>NC_139349.1:159994941-160494941 GCF_055883805.1 Amblyomma maculatum | reverse complement strand
ATGCCTGTACCGCTCAAGAAGCGCTGTAAATCATCGTATAAGGAAAAAAATAAGATCCGAGTTTCATTTCAACTTGCGAAAAATCCCACAGTAAATAACAAAACAGAGAAAGATAACGCGTTTTACATCGTTTTAATAAGAAGCGTGTGCTATAGGTTCTTGCACGTAATTGAACAGTTTTGCGAGAGTAGGAGTGTGGCTACCGATCGATAAATCAGAGTTTGTCTGGCTAGGTCACTGGTGCACGAAATCAACATCCTTTGGTATCAAATGAGACTTTGAAGATTTACTATATTTGAATGTTCCCTTACACCAACTCCATCACTGGTTAGCTCAGTTGGTAGAGCAACTGCCTTGGAAAGGCGGCGGTCCCGGGTTCGATCCCCGTATCAAGACAAATTTTTCTTCAACTACGAAGTTTCTGAGAAAGCTGTATAGCTTTCCCTTGTAGCTTTATGGCTGCGTTTGGGTGGATGGATGTTAATGAGTAATTAATCTTTAATTACACCTCTAGAGTGGTGTGTTAGGAAAAACCTTTCCGCGTTAGAGGAATGCCAGATTTTGTTAGAAGAGTGAGCTGTTTTAAAAGCTGGCAACACGTGAAGATTCAATTCAATAACGGCATTTCGTCCTAATAGGAGTGGGACGTGTTCATTGCAAAGATGTCGAAACGGCGTTTCCTTATTTTTTTTTTAGATTTCCCTATGATAACAGAGCAAGGTTGATATTGAGCTCATCCACACATGCTTCTAAGTTAGGTTTGTTTTGTTTCAGGAGTAAAAGGTGTGCGTGAAGCGTTTGTGTCGGATACGGATACGACTCATGATCTCTTCGACAAAACGCTCTTGAAGACGGCACGCCTTCCCTTCTCCTATTATATGCTTAATGAGGTGGAGCTAATTGTTCACCTAATTGTCGCACGACGCCTGCCATTTAGTTCTTGGTTTACTCTGTTCGACATAGTATGTATAGTCTTTACGGGTAATGTGAATTTATTTTATGTTAGCGTCACGGGCGCGTGGAGCACATTCGTCAGTTTTTTATTCCTGCTGATTCTCACAAGGCTAGACGCCCAGCAGAATTTTGTTACCTATCCTTTTTTGGCAGCTTTTACGACATAGTTTATTTCACCTCCAATTAAGGGCTACACTGCATTTTTGTGGTGCAGCGCTATGGCTACGCTCACAGAGTCTGAGTAGATAGCACTGTTTTTTAAATTTTTCTTTATTACTGTTTCGACAACAACAGGTATTCATTCAATTAAAGGTATTATGGCCTGCCGTGCCTTCCACTGGCAACAATTTGTCCACCATTACCTACAAAAACATCACAATGCGCGTTTGAAATTATCATGTAGTGCATGATGAACACGCTGTGCCGCTGTTGTACGTGAATAAGCATAGAATATACGGCGCACTCGCGGAAAGGGTGAACGGGGGGGCTGTTACCTGCGTCAGCAACTTGACTAATAAGTCATAAAAAAGAAAAAAAGAACGTATATTTGGTACGGAGGTTTTGTTGCATCGAGATGCAGTATAAAATCCATAGATGATGGCTACGGTAGCAATCAGCGAAGCGGGTATGTTGATCAATTTTGCCTCAATGAGAGAGCAGAGCTCGTCGTTAAAGGGTTAGTGACAGAATATACAAGTTGGTCTGCGTTGACGTACTACCGCGTCATAACGGCAAAGAAGGTTACTTGAACTGTATATGGAGCCTTTAAGACAGCAAATGTCCGAAGTTAAATACATGTCATCGGCCCAGGTTATTCCCGCTTGCGAACTGCAACCGCATCAAGCAAATGTTTTGTTACGCTGGCTCCTTATATCTATATCTATCTATATATATATATATATATATATATATATGTGTGTGTGTGTGTGTGCGTGTGTGTGTGTGTATGTCATAAACCACGCTTAACTTTCAAATTGTGATCACCGTGTCTTTGCTCGCATTGATGCCGCTGGTATCAAGAGAGAGAGGCGGAAAATGAAAGCGTCATTATTAAATCAATTTTTCTCACCAAGAGCTGTTCTCTGAAAAAAACAATAACACACACACACGGGCTTGTTGGTGGTGGAACCTTGTCGTGCTGTTGCTTCCTGAGTCCGTGTGTGCTTGAGATTACAATATGTATTCGAGTGCAAGTGTTAAATTATAGCCACGAATATGCATCAGTAAACTTTTGAATATAGGTGCTGGGAGCAATTACTCTAGATAAACCAACATTTGAGGACGGCTTGACGAAAGAACAGGGTGGCACCAGGTTTTTATCTAAAAAAATGCAACCAGAAGTTGAAAAAAAGGAGTGAACAAGAAAGTTAAGGACTCCTATATAAAGGGGGTCGAGGGCACGATAAAAGGGCTCCAAATACCAGTTTCGAGGGTATTCACAAATGTGCTTAGGTATTGGTTGCATGAATTGTATATCAACGCAGAAGCGTGCTGGGTTTTCCATAGGTACACTCATCCCGAGTCTAACAATTGTCGGCCCGTGGCAAACAGCATGCCTTCGAGCTGCGGTGTCAGAGCACACAGAACTCACCCCTGGAATACGTGTGGCGCTAGGACTGGGCTACGGTTGAGCTGTTTAGAAAGCCATCCGTAAGCAAGGACGAGCGGAGATTTATGCATACGCTCGCCCTTTTGTCCATGAGACTGGCGGAGCCATGGGATCCGCCAGTTGAATCACCGCTCTTTTCTTTTGTCTGCGTTATCAGGCCCACTCAGCACGAAGCGTCATGCGGTTCCAGCGGAAATGAAGGGGCGCTCTGCGTAAGGACGGTTCTCCGTAACCAGGCTCCTACATGTGCTGGCACTTCTCCAATGGGCGCCCGTGTCGGACGCGTCCTGTACTCCGGCGTTAAGCGCTGGATTTCTGTCTGGTGTTCATTCATATGTTTGTTTTTGTTATTTGGCTGGCGCTGATGCGACCTTCAACTTGCTTACACGAATGCTAAATTCAGAACGGCAGGTAGTTATCCCAAGCAATGGGAAGCTGCGCGTAGATAGACAGCGCCGTTCGCGTCGATCTTTTCGCGCACCGAGTAATACGCAGCCACGTATCGGAATATAGATAACACCTCAATTCCTGTCAATTGATATAATATAGAAATCAAGCCTACCAATGCTCCAAATGGCCTGAGTGGTAGCGCCTGACAGAGAGCGAACAATTCGGCGACAAAAATATATTAAAAGGAACAAAGTGCAGACATTGGGACATACCTGGTAAGAAAGCCTACATGTATAGAGGATCCCCCCCCCCCCCCCCCAAAAAAAAAAAAAGAACAGCGAGCGCTAAATTTACAACAACCAGAGATCATGCCTTGTGGAGCAGGGAGCGAGGTGACGATAGCCTGCATCGTTCTTTTTTTTTCTTTTTTAAGATTGTATTTCTTTTTGCCGCGCAAAGCTGTAGGCGGCAGGTTGTTCAAACACGCAGGTACATATATAATCATGAGTGCACGCGTGTCATACCGTGTTAACGCGTGAGGAATGCGAAGCCGGCATTTTTACGTTAGATGACGTTAAATAGCGTATGAAATTAAATACTGGCTGAGCCACAAGTGTTTGAATACGAATGTGCCCGCTAACAGAAAGTTAAAGTTGGTTACCAAGAATCTTCTGAAGCTATCAGCATCACTGTCAGTAGTCAAATCATTCTCTCTAAACACCAGTCAGCCTATAATAGAGTTAAAAGGGAAGTAGCTTGTCTTGCAGCGCACTCCCTATTATAAATCATTGCATGCTGGGGGCCGATATTCATAACAAGAGATATAGAAGCCAATTCACACTTCAGAATAGGCGCATTTCTATAGCAATTACGAATATTATAAATAAGGCTACCGTGTACTCTAATTGCTATTGTAAAAACTTCTGGCGCAGTGGTTAAAAGCCTCCTTTAGTTTAGAATTAGATCAAATAAATATTATTTTAGAAGGGAATATGCTTATTTTGCCCAAGTCTAGCATTCCGTATAGTTAGTGTTAAAAATCTACATGGAGAGCTTGGAGAATAAATCGTTCCACTACAAGACAGTTCGCTGGAGGACATGATCATACTCCCTTTCTACTCTCCTATAAGCTTATTCGTCTTTAGAGTGCGCACAGCGTTTTTTATTAGCAAACGAAGAAAGTATTTTGGTTTCGTTTGTCGGGTTTAACGTCCCAAAGCGACTAAAGTTATGAGAGACGCCGTAGTTGAGGGCTCCGGAAATTTGGACCACCTGGGGTACCTGAACGTGCACTGACATCGCACAGCACACGGGCGCCTGACTTTTGGCCTCCATCGAAAAGCGGCCGCAGCGGCTGGAATTCGATCCCATCCTTGGGAACAGAAGTCGATCGCCCTAACCACTGCAACTCTGCGGGGGGTGTGTTGCCAACGAACGGCGCAATAACCGTGAACGGCGATGCCGTATTTCATTGCCCTATACGCATGCTAGAGCATGTTGAATACATGTGCGAACGGTAAGGTGCGTAGAATATTTAATTTTATACAATATACCTATGATGCGACAGGGAACGCCCGGCATACAAAATAAAGGTGAGAATGCCAAGGAAGATTACTGTCGAAGATTAGCCGATCGTTTACGTGAACAATTCGCTCAGGTCGCTTAATGGCTTGCATGTGAACCGGCGTTTACGGCGAACAGGAAACCTTCAGCGACGGTGTAATGACGTGCACATGTAGGCTGTATCGACTCGGGCTGCACGTGTCGTCATTGGGGGAGTGAAACGGGAACGCGAAAGATGGGAAAGTTGAGTTGCGGGCATTCGGTTGGCTTGTATTTTGACAATTCATTCCTTAAAGCTCCTGTTCAAGAGAACCGATTTCTGTAATTCTTTATGATTTGGTATCTTGATGACATTAACAATTCATCTAAAGCATAACGGGAAAGCATTGCAGGGCCCCTTTAAGGGGCCTTAGCTTTTCTTTACCGAGCCTTCCGCCACTGCAACGAGTGCGCCGGGCGCTCGGCCTTGTCGGCATTGGCTTTGTGGGTGGAAAATCATAGGCTTGCTCCTGGCAGGTAGGTAGGTGGTGGCAACAGACATGACCGGACACTGACTTTAAAACTTCAAATATATGTGGTACATGGCAAAGATAAAGCTAGTCTACTCGCGAGGGCTGCTTTTGCGGTTAAGCACTTCTAGGACGCGGAGTAAGTATCCTCAGTGAAGATCACAAAGAGGGAGCCCAATGAACTATAAGGCCTCTCTCACCATACGCTGCAAATGCTTCGGAATAACAAGTAGTTCAACGAAGACGGAAGCGGCGGTGGTGTGCGCGCTGTTGTTTGAAGTCTCGCGCAATAGCAGATTACGAAATCACCTTATGCCAGAGCGTAGAGCACATGATAAAGAGTACGAGTACAGACCCGAATTAGTACGGTTCACTCTCGCAGTGATCCTTGACATGTGTTCCCAACAACAGCGGGCGCAGTAATTCGTGCACATGCGTGCATGCACACTTGAATTTTCCCGCCCAAGGAAGAAAGAAAAAGCGCCGCGGGTTGGCTGAGGAGTTCTGCGACTACAAGTCGCGTCGCAAGAAATCGTTCAGGGAGCGACTCTCTCAAACTACCTGAAACGGGTCGCTGGCGACTCCTTCGGGTCTCCCCACCCGTGACTAATCGCCCCTCCGTGAAGAATCGTGTCGCGCGACCTCCGCGAGTCGCAAAAGAAGAAACGCAATTTGTCGGTGGCTGGGGTCAAAACCACGTCGCGGGTGTTAGCGGACAGGTAAGAACTGAATTATTTAGCGTCGCAAGAATTTTGAGGGAAATTTCAGTAGCACAGCACAGAGTAAAACACGCCTCGGAACACCGATGCGCCCGTTTGCTTCTGTGTCTCTTTCTGGACTCCTCTCCGCCCGTCTCTCTCGTCTCCGTCTCTTCTTCATTAGGGGGAGGCAGCAGAAGGCTGCCATGTCCCCTCTTTCCTGCGCGCGCTGGGGATGGTGTCAGCGATGGGTGGCCTTGCAGCACCCGAATGTGAGTGCGGCCTGGTTCGTCGCTGCAGGAGTGAGGGTCTCTGGCGAGCCAGAACTGCTATTTTGCTTCTTTATGGGCTCGTTTTCCGCTGAAAGAACGAATGCGGAATATCTTTGTCGGCAGCTGGCTGACACAACTCTCCTCAAAATCACGCATGTCCTCAGGGGCAAGCATTTTTGGGTGGTGACGCCCTACACTCTGCATTGTCTGTTTCACTGTCGATTGGATCCGCAAAAAGTCCTGTTGTAGTTAGGTGCAGGTTTAATCGACTTCCGACAAAATGACGCTATTGTGAAGATGACCCAGAGACGCGCTCGTTGTCGGGTCTTCACAAATATATTTCACAGGATCCGGTGAGCCAGGCATGAACGGGACAGCGAACCACCTGCATTCAGTCCTGCTGCTACGAAGAACGAACTGCGCGTGCTTGACAGGCGTGCTGAGACTGTAGTCTCCTTTTACGGCGGGACTAAGATGGCATGCCACAACCCCCCCCCCCCCCTCTAGCGATAAAGCCATGAGCGCAGGAGATGGCAAAAAGCGGACATTGTGAGTGCGAATCGCACGCGGCGATAACTGGCACGATCGGGAGGGGCTGCAAGGACACAGCGATGTGTGATTCAAGGTGGGAATCTTTGAGACAATCAACAGATATCGTGTCCTCTCGGCCGTTGATGCGCAGTAGAAAGTGTTTAGGAGCACGCCGGAACACTTGGAGTTGACCATCATATGGTGGTCGTAAGGGTGGACATACGGCGTCGTGGAGAACGACATGAGTGCACCGCTGAAGGTCGGGGGGAACGTGGATGTGACGAGAATACTGGCGCTGGAGCGGTGGCACGACAGTGCTCATAGCGTTACGTAGACGGCAGGCGTAATCTGTGACGTCAGCAGCTGTGGGTGGCGAAGGCTCGAAGAACTCGCCAGGGACACGAAGAGTAGTGCCAAACGTCAGCACTGCGGCACAGGTAGAAGAGTCACTGCGAAGTGGGGTGCGGAGACCAAGCAGGACGAAGGGTAGGCGCTCAATCCATTGTGAAGGGAAAGCGGACGCTATACGCGAAGGTTTTAACTGCCGGTGAAAACGCTCAATGATACCGTTGGAAATCGGATGGTAAGAGGTCGTCTGAATGGGATTAATGGCGAAGATCCGAGATACGTTGGCAAATAACGCCGAGTCAAATTGACGACAACGATCAGTTGTAATGATGGAAGGGACACCTTAGCGGCTTATCCAAAGTGTGATGAGTGCTCTTGCGATCGACTCCGCTGTTATGTCCAGAAGGGGCATCGCTTCGGGCCATCTCGTGAACCTGTCAATGCAGGTTAATAAGTAGCGGTGGTTCCCGCAGGGCGGAAGGGGACCGACGATGTCGGCGTGCAGATGGCTGAAGCGGGCACCCGGGGACGGGAAGGATCCAAGAGGAGTCGTAGTGTGTCAGTGAATTTTACTTTGCTGACCGCTGAGGCATGTGCGCGACCAGCGGCGAACGTGGCGTTGATGCGAGGCCAGACATAACAAGCCTTGACGAGGCGCTGAGTTGCGCGCTTGCCAGAATGGGCCAAAGAATGGAGGGCATCAAAGACGGTTCGGCGGTATGATGGAGGCACGTAGGGGCGAGGGCGATCGGTCGACGCATCACAGACGGGAGGAACGGCGCAGTCAGGGAGCAAGACGTCTTCTAACACCGGAGAGGTGTCACACGTGCGAAGCTGTTGCAGCTCGGCATAGGCTCGTTGAGCAGCAGCCATAGCCGTGAAGTCGATGATTGGCCGTTTTTTGCCCGTCGCATTGACTTCAGCGCGAGAAGGAGCACGGCAACCATGGAGGAAGGAAAGAACTTAGGAGAGGCCCTGACGTCATTTTTTGAAGACGGCGCGGCCGCGCCGCGACCGGACGCTGTAACGTCTCTTCTCCTCCTTTACCCTCCGCATTCTCTTTCTCCGCGACGCTCACGTACCTAGGGCTCTTAGCAACGCTGTTGCTAGTGGCCCGAGTTTTCATAGCAACAGCATCGCCGTTGCTAATGGCCCGACTTGGCTAACCCTAAATTTTGACTTCACTTCCGCCATACTTTCTCCAATGCATTGGGAATGGCAAGGGCCTCTCCTAAGTTGTTTCCTTCCTCCATGACGGCAACTATGATCGACTTGCCGCTGACGTGACGAATGTCGTATGTAAACTCGGAAATGTAAGCGAGCTGCCTGATTTCGCGTGGAGCGTACGAGGAACTGTTAATGCCAGCGCAGACGTCAGAGGTTTGTGGTCAGTGACGATATAAAAAGTACGTCGTTCGAGAAAATGGCGAAGGAGTTTCACGGCTGAATATATTGCCAGCGGCTCTCGGCCGTAGGTAGTGTTGCGGCGCTCAGAGGGCGCAAGCTTATTGGATAAGAAGGCGATTGGCTGCCAACCACCAGCCACGAACTGTTGTAAGACTGCGCCGAGAGCAGTGTCCGATGCGTCAACCATGAGGGACGTGGGCACGTCACATTTGGGATGAAATAGGAGCGTGGCGCCGGAGATGGCAACTTTGATGCCGCTGAATGCGCGGTCAGTGGTATCTCTCCAAGCGACAAGAGCTGGCGGCTTACTGTGGCCCGAGAGAAGGCCGTGAAGAGGCTGAAATATTGCAGCACAGCGAGGAATGAAGCGCCGATAAAAGTTGTCGACGCCAAGAAATTCGCGCAGTTGCCGGGTGGTGGTGGGCCGGGGAAACTAAGTGATGGCGGTGACATGGACCGGTAACGCGCGGATGCTGTGGGCGTTCACGAAATGGCCGACAAACTCCAACTCTGCAACGCCAAACTCGCTTTTCGGTCCACTGACCAGAAAACGAAAGTGGCTGAGCCTTGCGAGGACTTGACGCAGATGGAGCTTGTGGGCCTCTGCCATAAGGCTGAAGATGAGAATGTCTTCAAGACCGACAAAGCAGCCCGTCAAACCGCGTAGGACTCGGTCAACAAAGCGCTGCAAAGTCTGGGCTGCATTGCGAAGACCGAAAGGCATACTCAGATATTCGAACATTCCAAAAGGCGTAATAATAGCGGTCTTCGGGATACCCGAGGGCTCCACAGCAATCTGGTGATATGCTTTCACGAGATCAACCTTGCTGAACATTGTGCAGCCATGAAGGGCTGATGTAAAATCCTGGATATGTGGAATCGGGCAGCGGTCAGGGACTGTGGCCTTGCTGAGAGTCCGGTAATCGCCGCTCTTTTTGGGCACCATGTGGAGGGGCGATGCCCAAGGACTAGAGGAGGGACGGATGAAGCCAAGCTCCAGCGTATGCTCGAAGTCTTTTTTGACGACAGCGAGGCGATCCGGTGCGAGGCGACGAGCGCGAGCAAACACGGTAGGCCCAGTCATGCTGTGCGCGACCGGTGCTTGAAGGGACAGTGGTCGGAAGACATCCGGAAACTCTGCAAGTACGCTGGACCAAGGGTCGGGAACTGAGCTGTGCGCCTGGAGGAGCCGGAGTGATGGATCACGGCAAGAGACGCCTTGGATGACTAGGCTTGTTGCAGAATCCAGTACGCGGTTTTGCCGCATGCCAACTAGGAGCCTTAGTGCCACGAAAATCGGCGCCGATGATTGGCGAGCGCACGACCGCGATGACAAATACCCAGCGAAAGGTACTGCGGAGTGCGATGTCAAGAGCCATCGACTTCGGGCTGTCCGTATGATCTATCCGTTGACTGCGATTAGAGGTAGAAAGTCTGAAGGACGGCGTCGCTCAGCCAACGTAGGTGGAAGAACACAGATCTCAGCACCGGTGTTGATTAGATAGCGGACTTTCGAATACGGCCAGTGACATGAAAGAGGCGACTGAATCGCGGGCCGAGAACACCGGTCGCCTTCAGAGTTCGACCGGACCGTTTCCCGCGAAGGAGCAGGGTTGGCGGCTTTGGCGTGCACGAGAGCCATAGCGGCGATGGTACCAGCAAAAGGTTCCGGAGGACGGATGACGGTTGTCAGGAATACTGGGGCTGGTACGGCGAGGTGGAGATGAACGCGGCCGGCGAGCGTGAGGGGCTGCGACTTCCGCTGTAAGCCGGGTTAATTGCCGAGTGAGCTCCTCATTAGCATCGGTGAGGCGGGCATAGCAATCGTCACCAGCTGCGCTGGGCAACTAAGGGGCAAAATGGCGATGAATGTTTCCACGGCGGGAAAATGGCGTCCATCACCTTATCTGCCAGAGAAGCGAGGGATTCTATAGTGTCTGAGATGGAGATACGCTCAGGACCATGCGCACCTGCGCGCTGCAGGAAGAACTCCCGCAGGAGTGCGCTGTCGTGTAAAGCAACGGCGTCTCTAGCCAGGGCCGTCATGCGACGCAACAGCTCGGTAAGCTTGCGCTCTCCGAGCTCTTCTGAGGTAAGGAGCTGCTGGAGACGAAGCGCTCCGTTTGAGAATTCGCTGGATGAGCGTCGCCCGAATATGATCGCAAGGGCGATCAGCAGGCGGAGAGCGCAGGATGTCGCGAACAATCGCAGCCTTAGCAGACGTGAGCGCGCCAATGAAGTGGTCAAGCATGGTCACCTGCGAAGTGACGCGGTGCCCGCGGAACAAGGCCTCGATAATGAGGAACTAAAGTTCCGAGTCCGATGACCAGAAGTCAGGGAGCTTGAGAGCGGAGACCGCGGACTGATGACGTGGCGCCGTATCAGGCGACAGAGACGGTAGATGAATGGGGGAATCCGTGGTCATGGCTTACACGAGGAAAAGTAGGCGGGGTCTCCAGCTCCGGGCACTGGTAGGCCTAGCGAAGCGGCAGATGCAAGCTCAGGGCAGGAGCAGAGAGCGAAGACGCGAAGTCTGGCGTCACCATATTTATGGAGATGACCCACAGACACACTCGTGGTCGGGTCTCCACAAATATATTTGACAGGACCCGCTGAACCAGAAGTGAACGGGACAGCGAACCGCTGGCATTCAGTTCTGCTGCCACGAAGAACGAATTGCGTGTGCTTGACAGGCGTGCTGAGACTGTTGTCTTCTTTTACGGCTGGACCACGATGGCATGCCACACTATCAAGACCTAAAACCCCTTGATAATTTGAAAGTTACGCCAACAATTGAACTTTGCCGCCGCCGTGCTACCTCCTCGACTCCTCCTCGCCCCTTTCGCGCCCCCTCCCTGAAGGCCGGCTCTCCCCCGATTTCCTGCGCGGCGATCGGTCTCCCTGCCGTTGCTCTTGAAAACGAACGCGCGTCCGGCGTTTTCCTTGTGTTTTTCTTTATCGTTCTCGCCATTTTTCTCCTAAGCTTGGCGAGCGAATATTGCGCGCTGTGCTTTTATTGCAGCCTGCAAGCTCTATGCCGTGCTGTTGCGCGTACAACGGCAGCAAGCGGCCTGAAGATGGTTATGCGGTATTCACGACACCTCAAGGAAAGCGCGACGGCTTGCGCAAGAGTCAATGCATTCACAAGATTGGTCGAAAGAAGTTTATTCGCAGAAAGAACATAGTTGTTTGCGACGTAAGGCGCCTTTATCACTCCCCGTAATAACGCGTCACCTGACGCCGCATTTTCTATTCTTCCGCTTGCTCTTAAATATTTTTGCGGCGGCAACTTGTTCGTTGCATAAAAATAAGGTTGTCCTCTGCAGCATGCTGAATATTCTGCGAGGCTCAATCATTTCATACGCTGTCGATTTCTGTACAGTCAGAAATACTGCACTATATTCTGCTTTTTGCTGTCAGTGATAACTGGAAAAGAACAGCCTTTCGATCGCGTTTGTCGCGATTATGCTTGGATCCCTGGCCTCCTTTACTAAAAATCAAAATTGGGGCTTTTAGAGGAGCTAGTCTTTCCAGCTTGTACTTGTAGTGTGCGTCGGTTACTTAGGAGCAAAGAATACTGGCCCTGAAAAACTATTTGGCAAGTAAACCCGCGGTATTGCGGGTAATCAGCACTAGCTAGGTCGTACTGCATTTATTTTTTTCCATTCTTGAATGTGTCTTGCCATGCTTTCACTCATGCGTAGGCTAAAAGTATGGCTTCGTTTTATCAGGGATACACACACGCAACACACACATGATCACACACGCTTCACTTTGATCATGACTACTAGGTGTTGGCAGGTTACCTTCGCTTTGAAAGCTGGAGCTCTATAACCGCAATTCCGAGTATTCATTTACTGCGGGAAAAGTTTTCCCATCGGTGTCAAATCAGCCGGAATCATTGCATCAATTTGCGGTATTTACAAAACTTAAACAATAAATAATTATTATAGTTATGATGTAAAAATAGGGGAACATTTTGCGAGAACAATTCTTAGCACTGTAACATATTATTCATTTCAAATGTATGCAAGAATATTTTTTTTTCATCTATCCTGAGTGATTAACTCATCTATCTATGTTCTAGCTATATTTCACTGAAGAGCAGTTTAGCAGTTTGAGCCGCGAATATTACACGAACTCGAAAAAAAAGCTGAGGCCCAACGCAGTTCCGTCAGTCTTTTCCCACCGACCTGTCCCGAAGCAAAGGAAGCCTCCTCGACAGAGACATGAACCTCACGCTTATAGTAGTCAGTTATTTCTATGGCTTGCTCATTTCCCACCTCCATTTATGAGAAAACAAGAAAGCATAAGAAATAAAAGTCAATGTATAGTTGTCTCGTCAGATATTATGAGATAATAGAGTCAATGAAACAACGTAAGCCAATGAACATTGAGGTATATCAATGGGTCATGGGACGGTATCAGATTAAATTGTCATGGTTATGAATGGTGATAGCTAATGATGGTGACTGTCATGGATAATAATAGTAAATGATAGTAATAATAGGCCCGAATAGTCAGGTGATAGTGTTCGTTACGGATAGGGACAGTTATGATAGGTCACTTGAGTGTATTAATAGATTTAGTGATATATAGGATAGCGATAGTTAATGATTTGGCAGTTATACGCTTTCGCATTTCCGCACCTTGAAGACTTATGTGCACCCTGTAATTTTTTTTATTTGATTCTTGCGCTCAATGAAATTACGCTCTTTTACATAGCGCTTGAGGCAAAAGCATGCTTTCCCCAGAACTGCAATGTGTTGGCAATAGGGCCGGCCACTTCTCCCAGTGTACCCTGCTGTCTTTTAACCACACGCGAAGTCAGAGTGCCCGCGTACTCAATTATTTAATTCCTCCATCAGCATCATATCAAGACTGCCGTGGCGAACTTGTTCCTTGTCCCGAAGCGGCAAGTAACAGCTCAATGTTTGGTTTTATACAAAATTAACTAATGTACGCAAATTAATGCGGATCGCTAACTAGCACAGTGCCGTTACACTTGGCCTAAGCTTTCCAACGGTATATACGGTTCAATGCTGCAGCTACAATTTTGGTTTTCATTGCAATTTACTAAATATCAATTAATGTGGCCTAGTAATTGATCAAAATACATGTACAATTAACCAATAATCCAAACCCATGGTTGATCACGTCACATATACTATGCTTAGACAGATAGCTTTGACAGTAGCGAAATAGACTGTCCTGATCTGACCTTGATCTTGAAGTTCAAAGCACCAGCCTGGATCGTTTTCCGAAGTGTTACCGCGGGGACAGATTTCACGCTCTAAAAAAACAAACAGACAAAGTCAGAGGCAGTGCTAGATTAGGTGCACAAAGTAAAACATCTAATCATGTGACTTAAAAAGTGTCTGCAGCACATAAATCGCCTGAAAGCTTTGTTTGTCAGTATTCCCTATTCAAGCAGTTCTAAGAAGAAACCAATTTCTTCATGAACGTTACCTTCGGCATTTCAATGCTTTTCTCGCAATTTTTCAAAAATTTTGTGCGCTCCTGGACCGCAGACCTGGCCCAAAAGATCGCGCTTCACTCACTGCTGCGGCCGGCCGGCGGGCACCAAGGAGAAAAAGCGTGTCGTGCGCAGCGCTCGCCGCCGCCTTGCGAGGAGAATCGAGGAGGAAAGCGCGGCGCGGAGGAGAGTGTCGCTACTTTAAAATTATTAGGGTTTTATCAAGACCTCTCCCGTCCGTTCTGCGGACTTTGACGCTTGGCATGGTAAGCTTGTCGACGCATTAGCGAAGTCAGTGATTTGAACAAGTCACGTCGTTGGTTGTATGAATGCTCACTTCCACGTTGCGGCACGGCGCCAGTCTGAACCAAAATGAGGTCCATGGATTCTGGCAGCGGCGTCACGACGACGTCAGTCAAAAGCACCTTCGTATCGCCAACTTCAACATGCAGCGTTGCCGTGCATGACGGGTTCCTGCTACGGTTCAAGGCCTTAATCGAATGCGTTCTTTGCCGGCCGTGCGTGTGAACGTCTTAGCGAAGAGCATGTTCGCTTATTATAGAGACGTTTGCTCCACGGTCGATGCAAATCTTGAACAGTGTGCCGTTAGCGCGGCCAGAAATGACAGGCAACGTACCGCCGGTGGAACGCAAGAAACAGTTCGCTTGCCTGGTGGTTGGTGTGCCTCCGTTGGTGCCGTTGTCCCTGTCAAATCGTTGCTGCTCCCGGAGCAGCAACCAAATCCAGGAACGCAGCTACCAACAGAGTACTCTGTTGGTAGCTGCGCTCCTGGATTTGGTGCAAATCATGACCTTGAGGTGGAGTATCTCGGCTGGAGACGTCTTCGAGTCTCGCGCGGTCTATCGTCGTCCGAGGGAGCGTTGCTCGGTCCGCTTGAACGCCTAGTTTGGATACGCTGACTTATGGAACGTCCGTCTTTGTCGTTGAGATCGGGGCAGGTTGTCGTGCGGTGACGCGAGTCGAGTTGAGCTGCGTGGTCGATGAGCTCTCTCACAGTTGCGAAACACTGCGCAGCAAGTGGATTCGCTGATGTTTCGTCATCCATCCCGCTCAGGATGAGGGAGATCCTTTCTTCGGTAGCGAGTGGTCATACTCGAGTGCCATACTCGACGCTTTGTCGAGTATGGCATTCTTAGAGTGCGTATATTTGACGATGGATTCCGAGGTTTCAAGGCGTCGTTTTCTCTGAGGTCGAGGAACGTCTGTACTAAGAGCTTAAGCTTGAAGCGGGAGGTGAGGGCTTGCTTCCACTCGTGCCACGTGTCGCACCTTGTTTCGTAAGAGCTGTGCCAATCTCTTGCGGCTCCCGTCAGACTTGTTGCCGTACTGGCCAGCGTCAGCGACTCAGTCCAATGCGCCAGTGCCGCGATGCGTTCCGTTCCGCCTGTGAGATCCAGCAGGTAGAACTTTGCTGAAGGTTTCTGGCATACAGTGGGATTGCAGCTGACATGTCACCCATCGAATGAATCTGCACCGGTGGAGCGGCTACCGGAGCCCTCGTCAACGCATTGGCCAGCTGAGCTTGCGTCGTGACGATCATGGCCAGTACGGCAGTACATGGCAGTTCTCGTACAGCCTCGTGTCGTAGCAAGGGAGATTACCACTGTCGCTTCCCGTCTGCGTTGGCGATCTTTCCGTCGTTCCGGCTTTCGCGCACTCGGCTGGAAGGGAGATTCGTGGTGGGCTGCGTCCGGAACTCGTAATTTTTTCCGTTGGTGATGGAGCAGCTGAGTTGACGTTGCCGCTGCCGCGTGTCGTCGCCTGGGCGATTTGCATTCGTACGTTGTCTACCTCGGCACGGAGCTCCTTGACGGTGGACAGCGCCTCCAGGTACGGCTGCCTGTCGCAGTCATTGGCAGCCTGGCTTGTCGCTGGCTATAGCTGCGGTACGACAAGTGGCGCGGGTGGCTACGGAGCAAGAACGTGCCAAGTCAGCGCTCGTTGTGTGTTCTTGCCCGTCTGTGTTTTTTGCGCTGTTACCTGAAGATGAATAACCAACAAGCCCAAGCTGGGAAATCGTTGGATCGTGGTTTGTGCAGATTATCTAACCCCCTACTGCGAAACGGCCGCTCTTCCACCAGCCACTGCTCACCACGTGTCCTTGTTCTTGCTCCGTTCTGTCATTCTGCGCCATGGACCTCCGCGAGTGATCCTCAGTGACCGCGGTCGCCAGTTTACGGCAAATGTGAAGAGCTTCTGCATTTGTGCTCGTCGTGGTTTTCCACACTACACACCATAGCACCCTCAAACCAACAGTTTAACGGAGCGAACCAACCGCACACTCGTCAACATGCATGCTCTCTATGTACATCGCATCAGACCACACTGCAACAAATGAGACCACCGGGCACACCCCGCTCTTCTCTATGTCCGTGCTCCTCAGTATTCTCGCGACACTAGCCTTCCTTATTTCGCCCATGACGAACCTCGCATCGCCGAAATTCTTTGTCGAGCCGAAGAAGCTTGCCGTCTCGCCCGTTTGTGGATTCTGACTTCGCAAGAGCGTTTCAAAGCTCACTACGACAGCCGGTATCGCCATGTGTCTTTCGCACCTGGACACAGTGAGGCTTTGGCGATCTCTCCGGAAGTGTGGTTTAGCACAGGAAATGTTGGCGCTTCACGCTGGCCCTTACGTTTTTCTCGGCCGCGTCAGTGACCTGAGCTACAAAATAGCGCGCAAGACCACAAGTGACCGTCGCTCAGACACAACGGAAGTCGCCCATGTCGCCCCGATGAAGCCGTGTCACTCCTGTGGGAACGACTAACTACTTCGCTCAGAGGAGCCTCGGCTCTCCAGGGAGCAAATGTAGCAATCCTAAAGAAGAGGGAAAACAGCAGAGGACAATGATAAAGACGTTGGGGAAAGACTCTTGTGCCGGACGGGCAGCCGTTGACCAGCTGAGCTCCATACTTTCTCGACCTGTGCAGCGCTCCGACCTCAAGCCCACTTCATAACAATATATATGGAAAGTGAGAAGAAAAAGGTATGGCACCACCAGGAACGTTGCCCGAAGCACGGCTGCACCACAATTTTGATGCGAAGGACGGGAAATGTGGAGCACGTGGTGGTCAGTTCACGAAGCCAAACGAAACGCTAAATGGCGCGCCAGAACCGACGGGAGTATTTCTAACAGGAATATATGTTTTGCATGTCGTAATCTCAATCGTCGCTTCAGCGGTTATAGACAACGGCTGTTGCGAGCAATCGTTAAGTGTGCCATCGAGCGTTAAAAGGACCATGAAATGCCTAAACTCAGGCAAATAAAAGCTGTGAAGAGATATTTACTCCCTCGCAAGTAAATTGATCGCAATCATTATTGAGCTACCCTCCTTAAAACTGGAGATATCGGCGATTAAAACGACGCTACTCCTCGCTCAACTCAACACTCCTAGACACCACACACACACAAAAAAAAAAGAAAACAGCTCGAAGACTCCGCCCCGCCAATGAAAACTTTATCGGGTGAAGCTCGGTTTTGCAGACTTTCGTTTCTCGCGCCCGTTTTTTTGAGCTTAGAATTTCTCCTTCCCACAGCGTCCTCACATTCACCGGTCTCCGCCTTTCCCTTCTTGTCTGCGCTTGCATAGCTTTCAACCTTTGCTTTTCTCAGCCGCCAGCTTCTGCAGTTTCTTGACCTCTTGAAATTGTGTGCGACAGCAACGCGAACGACCCGGGTCATTTATGAGCGGAAGCATGCAGGTTGGCAGGCTTCTTTCGACAGCGATGGCCGCCGCGGAGAAGCACATATCCCTGCCACATTGAGCGGAAATTAGCGTGCATTCCTAGCCAGCACGGCTTTTCAAAAGACCCCTTTCCTCTCTTCCAATTCCTGTCAATCTCCTGTGATGTAGCTTTGGTACCTTTGTGGTTTCTCTTCTGTGGTTTGACCAACGGCGGCCGGCCTTCTTGGGGAGTTGGCGCGATAGCCAGCAACGGCTCTGCATGGATGCTGGCAGACGAGCGTGTGAGTCGTACACGTGGAAACATGCCGCCGTTGTTTTTAGCCAGAACGAGCGCTTTCAGGATCGTCGGCGACAGGCATCTTTTGTGATGTATAACGAACGGAATGTACAGTAGTGAACAAAAGTGGTATGCAACACTCAGCCAGTGGCGGAGCTCGAGAAAACAGCATGCTAACTTCATCTTGCAACAGCTATTTAAGAGTGAGACAATAGTGGCAGTGCCTCATTTCTTACACATGCATGAACTGTCGCTGTCCCTACGCTGTCGCTAGATCGCATTTCGATGCAATTTTCTCGAGCTCTCTCACTGGCTGAGTTTTGTATACCACTTTTGCTCACGACTGTACATATCATCGGCGTGAGCATGGATTTATCATTTCAAGCGATCACTACAAAGTATTCATTTATAAGATAACAGGTGAGCACAAATTACTCGTCCGCGAGATTTAAGAATTGAGATGAACAAAATGGTAGTTTAGATTTTTTTTTAAATTTCTTTCGCCGGCTGCATGCGTCGTTTAGGAAGTGCCAAGCCGTAATTTACGTGAACGCGTGTTTTATCTCATATATATGCATTACCCGATCCAGAATCGGTGGAGCAAAACTTCGGCAAAGCAGCTCGGCACGTGCAGTGCGGTAACGTAGGGTGCGCCGATTTCCGCGGCTACATGCAAGAATTGAATTGCGCACAGAAGAGAGCACACGCGAGCACCTGTATACGTACGCTATAGATTGGCAGTGGAGGAGCTTTGCCGAAATGATTTTTCAGTGAGCAAGGAGTCAGCAAACTGTTCGCACAGAAGCTAGTTTCCGATACGTAATGCCGGACGAAAGAGAAGTGTTTCCAGAGGGTTCGTGTCGATGGGGTGTGATGGGGTCGCGAAGGCTATGCGGACACGCAGCTGATGGACAGAGCTAGCTGACCGGCTGTTTTCGCAGTGACGCGATCACCGGCATATATATCTATGTCGATACAATAGTTTGCAGTACAGTACCTGGATAAAATTACTCGAAAATAAACTTTGTTCGGAATTGCTGACACATACCGATTTGCTAGTAGAAGTGACAGCTGCGGAACAAGCAAGTTTCTACACGCACGCAGTGACATATCAGCTGATGCCGATGTGAGTTGGCTCCCACGGTCAGCTTGTACGTCAGCCCCGCTGCTGTGGCGTCGCTGAACTTGATCGTCTCTTTATATTTTTTATGAATATGTTGACAATACTATAGGCGATATCATGCGCAAACTATCCAAATAATCCAAAACGTCGTCCTCCGTGGCCAACGTTGATGGCCGTGACTACGATGCGAAACAAACAAGGCCTAGCGATGGCCTAGCAGCGCACGACCGGAGTGCCGTACATTGCCCGCAGCGCTCGCGGATGGCACCTGTGCGATAACCTTACGTCGTCCAGTGCTGCATGTAACCGGTGCGAATTAGTGCACTTTAGAGATGCAGTCGGGTGCAGATCTGAATTTTTTGACGCAGGCCTGATTAATTAACACACCGCACAAACGAGCGATGCTGAAAAGACGGGACGGAACTATAGTACACTGTTGCTGCGCCGTCGGTAGGTACGAAGATTGACGCCGCCTATTTTATGTGCTGCTTCTGAAATATGATCTGAAGCAGAAGTGTAAAATCGGTACGATGCTGAATCGGACCAGCTCGCGGGGTGTTTTCCCACTCCGGCACCGACCCGGACTTTCAGTCGGACGCCACCACCTTCTCGGTTAACGTCGCAAACCTAAGCGCCAAGCTCAGGGGTTCACGCATGCAGTGCATGCAGTACTCGAGCAGACGATTTTGGTAGCTACATGAAGTGTGTTCGTGACGTCGTGGCCGTCGTGGCTGCAGCCAATGACAGCCTGTTGCTCTTCGTAGTTGTGACGTAGGATCTCACGACAGAATAGTTCCAAATCTCCAAGTAGTCCGCGAATTAAAAAATAAAAAAACGCTGTTTTTAAAAACTAATAATAAATAGCTGTCTTAGTTCCAAGGGGTTATACATTGCGCGTATGCTGAAAGCCATGCGCTCTATGCATTAAAAACGTTTATCAAAGGCCTTTCCAGCCATTTCATAATCCTTCTAACAGCACCACCAGACTGATTTTCGCGCAATTAGTCTATTAATTCTTGCGGATTAAACAAAATCATGACGGGTGATTAAGTGTGGTGGAGACAGATGCGGGTTAGCTGCGGGAGCACTTGCGGTTCCACTTCGCCTTCGGTAGCGCACAGTTGTTTACATATAGAATCGTAACAAAACTCCACTTTAACCAAACTTCCGGAATATGCCCGTATGGCCTATAGGGGCAGCTTGTTTAACTAATGATTCTAAGGTCCAGGCGGGTTCGATTCCCATCGATGAAGTGCTGCATATATAAGTTGGCATCTCCTGCCATTTCCTCCATGACACGTGGTGATATGACGTAAAATAAGCGGCTGATGCAGACCGGCGCTGCTGCACGAGCTTGGAGGCCTCACACATCAATAATGGCTAATTGGTGGAGTGAATTAAGGGTCTGCTGGTTGGTTTATTTATAGGGTTAATTTAACGCGCCAAGCGATTCAAGTTATGAATTTGAAATTGAAAGGAAATTTATTTGAGCAGAATCGGGGCACATGCACTTGCGAAATTTTTGTTACTACATCTCTGCTGAGGTGCACGAGGCAAAAGGCGTCTATAGGGTGCCTGAAGGGACCTCGTGACCTTCACGCACGCTGCGCGGCGAACAGCCCAGTATTTACTTAAGGGAGAGCTTGTAGATCACAGCGAAAATCATATCATATTCAATCTTTGAACAACTAACATGACACAGTCTCTAAGAACTCAAAACAAAAGAAAAAAATTTGCGTAACAGAAGCAAAAACAGAACATCGAGAAGAAACTGCTAACTGCAACAAATGTGTCGCACATTCTTTGGTGACGTCGCAGGTAATATCAGGTAGCAAATGTTTTACAGGTGACTGCAACAGAACCGCGAATGAAGGCGACTCCTGGTTCTAGGACAACATGCGATATGAGCCAGCTCCTATTGGTGGCCTTTTTTGATTCTTGTTTCGATAAAATGCGTAGCGCTGTCACGAAATAGCTTGGAGAACACATTGGATATTCATGTGCAGCCTTTAGCAGTAGTGCTTCTTTCACTTGTTTCTTAAAAGAGTGTTTTCGAATCTATTGCGTTGGAATGCAATTCTGGGAACGTGTTTAGCAATAACGGTAGCGGATTCTCTATTGATTCCTCGCGGTACGTTATTCTAGCCCGTTATTTCACGTATTTTTCATCTCATAACACATAAACACGGTCTAGTAGTCGATATCCCGTAACACATGTCTTGCGTGTGACTTTATTTTCAAATACAGGAAGTTTGCCAGGCTGTGCTGAAATACATAAGTAAAGGGTATTACTTCGTATTTTAGAAATATTGGGAACGCAAGTTCATATCGCGATTTGTTTGGCATAAACCTAACACACTTCTTTTGAAGGACATACAGCTTTTCTAAGTTACCCTTACCATGCAGTGCTGCCCGATAGTTGTATGCAGTAGTTTAGGCGGGAGAAAATTATTGCTTATTAGAGATTTTGTTTAAACCAAGCTGGCAAAATAAACGTTAACCTAATGTAAAAACCTAAATAAACCTTAAAGGGACACTAAAGACAGCTAAAGATGGTATGAAAATCTAATAAACTACATTTGGTGACACTGTCGCCGCATATCCGGCAGCAAAAAATCGAATAATTGCTGAGATATTGCGATAAGAAGTTGAGGTTTTTTCTTGTTCCCGCCGGTCGAATTCAAACTGTGGCCTCCAACTACGTAGTTGGAGTTGAGTGACGCACACTATGACGTAAGCGGAGACTCCGTGATAGCTAGCGAGCCGGCGCGGCCCGCGGCGTCGCATCCCTCAAGGGCCAACTTGGCAACAGCGTACTCGCAATGACGGCCTCAGCCGAAATAAATAAAACGATGAAGAGAGTAATTTACCGAGCGATGGGCCCATAAAGGAAGAAAAAAAAACATAGAGCGCTTGTAATGCACAATACTTTACATGTTTCTCAAGCTTTTGCGCTCCTTCTTGCACTGTGTATAAACAAACCGAGCCCTCGGTCATCGCAACGCTTCCTGACATGTTTACATACAAATAAGATTTAGTTACCAGCAAAATAGTGTCCTCGCTGCTGCGCTTGTCAGTTTTGAAGCTTCGTCGCACTTTTTTCCTTCAAGGTTTGTGCTACAGCTCCGTGTTCAACGAAAATACGTCCACGGTAGCAGAACATGACCGAAGTGCCGGCGCCACTACATTTGCCAGCGCTGTGAAATTCCACATGTTAAAATGGATCCAGTGCACAATATAGTGCGCATAGGCATCCAGAACATTAGTTGCAAGACGTGAGAGCAGGCAGCATGCGCCGACGATCAAGAAGTTGTAATTTTTAGAACGGCAGCTGGAACACTTTATTGTAAATGGGGCCATGACATAAAAACTAGAAATATTGCCATGGTTCTTGTGGCGCGGCGTAGCCGAGCGGTTAGCGCCGAACGTTACGGAGCAAGCGGTAGCGAGTTCGAGTCTTACCACTTCTGGAGTTTTTTTTTTTTTTTTTACAAATCGATTTTTTTTTAACCTTTTGTAATGTATTTCTGGTGCTTCGTTATTTCCCTTTTTTTTCGCCGGGCGACGCGCGCAATATATCGACGCTCTCCTTGGTATGAGCGGCAAGTATGCCCCTTTTGTTTAAGACGCCTGCAAATAGCACGTTGAAGGTCTTGTTGACGCAGTATATGTTGGTCAGATGTGCCATGATTTAGTGAACAATTGAATAATAATGAGTTTTTCCTTCGGTACTTAGCATATGTATGCTTTTCGTGGCGTACGTAGCTGCAGTCAAGCGGTCAGGTCGCAGTCGAAGCGGCAACGGCGGCGATTTGTTGGCGCAGAAGTGTGAACGAAGGAGTGTGTCGACGGTAGCGGATTTCGCTCGCTCGTGCCTCCGAATGCTCAAATGGGAACCATCAAGGCGCATCTGCTGCTCCAAGCTCGTAATTCAGGCGCTGCAGGTTCAAGCAAACTATCCGAGTGCGCACGAAATGCGTGAGCCGAAACATAACCAAAACTGAATTGGGCGCCTGTGGCGCCTCCAAGTATATTTTTGTATTTGCCTTGCAACGTTTACGTTGTCTTTTCGCCGTCGTTTACGTATGATAAAAGCGTGTTATCATGTTTGAGAAAAAACGTACTACCGCATTCAAACATGCAACGTAATTCGCATTTGTCAGCCTCCGGGATCCCTAGCGCGTCACGTGATTTGTAGTTGCGAGCCTCGGCCGTTTGGCAGTGGTGGCGATACCTGTATTTCTGTTATTCTTCTTTTACCTTATAACAGCTCTGTTTTCAGTAAGAGTGGTCTTTTTGTAATCAGGAACTGGCATTCTATCGATGCAAACCCACTTCCTTTCTCTCTTTAGTGTCCCTTTAAATAAACGTTAACGTCGTTGTGGAGGGCTCCGAAAATTTTGACCACATGGAGTTCTTATACGTGTACTAACGTCACACGGGTGCTTGCAGCCAAGGTTTGATCCCGCGTTCTTCGGTTCAGCAGTCGAGTGAGCCACCGCGGCAAGTACGAAAGGGTCTATATATAACATCGTCTTCACCTCTTAACTGAACAGGGCAGCACTTACTCGCGACAAGTACTGTACGCCGATGGTGCCGTTGATGTCATAAAAGCAGGAATAGACCCCCAAATCAACTATCGTAGAGAAAAGAAAGCTGCCGGAACACGACGCGGCTAAAACATTTGAGCCGTTCCTGATTTACACTATCAGCGTGACAGACCCGGTGGTCTGAGTGTCCCTCTAATGGCTGGTGATATACCTCTCCTACTGCTTTTAGAGAAACGTAAGCTGTTAAGTGCAGACTTCGGATTGATTCCTCAGTTTGCTGCTGCGTTGCGGTCTCTGGACAGCGCGCAACCCGAGCAGTTTCACGGTGGGGTTGTAAACGGTTGAATATCAGCAGCGGGGACAGACTGCAGCTTTCGGAACTATAAAAACATAGTAGTGCGTCAGGGGACGGTTACTTCTGCCTGGCGTATGTTTCCAGTTTGACGTGCTCCCGCGATGATACTATGTGCGAAGGGTGGGTGTTTACCGCGACTGGTGGCAGCAAGCATGCGACCTGCGGTGGCGGAGGTTGACCTACTGATATGCATATTGGCGTTTAGCATGTATGAGAAATAAACGGGGGAAAGAGAAAATCCCACAAGTGACTGTTTCCTGCTTAGATGTGGGCCGGCGGTAGACCGTATAGCTGTCCGCCGTGTGGGAGCCCGCAGGAACCGCGCCAATCAAGCATGGTTGATCGGCCAAGCGGCGCTTGATAATGAGAGGCAGGCTAAAATTGCGGCTGACCGAGAGTAACATGGCTGCGTTGACGCTTGACTTCTTTTTCTTGCAAAGGCCAGAATGCGGGGCCACTATAGTCTAGCGAAGTTTTCAACTACTGGAACTTCTTGCTAGTTAAGGTACCGATGACATCATCTTTCCACGGGGTCATTATAACTTAATGTCTATAAAATTAAATAAAATCGACCCTAGACTCAAAACTAAACGAAGTGTTCTGCACTTTGTAGGCGGCATAACTTTAAAGGACACATTATACTTCTTGAAGATTTCGTGCGTGAAATACTCGTAGCGTGTCCGTTCACATCACCCAAGGCAGTTAAGCGTGAAGTGCATTTTGGAATAGAGGATTCGTTTTTCACTTGTACTGCATTATACGATAAGCCTTGCTTTGGTTTCCATAGGTGCGACGTCAAACTCTTGCGGAGCGCTCGAGTCGGGGAACAACACACACGTTCTTCATCACACCAGCCATGCATCCGGAGAGAGACTTTGTTTTCATGCGTCATTTTCATGAGGTGGTCTTAAGCTGAGCACAAAATATAGATGCGCTGCGGCGCAAGGCTTGCGACATAGAGTGCGTGTTTATCACAGCTCATTGGAACTTCCACTTCATTTCCGCGGATCAGCACGTCGTCGGAACGATACACCAACACGTCATATATTAAGCTTAAGTTTTGTGTGCGGCTTGCTCGTTTCGATGCCCGCTATGATTATTTGCGCTGGCTGCACCACCGAAGTTTCGATTAGCGACCCCGTCCCATGAGAAAGTGCTACATACACTTTGAGTCTCTCATTTTCTCAATACATACATTTATTGAAAAAACTTACGGATCAGGGCTTTCCTTTATCTGTTCTGGCCCAAATCCGAGCTCGGGTGCTACAATGTCCTAACGAAGAAATCTGGGCAAGCTGGTAGGAACACTGGAGCTTACAAAAACGCAGAAATACGAATAACCGAGAGAGAATTGGAGCGCTTTTTGTGTCTCTATTTTGTTTTTCACCATTATTTTTGCACTCTTGTAAACAAAACTGCTGATGCGTTTAAACGTGGCTTCGGGTTCAACAGCCAACGGGTTTTGTCAATGTATGCAAGCAGTTCTTTTTTCTTTTTTTTTTTTTTTAGAAGGACTCATTCAAATGCCATAGTGGAAGCTGAGGGGAAACACTAGTCTGTGTTTCCTCTCCTTTCTAAGATTGCCTGTATAAAGCTCCCCACTGTTTCAATCTACAACGGACGTAAACATCTTCCCACTGCTGGCAGCACAAGTACGGTTCTCAAATGTTTATGTGCCCCAACCTTGTAAGTGCACATGATACCGTATACGGCCAGCTATAAGTGCTACATATGGTTTATACGCAGCGCAGTTTTGGTTTGTTGGGGTATAGGCATAGTCTGAAATCTGGTTCTAAACGTTGCGTCTTAGGCACATGTATACGAGTGTACGTCTATAAAGACCCTGCGCCTTGAGCGCACATAGAATAATGCAAGGCTGAAGTGCTTCTCTAATTGATATGGCGTGAAAGGCTCCCTGAAGTCAGAGCTCCGGAGATGGTGTGTGTGCCAAGGCGATTCTATGTTTGTTTTCTCATTTCCTCCCCCGCAAGCGATTTCGTGACGCGGTTGCGGCCTTGGCGTGTGTAATTAACAGTTCGACGCCTGTGCAAAGTTGCCTGCGAAAGAACGCGAATGATGAGGCGTTCTAGCTAACAATTTCGACCTAATGGCTACCACATAGATGTACATATACTCACATATCAAAAGCATCCACGGCGATAGATTAGCATGTAAAATTGAACGCGAGAAACGTCACCGGCTTTCATACTAAAACATCTCTGTGATTTTTGTAGTACTGCTTGTGAGATAGTAAACATGAATAACTGTACAAAATTAACCCCAGACCCAGCAAACATTCTTAACTAACTTTACTTTCCGAGATTTTCTTTTTGAGGACCACAATCGCGATCGTGACGTCGCACCATAATTAACTTGAGGTGCATACTATACTTGGGCTAGTATAATGATTGCGATATGCAGCATTAATTCACTTCAAGACCTAAGCAACAGCCTAGGGCACTACTGAAACTTCAATACAAATATTATACAGGATTCGATACACCGGTTTATTGCACATGATGGACCACCATGTAAACGGGCGGAGCTGTCAGGATCATTTTGTAGGAGTCGTCCGCTCTTGTTTCTAGAGAAAACAGCGGTCCCGTGCAGAAAAAAAAACTTTTCAGAGGTATAGAATAAGACAGCTGCATAAACATTACAAAAAAGAAAAGCCGTGTACGTTCAAACAGGATTGAATTGTACCGTGTAACCACCATCATGTGGTGGCCTTACCGAGCGCGTTATAGTGCGCTGTTTCACATTTTGCATGTTTTTCACGAGTGTAGAAATCGCGGTCTTTAGTTAGCCCATTGCTCTTTAAGCACGCTGAATCTTTTTGATACAGCTATCAGGGGCAATGTCCCTTATTTTTATCACGTCTCGATTGTTTTGCAGAAGGACGCATCTCCGAATGTCGTAATTTGCCAGTGCCAGCTGTTTTTTCATCGTGTTATAAAGCGCCTATAGTCTATCTCGGATGCATTAAACTTGAAGGAGATCGCGAAATAGTTCAACATATCCAAAATTCGATATACAGGACATGTTATTAGATGAGCTTCTCCGTAACACAGAAGCGCGAATATGGTGAACTCAAGCTAGCGGCACACATACTTCCGCAACGTGCTGCATGCCGGTATGATGGCCACTTCCGGTACGCTGCGGTGTGGTGATCCACTAGGAGCACACGGGCACAACGTAACGTTGCACGCGCATACCTGCGCGGTGTGTGTCGGTGCGCGCCAGGTATCGGAAAGAAGGGTGGCCTGGCCGCATCTCCAAATGCGCCCAGCGGGCGAGCTCCATATACTCAATAGGACAGATCGGAGCGTCTGAGTTCGCGATTCACGCATCCTTCGCCTCGTGCCACGTGGGTTTGGTGCTCACATCAAAGTTGCTTCGTACGATGCTTTACGCAGAGCCACAAGTGATGCATTTTGTTCTTTGTGGGGTTTAACGTCCCAATGCAACTCAGGCTATGAGAGATGCCGTAGTGGAGGGCTCCGGAAATTGCCGCCATCTGGTGAATAAGAGGTTTATTGAATTACCGACACTCGAAAACCATCAAACGTGTTGGCTCCACAGCACAACAGCGGGACAATTGAACTTCGGCGTTCCCGCATCATAGCACAGTCATGTTAAAAGCAAACACGCCAGAGCGAAGACCGTTTCTAGTCGGACTCGGCGGAGGAATCGGCATACAATTTCGCATTGTTAGCGTAGCTGGAAGGCTTCCAGATGCGCAGACAACCTGGCTCCGCGCAAGAAAAGTGATCTTGAGCTCCATTAAGAAAAAGGCGCACGGCGCGCAGTTCGATATATCGAAGGTTCCGCAGAAGGCAGTTGGATCAACTCGAACATCACTCCAAATTTTTTTTGCATGATATTGTCAAGGGGATATTCAGAGAGTTAGATGTGGCAATCCGATATATCAAGAGTAACTCTTGCTACATACAGATTTATTTGGTGCAATAATGAGTGTAATATTGTGTCATTGAGCTCTTCGTGCGGCCAGCAGGGTAGCAAAGTCAATACCTCCGACTAAGTCTTTTAAAAGCGCGAGTAATAAAGAAAACACTGAACTAATGACAGCTCGTAACAAACAATGCGTACGCTTCAATGATCTCATAACATCGAGGTATATTTAGAGTAACGCTCATGTTCCTCGAGCAAAGAAAATATTTATAGTGTGTATGTTGTGACGCTTACGAGTGCGCTACCCCAAAACAATTTGAAGATTTTCGGAGACCAGCAGCCCCACCCTTCGCATCTCTCTGAATAGGAATATCTTGTGCTACTTAATTTCGGACCATTCTGATATTCATTTTTTTTTTATTACAACGGAACTGGTCAGCCTGCCTTCAGCTTCAACCGGCCACGGTCTAACCGCTGGATCTCCCTACCGGACGTCGGGGTGAGATCCCAACCGGAAATAATCTGTGTGGTTTGAGCTATTCAACCTTGCAGATTGCGTTAATTTGGGACGTTAAAAACTGTATGTACCAAACCAAACCACTAAAATCTTTCAAAGGTTTCAGCTGGCCATGGTGCCTGGCTTTTCTGGGGCGACGTTGTTGGTAGGCGAGTCTCTTACCGAATAAATAACATAAAGTAAAGTACATTGAGACATGCTACTGTTCGGCAAAAAAATGCATTTCGCCATGTGAATTAACAAGCATAATAATAATAATCATTATCATCAGCTTCTACGCCAGTCTGTTCTAGAAGGTGGAATACATCTTAAATTGTAGTGCTGGACGTTTCGAAGCGCCACATATGGATTATGAACTTATGAAGGACGACATATATAGTGGAATGCATGCACGGAAGATCAGTTCAGTTCATTTCAGTTTGGTTTATTTTCTTTCACGTGAAAGGGGAAGACGAGGAAAAAGGCGTGTAGCCTGACAAGGCCTCGTCTCCCATGTGTAGCTGGCAACAGGCAACACTTTCAAATGCATAGGAAGGGAACTCTCCTGTTTAACAATACATCCAGTGAAAAAAAAATATATCCAACGCATATCAACACTCAATGCAGATTGCAGATTAACACCACTTTTAGGTGAAACAAACACATAAGAGAGTATGTGACCGCACAACGATGAGAAAACACAAAACAAAATATAATAAAGACATAGATCAATGGCAGATATAACATGATGACATAGACTGCAAAGAAAAAAAAATATAAGGAAAACGGAAACTGATAATTTGTATTCGGATGGGTGTACCTATGTTCGTCAAATATATTCTGTGATATTTAGGAATGCTTTATATGCTGCTTTGAAGGAATTAAACGGGAACGTAAGATGGATGCTGTGTTCATGAAGGTTTAGTAATTTACTGCCTGATATTCAAGATTCCGTTTCCCATAATTGGTTCTGACTTGCCTCGTTTTATGTGCAAGGGTTCGAAAGCTATGATGTGGAGATATATCTGTATACCTAGTGTATAACTTTCTTTTATGGATGGTTTGAATCAGTTTAAAGTAATATACCTTGTTGGCTGGTAATAAATCATTGTTCAGGAAGAGTGGCTGAGTTGGCAAGCCACTTATTCTACCTTTATAGTTCTCATATAGACGTAGAATGCGCTTCTACAGTACAAGCAGCCTGTTGTAATTTCCTTTCGTCCTCGTACCCCACATTAATATTGCATAAAGTAGACGAGAGTAAAATAATGTCTAACGCAAAGTTTTTTTTTTAATCCAGAGAGGGATAAAAGGAGCTTTACGGCTCATACAACCTACAGCACAAGAAATATAGGTTAAAAGGTGATTAATATGCTATGTCCAGGATATATCTTCGTTAAACCAGACTACTTAAAATGTTTTTGTAGACACCTGATCATTATATTCTATTCTGTATTTAAGTGTAATGTTTTCTTTAGCAACTTTGTCAACTGGTTTGAAAAGATAAACTTTGTTTTCTGCGTATTCAGCTGCAAACTATTGACCTCGAGCCAGATAGACAGTTGGGATAGGTAAAGATGTGCTTCCTTTTCGATCCACTGCACATATTTCTCGTGAAAAATATACTAGTGTCATCAGCAGAAACGGTTATTTCAGTTGTGTGTTTAACCTCTACTTCAAGTTTTATTTCTAGATTTTCCGAGTGCTCTCCATTGTGGTTTACGAATTGGTGTCTGTATGACAAATAGCTTTTAATGAGGTTTGATGCAGCTCCTCGAATTCCATACCTGTGGAGCGTATAAAGCAAAGTTTCATGGTCAACTGAATCGAAGGTTTTTCGTCAATCAAGAAATATTCCTACTTTTGCTTCAATATATTTTATAAATTGGTTTTACTTTGAGCAGGGCCTCTTCGGGTGTCTAGTTTTTTTGAAACCCGAATTGAAATGGTGTGATTATCTTGTGTTTTTGGATGAAAAGTTAATACGGGTATTTATAGCCTTATCTTATACCTTTGAAAAAAAAAAAAAAAAAAAACGGTAAGACTGAAATTGGTCTGTAGTTTATCAACTCATTTCGCGTTCCTCCTTTGTGTATAGGTACCACTTTAGCTAGTTTAGGCTGGTCTGGACATATGCCAGTTAAAATGGAGACATTTATTAAATGTGACACTACAGGGCTAATCTCAGATGACACATACTTCACGGTCGAGACTTGTATGTGATCATAACCGCTTGCCACATTTGGCTTTAACTGCTGTATGAGTTTTTCCGTTTCCTCTGGCGTAAGCGTAGTTAGTACTATAGACTTTATTTGTGAGCCTACATAGCTTCTGCGGTCGGCTGGGTGTTGGAGGCACTTTGCTGTAGTGATAAGTACTTATTCATTTAATCTGCTAATTGCTTGTCGCTAAATTCATTCCTGTTTAAAACATTTGTTGCAATGGAGGGGAGTTTTGGCTTTTGCCGACGAGGGCGTTAACGTGTTTTCATATTTTCCTGGGATTGCTTTTTATTTCAGAAAACATAGGTTCATAATATTTTAACTTCGATTTCTTTATATCAGCGTTTATTGTGTTTCAAACTTTCTCGAACTCCGCTAATAGGTTAGCGTCTTCAGTAGCAATAAATCAGTGGAACATTTTATTCCTAGCTGTTATTCGTTTCAATAGTGCGCTATCTATCCAAATAGTATTTATTTTCTTTTTGCGCTTTTTTGACCTTTGTAGCGGAAACACAGTCATAGCAAATCTTGAATATATTTAAGAACGTTTCATAAGCTTTATTCGCTTCAGTCTCTGTATACTGGAGACCAATCCACTTGCTGAGTTAGAGCTTTAAATGTATTTTGTGACACCTCATTAATATTTCTATGCTGGAAATAACTCATTATTTGTATTTTGTGACAGGAAATGCGTGGCGTCAAAAAGAGGTAAATGACCACTAATGTCACACGAAAGCGCGCCGGAAATAAATTGTGAGGCAACACGGTTCGTTGCACAAACGTCAATGGATGCAGAGCACTGAGAGTAATTCGAGTTGGTTCGGTTGCAGTACTTACAACCGTACGATGCAATAAGATTGCTAATGTCACGTGAATGAGTTTCATCAGAAATTATTGATGTTGATATCACCCATGATAAAGAATGGCTTTTGACAATAGTTACAGTATTCGAGCACCTTCTGAATCTTTTCCAACAAACGTCGCTTATAACCTGTTGGCAGTCTGTATGCAACAACACGTATACATTTTTTTTTTGTATCAATCCCTAAAAATCCAACGTCCGGATTTGAATCAGTAATGTCATCAATTACCTCAATTGCGTACTAGTGCCGCAGGTAAATGGCGACGCCACTTCCTCTACTGTTTCTATTCAACAGTATGCACGAGTAATTACAAATTTGAGAGGTGGAGCCGGCTCTACCTATAACCATGTCTCGTAAAACAGCAATACGTCAAAATTCACTTCTCGTTCATCCAGATAAGTAATCAAGTCATCCTGTTTGCTTCGTATGTTTCTTAAATTCAAATAAAACAGACAAAAGCGTGGTTTAAAGAGGCCGATCCTTTCAGTGAGTGCAACAAATTCAGTAGAGTCACCCTTGACACGTGCAGCATGAATTAACCAGTGAAGCTGATTGAACTGCGGTTACAGTCACTGAATAAGCACTGAATAAGGGCAATGCCATTTTTCATAGCAACCTAGACGATATTGCACGATTCATCCTTGCGCGCAAATATTATGCCCCCGCGTGTGCAGACAAGCTTCCATTTAGGTTGCTTTTTTTTTTTTTTTTTTGCGACAGTAGCTCCGAGAAGTTGTTTGTTATCCCTTCTCAAATGCTCATTAACGTAAATCGGGCTACCTGGCTCGTCAAAGTCATCTGTTGCAATGTCAAGGTCATCTGAGGCAATTTTCTTTGCATTTGGTCTTGGCAGGCAGTGCATTCCGACAGCGAGTGAACGCACAGCGTTTATACTGCAATTTCTGTATGCTTCACGAAACCTGCCATTCTTGTGACGACACAGCCATTATTTGACTGCTCGAATCGTCGCTGAAACTGCGCAGGAAAAGTATTGTATGAAATCATTTGCCGGGAGTTGGCAAACTTCGCCTGCTGATCCACGTTGCTCATTCGGGAGCGGTGATGCGATTGTGTTTACTATCACACGAGAGCGGCGCGGCAGTCGCGGCGGCAATCGAGCCATTCGGCTGAGTGCGGCGCCCTCTTTTTGATGGAGGCGAAAAGCTAATCGCCTGTGTGTTTTGTAATCTCAGTGCACGTTAAAGAACCTCCGGTAGTCGAAAGTTCCGGAGCCCTCCACGATACGGCGCCTGTCATAGCCTGAGCCATATGTTTGGGACGTTCAACACCATAAAATAAAAAAATGAATACTGTGTTGAGTGCTACATCACGCGCAATTCCTGCACAAAATCAGGAAAAAACAAATCCTTTCCTGGGCACTATGGGTATCCACAGCTGTAAACGTCGAGGTTGATCGTCGATGCGAGCAGCAGAACTTTGCCACTTCGCCAAGCTGCCTGGCTGGCCTCTTTGTAATAGAGGAGACGTGCACGAAGGGAAGTGGAAATAGCGGTTCGAGCGCTAAACATGAAAATATTTTTCTATTCGACAACTATGAATCCTCTACAAACAATTAAGGAAGGGACACAAGTTCGTCTTAGGAGTATAAATGAGATAACACGAAAAAGGGGCCGTCGCTTGACCGCCTCCTGGTGCCTATATACTCTCACGGATATCGACACGTTTTCTGTCATCACGTACTGCTTTAACCCCAACCGAAAGATGGGTTTCGAAGAAATGACCCATTATTGAAAATAAATTAGTGCAATTGTCTTTGTATAACAGCTAACGTTCTGATTGTTTCGCTTAGAGAAACGTTTGAATTGCCTTCGTACTTCAGTATTACAACCATCATTTTCTACCGAAATGGTACGTTTTTTTACTTTCTTTTAACAACAGTTCATTCAAAGAAGTTATATTTAATAAATTCCGGTCAACTAATGTGAAATATTTTTCGAATGAAAGTGCCTTAATGAATTCGTACTTAAATGTTCTGATATCAACGTTGTTTAGCCTTCCCTAAATAAGCAAGTAAGCAAATGAGGCTTCCCTTCAAGTCATTGAAGTGTGACTGCTGTAATTGTCTCGCGTAATCTTTTAGCTTTTCCATTGTGTTTAAGGTTTCTTTAGTGGCTTTTTAGTGTTAGGCAGGATCACTTGAATATGTTATGCATTTACGCATAGTATGTTTTATTCATGTACTGTATTCACCAAGAACTTTTCCTCGATTTCTAGCAAATTTTCTAAGAAGAACACAACTTACTGTACTCCTGTCGGCAAATGCTAACAGTGTCCATACTAGATTGGTACTCTTTATGGGGTTCAACCCCCAAACCAGATACGGCTGTCAGGGAGGCCGTAGTGGAGGATTGTTGATAATTTCGTCTTTATGGGGTTCTTTAAAACGTAGTCATATCGCACAGTATTTCGGCCCCTCAATTGTGTCTCCATCGAAGCGAGGCGCTGGGTTGTCGAGTGCCCTGTCACCCCTGACCTGCCGTAGCGGGCCTCCCTCTACTTAAGAGCATTTTCGGTCATACCACAGTTTGATTTCAAAATCATCTGTTACTGATTAATATGTTAAATTTTGAGATTGAGTCTGACTTGCTGCTAACTTCAACAAATGTTACTATTTACAGGTTGAGATTATCATAATTATGCGGAAAAGGTGCCTAATTATAAAATAGCCACCATTCAATATGGAAAATAGTTTTCCTAAGATGTCAAAATTCAAGATTTTTAAGAATGCCTTTACACTGAGAAGAGATAAAAAGAAGTATAACCGTCTATCAACATTGTATGCAGTAATTTTCAATCGAGAGAATTAAATACAAAGAAAAGAGAGAGAGATAGAGATAAAAAAGATTTGTATAGTGCAAAAAAGTATTGTAGAGGTCCTGTGGTTGGGTCCTCATTTTAGGACTCCCTCGGCCTTTGCTGCCCGGCTGGCCCGTTCAACCAGCCAAAGCCGGTTTACATACAAAGAAGAAATCTTGCACCAGCTTTGTATTAACAAATGCGCATAAAAATCAGAAAAAAACATAAAATGTTAACAGAGGTAATTAAATAATTATACAAATTGTAGAGATTCCTGATACTCATTTTTGGAATGGCACATAGACTATAGGGCAAATGCCTCCCTTATATCAATCCAATGAGCCATGCATGTCCAGTGCCAGCTGCCTCGCTCATCTTACCTTTTTTTTTTGTGCCACCTTGCGCTGCTCTTATCATCTGTCGGAAGCTCCGATAAATTCCACCATCATCAATTATATTGCATTTTTATTACGTGGCTTGCCCCACGCCAATTAATTTTCTTGATTTCTCATGTATTTAACTCCCTTTTTTTATTTTTACTACGCCCACTCAGGCCCCTTGCTGTGTCTTAACGCATCAATTTCTATTTTCTTTTCGATATCTCGCTGCACTGTCAGTTTCTGTTGAACCCTTTTTGTTAGCTTCCAAGTCCTTCCCCATAAGTGAGGGCCATAGTAAGATGCAGCGCTTACATAATTTCTTCCTGAGCGATGACATCGCCGCGATGGTGCGATGATTAAGGCGCTTGACTGCTGTGCCCAAGGATGCGGGATCGGGTTCCGGCCGCGGTGGCCGCCCTTCGATGCAGGCGGAAAGCAAGTTGCCCGTCTACTGTGCTATGCAAGTGCACGTTAAAGAACCCCAGGTGATTGAAATTTTCGGAGCCTTCGTAGCCTTTGTCGTTTTGTGATGTTAACACCAATAAACCAAACCACACCTATCCGGAGGGCTACCGGTAAACTGCCACTCATTTTATGGGCACCTGTCATATATATACTCTACCAAGTCCGGTGCTTATTCTACTAGCAGAGGTATTCCTTTACGAATTCCAACGGCTGGCAGCCTATCGTAAATCGGCATTTCCTTCCGAGCCTTTAGATCAGCAGTACTTTAGTTTTCGACACATTAAATATTACTAGAAACCTCCCATTCTGCGCTGCCTGTATTAGCACTCGGCCATGCTTTGCAGTTTATGCTCTGAATTTCTTAGACAGTGTCATCATTGAATGGTCGATCACTACAAGGTCCGAAAGTCGGAACGCCCAAAATAGTTTACTGATATTTCTCGTAATGCTATGCTTAGCGAAACGAACACTTTTTGTCCCCCATTCGTAAGACCCCTATAGAAATATTAGTATCTTTTGTGTGCAGGTTTAAGGGAGAAAACCTGCGAGTTAACACGAGTGGATGTTAGGCTTCCAAATGGGTGCCGTTTTCTCAGGTGCACAAAACCGCCAGCGTTCCACCTTAATTGAAGCGCTGTCATTGCACCCTACCACTGAAAAAATATGCCCATTAAATCGTAATAATGTAGAGTTAGTTTGAAGCCACAGCTCTGTTTAGTCTCATCGACTTAAATACGGCCCGTGTGTACACGGCTTGCGCGGGCGCACTTCAGGTCACGATGGTCTGTCGCCCTTGACCGTGGTACTCCCCGTCGCAGCAGAAGCGATTAGCACAGGGCGCACAGGGGAATGGGAGAGTCAGAGGAAGGGGGGGGGGGGGGGGGGGGGGGAGTTGAGGCGCGCCCAGTGTAGTACATTTTGGCGCGCTGCAGAGACGACCAAGCGCAGGTGTCCGGTCCCAGGCGCCCCTCTCGCTTAGGCGAGGCGGGCTTGTGCTGCCGTTAACTTGGTGTACACGGCTTCGGCTTCCACCGCTCGCCCCCTGCTCCCTGGAGAGGCCGTTTCCTGCAGTTTGCGATTGATTGCGACCACTTTGTTACACTGCGGGTGTACCGGCGCGTGTTGCCGACGTCTCGCCGGCGGCGCAGGTTTTTCTTGGTTGTAGTATTCTTTTGCCTAACGGAAGCCAACCTCATGCCGGGTGGCACGTGGATGCGCTTGTTGGTACAACGGTCACGTTTCACGCTGATACAGTCGTCTGCTAAGGAGCGGATTGACCCGTTTGCTATCGTTATAAACTTTCCCCCCCGTTTGCCATGGCGGTCTTAGCTACTCAATGCTAACGAAGGGCTTACTATAAATGAATGTTTTTGATAGAAATATTTCATAATTCTCTAGAATATTTCCATACGTTTCGTACAACATTTCGAGGTTCCCTGACAAATAAAATCGGATGGTCAAGAAAGTTGCACTTCTTATAAAACAATTATTGTTTTACCTCCCTCTTTTGCTGCTTTAAACATCCCGTATATACGGTCTTTCATCGCTTGATCTCCCTAGGACCCAAAACAACCGGCTTCGAGCTCTCGGAACACCCTGGCTTCTCTTAAAGAAGCGAAAACCTTAACTACGTAATATAGCATTAGGGATACTTTGCAGATGCGAATAAGCCTCATCGTTTTTTAAGGTTTTACGACTTCAAAGTGTGTATATAGATGTGCGTTGCGTATATATGCAGCTTTACCTGTGTCGCTTAGAGAAAGTTTCAAAGTGATGCACTTAGAGCGCACAGAAGAGCCTAACTCGTTTCATTTTGAAAGTAGATGTGAAAATAGCATGCTGCTTAAGTGTCGGGTACGCGAGTTAGCAAGGCTTTGATGTGAAGTAGCTAAATTTTCATGGGAGCATATGGGGTCGCAAACGTGTTTATTCATTGCAAGCTATTGTCCTTGGTATAAGGCCTCATAGGCTGCTGTCGCTGATACTGAACCGTAACGATATTGTTTATGAGTAATTCTATGCAGGAGAGGTTTAACAAACGGGTTAGGGGTGGGCTGGAGGTTCGCAATGTGCATTCACCTTAGCCGGCAGTGTTGAACGATGTGTCCGACTGCACATATTTAAGATTGAGGGAGCAGGGGTATGGAGACTATTTGGTATCGGCGACTGAAGCAGACTGCAATGACAAGGAAAACGGGAAGTAACTCTGTAGGTTTAAGCAGAAGTATATATCACGAAAGCCAGGCGGTGACCAAATTCGTGGCTTGATGAACTATTTTCATACGAAAAATTAAACTTGACAAACTTGACTGATTAAACAGGCTTTTCAGCTTTTTTAATCAGTCAGCTGTCTAACGATATTTCTTGAAGGAATTTGCAGAATAAATGATTATTTTTTATTATATGTCAAAAAGACTTTTTATGAAACGTTCCGAGCGCAACTTTATAATTCTTTTCGTGTGAGGCATGCAGACAGCTTATGACCTCTATGGGGTCACAAAAGCATAAAGCAGCCAGAACAGGAGAAAATACTTGTTGCAACACAGGGAATTGCATTTCAGGATGAGACGTTGTCTTTTACCGTCACTAGCAAGAAATTAAATGATTAAAATATTTAAAGAATTAAAACACATGGCGACGTGCCACATAGAGTAGATAAAACATAAAGAAGATACTAGTACAGAAACGTGCAAGTGCGTTCTTTGTGGAATCGGTTTTTCTCGCATTTTTCAACAGAAAACGAAACACCCCTACTCACACTGTTCCAAATTATTAAGAGATTAAGGGGTCTACAGTTTGGTTATGAGTTATGACCCGCATATCACGAGTCTGCAGAGGAAATAAACAGGGCGCAGCCACTAAACCAACGTTGGCAGCACACTGTAACTGGAGGGTGTAGAGGACGAAATTTTCTATGAAAACAGTGAATTTCATAGCGTTATCGATTAATGTTAAAGCCATTGGTAATTGTGAAGTCGCCGTCCGCGTGTGAGCGCACGCACGGGAGGAGGAGGAAAATTGGTAGTGCTAAGCTTAGCAGCATCCACCGGAAGAGCTGGGGTGTATAGAAGCGCTGGAAATATCCAGTGAGGCCACTTCGGTGTTGACCGCAGCTAGGCGATCACCGCTCTTTCTGTCGTTCTTCACGCCTGTATCCTTCGATGTGTCGACAGATTCACATCCGGAGTGAGTTCCGAACAGATGAAGACGCCCCAGCCTTTATTAGCGCTCGTTTTACACATGTCATGGGAAAGAGCTCGAACACAAGTGGCGAGCACGCGCCGATGTCAGGCTCGCGTCGCATTCTGCTTATCTACACGATATACCTTCCCTTCTTGAGAGGAAAACAAAAGAAAAACACTTTGAAGTTCTGACGAAGAACAATGACAATCGAGGTGCTTTACAGCAGTGATCACCGATCCAAAGTTTTTTTACACTGTTCTTGAGTTTCAAATTTCCCTCACGGAAGCTGTACAAAATTTTCGCCATACATCTCAATCGCTGTGGCTGCCTTCTCTCGTGCTGGGATCATCTTGGTACTAGTGTCGGTGGGGAGGGCGTAGTGATGGGTACGCTGTTCTCGTTTGGTTAGACCTGGCATATGGATCCGTTCTCTTGGCTGTTATTTGTTATTTCGTCATCCTTGGACAACAGGCTGAAAGGCTCAGCCGTTGCCATGAGGTGTTGTCAGTTACGTTGCAGCACCCTGCCCTCTTCGGTGGCAACCCGGTAGGATCTTGGATGAGCATGTGCATTAAGAACACTGGCATCTGACAGCCTGTCCTTTTTGTAGCTGTGGAAGAACACGTCTCGTGGGCCGGCACTGTTTATGTTGCCTTACCGATTTGCTTGGAGCTTCGCCGAAGTCTGGAAGAAGTGTCTGAAGTCGTCTGCCCTGAAGTAACTCTCGAGGCGACTGACCCTATTCTAGCGAACTGCTCCTGTGAGTAATCCAAGCCAAAAGTCACCTTTCATCTGAGACGTCTTCTTTATATTCTCTTTAAAATTTGGACGCCTTTCTCCGCGAGGTCATTCAAGCGGGGAAACCGCGGGCTGGACCTAATGTGTTTAAAATCGTACTTCTTCGCAAACAATGCAAACTCATGACTCGCAAACTGCGGACGATTGTCTAGAAGAGTTCAATAGGGGATCCATACCGCGCGAACACAGAGCCGAGCTTCATCACAAATATATGACCGTCGTTGTGTCCCGTAGCAATTCAACCTCAGGAGAGTTGGATAGTGCATCAAAACACATAGGTACAATTTTCCAGCGCACTGAAAAATATCAACATCCACTCGGTACCAGGAATGTTCAGGCAGTGGGAGGTCCAAAAGTGGTTCACTTCGTTGTCTCTAGCGCACTTCTGACAAACTGCGCATCTCTTAACGAGGACTTCAATCTATAGTAGGCCTAAACAGAAACTTGAACGCTCGTGATTTGGATTTATTTATCCCCAAGTGGCCTTCGTGAATTCTTCGAAGCAGCTCAGGGCGCATATTTGAGGGTATCACAGCCTTCCATATCCCTTAAGCAACACACGTGCACTCACGACAACTAGTTCCCTTTCGAAAGACTTTAGTGTTCCCCGGGACAGGGCGATTGCTTTCCAAGCACTGAATCACGGTGCACAAGTAGTCGTTTCATCTGCCAAACGCTTCAAAGTTGCCCCGCTGACGAGTGATATAAAAACACAGCATGAACTTCCACGTCATCGTCGGTGCTTTCTTTCTCTGGATCTTCGACGGATGCTCGAGACAGCATGTCGGCGCATTTCCCTGGAACATATTCGAGCTTGCAGTAGTATCGAAGGCTCGCGTCGCATTCCGCTTATTCACACGATACAATGTGCATCCACCTTCCTGCCTACCTTCGCGGCGAGGTTCAACTGTCCACCACGAGAAGTGAGACTCTGGACAGTCGTTCGCTCAAAAACAAATTTCTAAAGGGCCTGTCACACTAGCACGACACGACGCCGATTTGGTCTGCCAACAGCGAGTCTTCCTGACGTCTGCGTTTTTGTGAGACTGCGCCGACGGACACAGTCGGCCGACAGTCGGTGTCGGCGCCGCGTCGCTCGCAAAACGGCTGTCGGCCTACGGTCGCCCAACTTGTATGTCATATCTAACGAAACAGCGGGCTAAACCTCCCGCCGACAAGGCCCTGTCGTTCTCACTCTTTGCTCATGTCATTATACCGTTCCTATTCTTAATCCTTTCATTTGTTTTTCTGCCATGTTAAATTCTCCTTTCTATAACGAACCCCTTTTTATTTAATTGGTTTATTCTCAGAATTCTTAAGGGATGCTTTCTTTTAATTTCTATTTCATAAATTCCAAATACCAAAACAAGCTCCCCACGAGTCGTGATTTTGGGCCTAGACTTACTGCCCTAGTATTTTACGGCTGTGGTTGCTGGGTCAGAACGGCAGTATTCGAACAATATATAAAACCTGTCCACAGCGAATAACAGGCGGTATATATTGAAAAAAAAAAAAAAAAAAAGCAGGAAAAACGAAAAACGCTAGCTTCTGTGCGGGATCGAACTTGCGATCTCCTGGTTGATAGACAACTGCGCTAATCACTGCATCATAAAAGCTAAGCCTGAGCAATACTTTCAGAGGTTGGTTGGTTGGTTGGTTCATAGGAAGGGAAAGGCGCAGTATCTGTCACACTTTCTCTGTGGACACCTGAACCGCGCCGTAAGGAAAGGGATGAAGGTGGGAGTGAAAGTGGATAGAGAGAAAGGGGGGCCGTAGTGGAGGGCTACGGAGTAATTTCGACCACCTGGGGATCTTTAACGTGCGCTGACATCGCACAGCACACGGACGCCACTTCGTTTCGCCTCCATCGAAACGCAGCCGCCGAGGCCGGGATTCGATCCCGGGAACTCCGGCACAGTAGTCGGGCGTCTTACCACTGCACCACCCCGGCGGGGCATTTTCAGAGGTTGAGATATGATTTTAGCTGATATGCTGTGTTGCAGTGTGAAAGTCGCGAAGGCAATAGGAGCGATAGCAGTTTACCGCCTAGCTATAGGCTCTCCCACAGGTTGCTGAGAGCAAACTGGTGGTAGTTTGAAACATGCCGTGTGGTGCAGTTGCAGGTAAAACCTTCAGCGGATTTCTCAGGGCCGGCCGCAGGACCACGGCTGCTGTTGGTTCTGCTGTAAACGTAAGTTATGCACTTTTTGCGTGCATAAGTTTTGATACACTTGTCATGAATTACGGCAAAAAAAAATTGTTTCGTGATGCGTAACGTAGTGTTCAAATTCGCTTGCGAAGCAGCGATTAGACGTTGTAACTTCAAACACAACGATCGAAGTGCAAGAGAGTCGGCAGCTCTAGGCCGGCTCCAGGAAAATAATCGCTTCTTCGTCATTTCCTTGTCATATATTTTGCTCATTTTACACTGTTCTGTGCAGTTGGGAAACGCGGAAAGGATGCTCTCTTGTTCGACGAGCGCTGCAAATCTATATACGCGTTCGAATTTATTCGCCCCGAATGGAAAAGGCTGCTGTTGACATCCCGCACGCATTAGGCGGTCCCGAGTATTTTGGCGGCTCACGCTCGCGTGTAGGTCAGGGATTATGCATAATTTATACCTTTTTGCATGTATTAGTGCCGAGAAGTAATCGCCTTTCACATGGTGGACAGAGTCGGCTACGTGTTTCGGGAATGTTTTTGCTCGGTGGCCGACCTCGCCAAGATTCGACCACCAACAGTTGGCAGACTGGTTTTGTCGGTGTCGCCGGGCTCAAAACCTGTCACACTGGGAAGACATTTGGTAGTCAGTGTTGTTAGTGAGCTGTATACCTCTAGTGGGACAGCTTGGTCGGCCGACCGTCGGTGTCGTTGTCGGGCCTGCGTCGTGCCGGGCTAGTGTGACAGGCCCTTAACGGGTGAAGCACGACGACTTATATAGCGCTCTATTCTGCTCTCTGTCCCGCAGAGACGACGCAGCCCGAAATCCACTGCGCCGGCAGCACCCGCGTCACGGGACTACTGGCGGTTTTCATTTCACATTGTTGAAGTTACTGGCTCAGTTACTTACTCGGACAAACTGATGTTTTCAAGTATACATGGCGCGCTTCCACACGTCCGTCGAGCATGCAGCAAATGCGTCAGTCACCCGGGTCACGCAGTTCCCCAGGATGAGTTAGATTTCTTAAAGACTGCCTATCTCGGTTCATATGGCGCGAATATACGCGCTCTAAATTTGTTCGCTGGACAGGGAATGTTATCGTATTGGATACGTGATAGCCAGTTCGTCCCTTAGTATATGCCGGGTTATGTTTTGCTGTTTTTTACACGTATTTAAGTTTTGAATGTTTTTCTTCATTATATTTGTAATTCATTTTCTTGGTGTCTCAATTCCCTTCCAAGGGTGAAAAAAAAAAAAAAAGATTTGTGCCATCTCCGTGTTGTCCGTGTCTGCCGCGCTTTTGTGAGTCATGAATCTAAATCTTCGGCGTCTTCTACGCTCATCTGTCTTTTCACTACAGCGCGGTTGAAGTGTTCAGAGCGATGTAAGCTATTTGCTCGGAATTTTGTTTACTGATAACAGTTTTCATTTCCATTTCTTTCCCTTCCTGCTACTCGCGTTCTGCCTGCGTTCTTATAGGCGCATATTGATACCTGTAATGTAATTCACTACTTCTACTTCACTACTACACTATATTTTCTTACACTGCTGGGCAAAGCTTGCGTGAACTTTACAAAGCGTTTTATGCTTACATCGATAGCAAACCCCGAAGACCGCGTATAACCGTCGTGACCGCATTTTATGTGACCTGTCAAAGTGTTTGAAAGTGACATATGTGTATACATTGGCCCTGGAGAAAGCTTAGCCACTGTTCAAAGGCGAGAGCGATGGGCGCATCAGTGCCACCTATTCGACGGCGATATCTCTGAGTGATTCGAAAAGAAAGATGCAGAGAGCACACACATTCGGTTAGGGGGGGGGGGGGGGGGGGGGTCCTTGATAGCCGATAGCATGTATACAGTACATAATGCAGCGCACTGCAGCCGGGCAAAAATAAAGGGATCCGCCGCTCTTTTCGCCTAACATGCCTCCATCGCTCCCGCTGTTTATTTTGATACGGTTAAGTGCATTCTTTATAGGGGACTCTTTAAGGCTGCAAGAGGATGAAGAGGAGGTTGCGTACATATAGAAGAGGGGGAGACAGAACGAGAAATTCACTGCCAGCCCGGGAACCACAACAGTCGTTTAACTGGCCGTCCGGGCGCTAAGGGGCGCCAATAAATTTTCCATCAGGTACTCGGGAGGAAGCACGGGAGGTGCAGTAGCAGCAGCAGCCAGCGTCGGCGGTTTTCCGCTGATACCGAGCTTCGATTTCGCCGCTGACGACGCGCGGCTGACGTTGCGACGGCGGTGGTACGCGGGTCGTGAGGCGGCGGTCAGGGAGAGGGCGTCCCGCGCAGGGCGTCGTCGGGGGCGCCGCGGATCTCGCTCATAAAACGAAGCGCACCTTTGCGCAAGTTGACTGCGGCTTATCGCTCGGAACCGGCGAATGATCGCCTCAAAAGCGCTCGTTTGGCCAAGAGCGCCGCCGGCTCCCATATTCGCGGTCGCTTCACCCTCGGTAATTTTTGTTTTCACCTCAGGTTTATTTTTCTTTTACCATTTAATTTCGATCCCCTCGATTTTGTTTGCGCCTGGCTACTGGCCTTTTTTACCTCCTCTCTTTCTCTTCGCTTGCAAGCTCGTCGGCATCCGAGCTGTCCGATTGCGGAGTGCTGGGAGAGGTGATGTTGATAGCGGTGCCAGGGATGGAAAGGGCGAAGGAACTCTGCCGGTGCCGTTCGTGCTTGCGGGCCATCGATGTTATGGCTTGCCAAGAAGAGCGACTTCATGCTCGCCGCCGAGCGCCCCTTTATGAAGGGCCAAAGCGAGCACACGAGGTGCCTTTTTCTCTGCCATCTGAAATAATGTAGGGAGAGCAAAACGAAAGCCCTAAATAAGTCACCTTGCTCGTGCGTTTTGCAAAATCCCATTGATAGAGAGACACAGGAGAAATCTTATCCTTCTCTACAGTGGTCCCAAGTCTAAACTCGGCGCTGGCAGTCAGCGCTCGCAGCCTTACCGAGATAGAGCTCCCCCAATGGGGGCGTTTGATTACCTAGGCGGATTAAAAGGAACGCGTTCTCTTAGACGGCGCCGAGGAGGCCTCATTACATTGGCTCAGGTCACCTCTGCAAAGGACACGCCGAACCAGCGGCGTTGCTCGCGGCTCGGTGTTAAAACGCTCGTAAAATGCGCGAGTCGACGAGCCTCGGTCGCTCTTCCTCTCCGTTTTCTTCTGCGGCGGACAAATTGTGAACGGCGCACCGAAAGGAGTTGGAGGGTCTCTTGTCGACGGGCGTCGGCCAACGCAGCGGGGCTCGCACGTCGCGCGGGCGAACGATGCCAGCGGGGGCGCAGGAGGCAGGGGTGAGGGAGGAGGGCTGTGTGGTGGCGGACACCACCTGCCATCTTACTCCTTTCAGGTCGGGGGAAGGGAGCGGAGCACAATCACCGCCGACAATAACAATCACGCCAATGACAAGAACAACAACACCAACAAAACGGCACCGCGGCAGGCAAGCGCACTAACCGCGCGGCGGGGACCATCTCCGCGGCAGATGAGGAAGGGGGAAGGGTAATGCAGTGCAACGGAGGTAGAAGGAAGAGGAGAGGTGGCATTCCAGCGCCGATGGACGCGGCCGTAAAGGCGTGAAATATGACTCGGAGCCGCGCGCCCTATAGCTTTTCTCCGCCGCTGCGGCCCGCGCGCGTTTTGTGCGCCTGTCGCTCGGCGCGGCGGGTTTTCGCGCTGCTGCCGGCTGGCGTTGCGGCATGCGGGGAGCAGCCACGGCTGCCGCATCGGCGGACCAAACCGAGCAGCGCCAGTCAGCCGGCACCCCGGCCGCGCTGAGTTACGACGGCTTTCCCCCCATCCGACGTCCGCCCGCTGGGAACAGCCGACACTGGCTGCCTGGCCACTGCCGTGCGCTGAGGGCTTTCCTTGTCGGCAACGTCCGAAGCAGGCGGCTGCGAACGTGTACTGCGCGCGGCTGCGCTTACCGTCGCCGACCTGTCCTAGCGGCAGATCTCGTTTTGCAGTCCGTGGAGGAGCCGACGGAACCAAGGCCCGATAGTGGGTGGGGCTTGTTTAGAACAAACCCTTGGTCGAAATGACGCTGATCTCTAAGAGAGTGCGTCAGTTATTGACTGATTTGACTTTAGGTGGTGGCAGGTGCCGAAATCCAAAGTTCAGTCGGATCATGCTCCTGTTTTCCCGAGGTATGATACCTTTGATATCATACTTTGATACCTTTTTTTTGATCAAAGCGAGGTATAACTGCTTTGATACCTTGATGCACTACAAACAACACTCTGACTTTCCAAGAGAGCCAGAGCGTTGTGTCGCAACACAAATATCCGCTCATCCGTCAATGCCAACTCCTTGATCTCTACCATCATTATCCACTTCGAGCTTGCTCTGTAGAAATAGTACCATCATGGCCTTCCTGTAATAAACCCCGGTACTTTGTTCTCTTCGTTGTGCAGACCTCTGCAGCGTCGGGAGGCTCTCTTCTCACACTGAAGTGATAGCTAAACCTCGTTTCCTGAGTTAAGCGTGCTGTTGTAGCAGTCGGCGAAAGATAGAAGCGCGGGCATAGCCAGTAAGGGCGACTCGGTGCCTGAACACCTCCTATTGTTTTCTGAAGGCTATGTCCCACCCCTCGTTCGGCCTTTTTCTTTCGCCCATACTTTTTTTTTTATCTTGAGGGGTATAACACCCGAAAAATATTTTTGGCTACGCCACAGATAGGGAGGTAAGCACGGGGGAAGAGGAGGGTGTACCTAGAACCAAAGAATGCGTAACCTTAGGGTAGTCGCGACAGGAAACATCGGGAGGACACTCCTGATGGAAAAGAAAGGAGGTGACTTCCTGGGAAAGGAGTGTGTAAGTCGAGCGCGAATGGATAAGCAACTCGAGTAACCGAGAAAAGGGTGCAACTTTAGCTAAAAACGACCCAACGGGACTAAATGGCTTGCCTCGAATAAACACCCTTAAGCATATTTTATTTTTATTTCATCTCTAAATAAGGAGCAATTTATTGACTAACATTGTATAATGATGGTGTTCAGGTGTGTAAAGTAAAATTTTCACTATCACCAGAAATTCATTGGGCTCGACAGCACCACAGCTATGGCCACTGCAACTCACCTGCGACGCTTGTTCGTCTTGCAGGTTTCCGTCTGCCTCCTGCGATGTGGCAGTTGGTCCACGAGTGATGCCCGGGTGGTCACACGGATGCCAGCCTAGCCGCCATCACATCGCGGCCCTGAGCCCGTCCTGCCCCACAGCATCCCACCGACCACGCGCACGTCAACAGCACCGCTGCCCCACTGCCTGCCAGCGCCGCCGCAGGATTATGCCCCGCGATTATCGCCACATGCATTCTCATCGACGATAGTCAATCGCAAACAATCAACCTGCTTGCCATCTGACCGCTTTATAAACAAGACGCCACCCAACACCGCCTTCATTGGGCTCGACAGCACTAGAGCTATGGCCACTGCAGCCCACCTGCGGCGCTTGTTCGTCTTGCAGGTAAATGCAAAATATACTTTATTCGCGTGACGCACGCGCTATGCTGACTTACTGGTGCTGCCAAGCCCCCTGTGCTGCATCCAGATTGCCTTTGATTGCTACTATGTTATCAAGCAGTTACTAATCCTCGCTGGCGACGTTGAGCTAAACCCTGGTTCCAACACTCGTTCCGGTGATACCCAATCTTCCACCGAAATACTTGAAGCACTAAACGAAATTCGTTCCGGACAAGCTTCACTTCTTACAGAAATGATATCTATTCGCCTTAAACTTTCCCAGAATGACGAAACATTTCAGGAAATCAAAAACAGACAGGCCAAAATTGAAGCTGACTGTTCAGCAATGATAGCTGTTAAAGAACAGATGAACCCCTTACAAGAAATCTCCGAACAAAATGCTGTGCAAATTGCCAGGATTGAAAACAGACTGGATGATTCGGACGACAGATCACGCAGATCAAACCTTTTGTTTTTCGGCCTTAAAGATGTCGAACGCGAAACATGGGCGCAATCGGAAGACCTCGTAATTAAGCATTACAGTACGCTATTAGGTACTACCCTCGTTCCTCTTGATATTGAAAGAGCTCACAGGCTGGGAAAGTTCAGGGCGGACCGTCACCGACCAATCATCGTTAAATTCGTCCACTTTAAGGTAAAAGAAAAGCTACTTTCATGTGCCAAGAAACTAAAAGATACAGGTTACAGCATTTCTGAAGATTACTGTCCGCACACGCTTACCGCTAGAAAGCACCTCCTGGAATTCGGTAAAGCACAGAAAGGGAAATATAAACTTAGACACAACAAACTAATCATCGGAAACAAAACCTACATGTTTGACCACAGCATTCAGCAGGTTATCCCCCACCCTTTAAACTCGTAGAAAGAAATCATTCGCGTCCTAACCTTTCATACATCTCTTTTTTATATACTAATATTCGAAGCCTTTTGCCAAAGCTTGATGCACTCCGTAATATAATTCACACAACAGAATCTAACCTGGTCATTCTTACCGAAACGTGGCTCAATTCATCAATCGCAGACTCCGAAGTACTTTCGCTTTCTTCAGATTTCAATATTTTCCGGCGTGATCGAAATAATAAACGTGGTGGTGGTGTACTGATAGCCGCCCACCGCAGCCTTCAGTGCACTGAATTTAGGACATCCTCCCCCTTAGAAATTACATTTGTTATTAGTAACGCCTCTTATCCACCTATAGTAATTGGCGTCTGCTATCGTCCTCTTGATGCTGATATTTCTTTCGTTGTCGAGTTCCACGAGGTCCTTTTATCAGTAACCAGCGCATACCGTCTATCGCCTATCCTGCTTTTCGGAAACTTCAATTTCCCTGCGATAACTTGGTCAAATCTTGCCTCAGTTCTATCACAAAAACAACAGCGAAAGTGACTTCGTAAACACTTGCCTAACGTTTCGACTAACGCAAACAGTCACAGAGCCGACGCGTCGCGGTAGCAAATCATCAAACACACTCGATCTGGTTTTAGCTTCCGAGCCCGATATGCTCTCTCCGCTCACATATTTTCCAGGGCTTAGTGACCATTCAATTTTGCACGGTTCCTTTCATTGTCATCTGCCGCATACGCCTAAAATAACGAACAATAACACATATACGACAGGGGGAATTATTCCATAATTAATGCAGCACTCGAAGAATTTTGCATCTGGCTTTTTCACGATTTTTCAAAACGCTCCGTAGAACTAACTGGTTTCTTTTTAAGAACAAAATGCATGAGTTGATACTAACGCACATACCAACTACTACTATAAGAGAAAAACAGTCATCACCATGGTTTAACATCACGTTGAAACGTCTTAATAACAAAAAGAAAAGGCTATTCCGCTCAGCTAAAAAAACTAACAACCAATGTTCATGGCAAAAGTATTACGCAGCGGAAAAGGAGTTTGAATCACTTGCTAGCAAAACTAAACGCTCTTTTTATTCATCAGTCTTGCCAACAATGATAAAAAATAACCCTAAAAGGTTTTGGGTACGATTTGCCCCAAACACTCGCAACCGTTACAACTATGCGATCAGCAGAACCGTCCAATCTCTGACAAAAAAACTGCTGAAGAACTTAACCACGCATTCACATCTGTATTTACGCAAGAACCCACCAACACTTTACCAGATTTCCCTAGCTATGATCACGCAGTCATGCCTGATATCATTTTAAATCCTTTCGGTATCGCGAAAATTATAGACTCACTAAAACTTACATCTTCATCAGGTGTCGATGGCATCAACTCAAAAGTACTAAAACACACCAAAACTGCTGTCAGCGTCATTGTATGTCATATTTTTCAGCAATCGTTGTCATCAGGAGTGGTGCCGGAAGACTGGAAAATAGGCAAGGTTGTTCCAGTTCCGAAAAAAGGTCCTCCATCTTCATGTTCTTGTTATCGTCCTATTTCACTAACAAGCGTCTCTTCAAAGCTAATGGAACATGTGCTTTACTCTCACATGGTAAAATTTCTAATTTCTATAGCCTTTTTTCATCCTAATCAACATGGCTTTCGTAAAGGACTATCATATGAAACTCAACTAGCTTTATTCATCAATGACATAAGTTCTAACCTGGATTTAAACGTACCTGTAATGCTCTTTTTTTAGATTTTGAAAAAGCATTCGACAAAGTTCCCCATCAGCGACTTTTACTTAAACTTTCACGATTACGCATTAACCCTCTTGTATTGGAATGGATACGTAATTTTCTGACTAACCGGAAGCAATTTGTGTACGCTAACAAACTCTCATCGACTTGCTCCCCAGTCCTCTCCGGCGTTCCCCAAGGCACTGTACTTGGACCCTTGCTCTTCCTAATCTACACTAATGATCTGCCTAGTAACATTGCTTCTAACATCCGCTTATTTGCAGACGATTGCGTCATCTACCATCCCATCCATAAATGTTCCGATTCTCGCATTCTTCAAGATGACCTTAAACGCGCTGAAGCCTGGTGCGGCAAATGGTTAATGTCTTTACACACTAATAAAACGTCATTACTCTCTTTTCATCGACGGCAGCACTATCAACTCTCCAGGTATGTCATCTGTGGCTCCGAAATTTCATCTGTCCAATCATACAAATACCTTGGCATCACAATTTCTAACACACTTAATTGGTCTGCACATGTAACGAACACTGCTAACGAAGCCAATCGCACTCTTTGTTACCTCCGTCGAAATTTGCGCCTCGCCCCTGCCTCGATTAAAGCACTTACCTCACGTTCGTTCGATCTAAGCTAGAATATGCATGCTCAATCTGGGACCCTCATCAAGCTAACCTTTGTAACATCCTCGAATCAGTTCAAAATCGCGCAGCAAGATTTATCTTTTCAGACTATTCTTATCAATCCAGCGTAACTGCTCTTAAAACTAAGGCTCACCTTAGTAATCTCAATTTGAGACGTTGCATCTTTAGGCTTTGCCTTTTTCATAAATTTTATCACACACCACTTGATGTTTCAGTGATATTACCAGCTCATCGCTTCTCAAACCGCACCAGCCATCCCAAAGTCGTCTACCCTCCACCAGCGCAGACTACAGCTCATCTTCGCTCGTTCTTCGTAAAAACTGCTCGGGACTGGAACAATCTGCCAGTCGACTTCGTGTACCACTCCAATCCATCTCAATTCAAGGCAGCCATCGAATCTATTTTCATATGAAATAGCAGCCCATCCCTCATGTAATATACCCCATTCCTGGGGTATTTGAGGTATTGATAATAAATAAATAAATAAATAAATAAATAAATAAATAAATAAATAAATAAATAAATAAATAAATAAATAAATAAATAAATAAATAAATCGAACACAAAAGTGACGTCATGTTTGCGCATGCTCATGACCCTCATTCAAGCTCATTCTCGCAGCAGTGATATCATCGGCGGAAATGGAGAGGATGATGCATTGGCGGCCGTCAACGCAGCTTGCGCTACTGCGCTCCTGTCATGTACCCTATGTCAAACTTTCGTTTTTTGTTTGCTATCTGCCAGCTGTTCATGGGTGGAACCAACTATCTGCTTGCATTTTGAGAGCTTGTTTGGTTTCCGAGTATTGTATAGATTGAGTGATGTACACTTGCCCCTAATAGTTTGGACCTGCGATGGAGTTTGAGGGGTTTTCATGGACGTGAAACCCGCTGTAATTGGCCAAATATCAGAGCAAATTGAATCGCAAGGTAATTGGACTAGATGATATCTGCTTTAACCTTCGTACTTAAGCTGGTTTTATTATTATTTCTGAGGAACAATGGGGGGGAGGGCAGCAATCAATTGCTCACACTTGAAACGCTGTTCCAAGCAGGTACATTTTGTCACTCGACTCTGTAGATTTTGCAATACACGATGCGAACTTATTGAGAAATCCCTGTGAGATTGAGGCCTCAGATTGAAAGCTACCGGGATGGCGGCGCGAACAAAGACAGGCCCAGTGGGAGCACACTGGAGGTTTCGAAGATGTTCCACAGAACGTAGATTATACTGTATATAACTTAAAGCGACGCAAATCGGACACCTTTGAACGCGGCAGGTGACCCTGAAGTAGCAGAAGCAAACAGTGAGCCACCGACAATGGTAGCCAAGAGGACTTCGCTCACCGCCAGTATCCAATGGCTGTTCAGAACGAAACGATACATTAGGCGACAGAGAGGGCGGGGTGGAATATAGTGCTGTTAGCTCTTTGTGGGTTCTGGGGAGGCAGTGCCTGGCAGAATAAAGGAAAAAAAAAAGAATTGCGGAGGCATATCCTGTTTAGCCTTGTTAAGCATGGCTACACATCAGCTTGACACATACGGCGAAGAGTTGACGCACTCGGACCTGCAAGCTCCTTATCCACGGTGAGACAACCCAGCTCCGGCGAAGCAGTTATCCATCGGCGAAGTGATGGTGAGTAGATGGCCGTTCAACGACAGCTGTATATGTGCTGGCAAAAGTCGGCGTTTACCCGATCGGTCTGTGATAGCCGAAATCCTGAGAGCGCAAGCCAATATTCGTGCACCACTATGAAGTCGTTTCCGGAGAGTTCTGAAGACTTATTGGTTGGCTGCTTAGGTCCCTGTGTAATGACCGTATCTTTATCTAATCTGCTTACATCGTATAAGATATGTTGCTATGTCAAAGGTGGAAGTGGCATGTTAAATAAAATTGGTGGCAGCACGGATCTTTGGTACACCCCTCTTTATGAAGTGGCCATCACGTTCGGTGCGTATGCGTATGAAGATGCAATTCTAAGAACGACCTCGCAAAGTTGCATACTCTGGAAGGGAAATGAAGCAAGCGTAGAACACCTAGGATCTATGAGTGGCTGACATAGTTATAAGCCTTGTGGACATCCATTGTTAGAATGGCGCCGATTTTGCAAGATGTGCCTCCAATATAACCATGCTTGAATGGGGATCCAACTCATCCTCAGTACCAAAGTAAGAGCGAAAGCCAGTATGAGCTGGGTGGTACCAGTGGTATCTTTCAAACCACCATGACAGCTACATAGCTCACATGCGTTCGAGTATACTTACAGATTGTGGACGTTAGAGCTACTGAGCGAAGGTTTCCCAACTTAGTTTGAGGCTTCCTAGGCTTAGGGAGCGGCACCACCTGAGCATGTTTACATGTGGTCGGGGCATATCTCCAATCCAAAGGTACAAATTATGTTCAGAGCCTCAGCTAGCTGGATCTCCGATGCTCTTAATGACTTAGCTTGTCGGTCCATCCGGCGCCAGAACTTTGCACGGTTTCTGTTTGGTCAATAGCGGCGGAAAACTTGGACATCATGAAAACTTTTTCAATACCTTGAAGGCCCTATTTGCTCAGAAGTGAGCTCGTTTCTGACGCGAGATCCGGCCAGCGAACGGAGCTGGAATCTGGTCGAAATCCGGATATAAATTCCTGAAACCACTAGTGAAAACTGGCTTGGCGTCTGTCTAGATGCTAGAGAGGCGTTGCCTGCGGTGTCCTTGAACGCCTGCCGATGTCCATGAACCTGAAGGTGCGCCAAATCGATGAGGTAGTAGACGTTGAGTGTATATGGAGTTTATTTACGTGGTGGATATTGCATCAAGGTATACTCACTGCATAAAAACTTCGCAGATTCTCTACAGTTATTAGTTGTCAGAAGGATAAATGATCCCTACTGGAGTGCTTTCCATTATAATTTTCAGGCATTTCGTCAGCAACAAGAGATCTTTGCAAGGTAAACTTGCTAAGTGACCTTTGAGGTTTTTATGGCATGCTTTGCAATTGTCTAAATTCTAAATTGATAAGCTATATTTTGTCCATCAGTTCTTCAGTGCTGATGGGATGCAGGCTTACACGTTAGCCGGTAAGAACAGAAGTCTAATGGGAATAGTGGTTTGGTTAAGCCATCACCATATAAGGTGATGAGTTAACCAAACTTTATGAGAGAGGTACACCTCTCCAACGTTAAAGTCATCTGCAGTTTACTCCATAAGGCTATTTCCTGTTAGTACTGTGGACATGTTATCAGGAGTTTTGCATATTTCTTAACAGAAGTGAAAGTAGGGAGGTTTTGGAATTTGCCATCAAAGCATGTTCCCAAGGTAAGTTTACAAATTTGTTCCATTCACTGGATGTCTATTTGATCATTAATCTTTCACTTACCAAGCAGATTCAATGTGAGGTTTTATTTTTTATTATTATGCAAGCTGTCGTCGACACACCATCATGGGCATATTTTGGTTCAGCATTTGAGTATGTTTAATGCGTACCAAAATTCATTTGCGTGAAGTTTTACATAAAGAAAATAGAGGGCTCATTGTAATTTTAAGTAAACTATATTTTCATCAATGTAACTCGTGAATTTATCTTTATATTTAAAATGTGGTAAGGTAGGGAGAAAGCGTAGCAGGGGGCGGCAGAAAGTTAGGTGGGCGGATGAGATTAAGAAGTTCGCAGGGGTCAAGTGGATGCAGCTAGCACAGAACCGGGTTAAGCGGAGAAATATGGGAGAGGCCTTCGCCCTGCAGTGGGTATAATCATGATGATGATGATGATGATGATGAAGGTAGGGAGAATATCACATTGCTTGAATATGGGTAATTTTCTCGAAATTCTAGCCGTCTTGCGGTGGCCCAGGTGCAAAGCATTCACGCCTAATATATACATGACAAATTTAAACATTTCAGCTGCCTGCTACAGTCGTGAAATTTTCTGATCATATTGTTCTTGTTCTTTAAGGAGGTTCGCTTTGCCAAATGCAGGATGAAGAGCGTCCACAGACGTTGGTTATAGCGGTATATATGTTGGGTATAGCAGGCCAAACCAGAGTACGCTTAAAAGCTTCAGCTGAACGTCTACAAAAATTGTCTCTCCAGCATGGCGAATGCCGAAGATGAACTGACTGCACTGATGCCGACTTAATTATTTAGCATCGAGTATCCGCTGTAAGTATATGCAACACACTTTTTAACCCTTTGTTGGATGCTGTCCACTATAGTGGATAAATTTCTATGATTTTTAGAGAACGCTCAGCGCCCCGCAGATACTTATGTGCATACTCGTAACAACAGTGGATGAAAAAGCTGTGTTTCTACAGCTTTAGATGGCGCCGCGACACCGCCGATTTTTGAAAACTTAGTTCTATAAAAGGGTGCATCCTGATGAAATGGATAAATGACGCCAATCTCCAATAATTTTCTTATAACTCGCCCATGCTTATAATTTGAAGCATAAAATTATATAAAAACGATACAAGCTCAAGACACCATTCAACAGGGATTGGATGTCATTTCTTGTTTTCTTGACCATTCAGGCCTGTCTCCCGCGCCTGAGATGTTAGAACTTCTACTTTTGACTCACTGTGCTTATCAACGAGCTCACAACTCACTGGTCTTCCCTACCTTGGGCAGCTCCCCAATCCCCAAAGTTTCTCAATGTCGCGTTCTTGGCTGCATGCCGCCAAAAGTGTCCGAGCTCTCCATGCGGTTATTGCTACCTTTCAGTCTGTCATTCATTTACTTCGCCGAGTTGTGAGATGGTCCTCTTGCCCGAGGGAAGCTCATGCCTGTCGACTGGCTCACACGCTGGCTCTTAACAAATTCCTTCATTTTATACCATATCTTTCATTCAGCCAGGGCTATCTAGACACACTTGCAACAGCTCTTCACGGCCTTTATAAAGCTACTCTTTGTCTTCCCATAACCACTTACACCGATAAGCTTTATACCACCGGGCTTTATCATCCTCTTCGCAGTCTCCTTTCCCTTCACCGCGACCGACAGATAGCTCGCTTCTCCGGCACAGTTCATGGACGCTGGCTTCTCAACCAGGATAACATTTCCCCCATCCAGTCAGTCCCTCTGCCAACTCCTTCATCTCCGGAGGTCACTAACCTCCGCTTATTTCCTCTTCCAGCCAATATGTCGCCGGTCCTTCATGCTGGCCGCCGACATGCTGCGGCCTCTTATCATAGTACGCCCTTCAATACCCATGTAGTCGCTTACACGGATGCCTCTTATGTGGCTCCTCGCGGGTTAGAAAGTCAGGTCCTCTTTCATCCTCGTCTATCTACTGTCACACATACTAGCGGCCCCTTTCTTCACTCTCCGGATATTATCTCGCTGGAAGTACTCTCCATCATTCATGCCATTCAAAGCTTTCATTCTCTCCCACCTGTGCCTCAGTATATTATATACACTGACTCCCAGGCTGCCATTCAATCAGTCTGACACATCATTTGTCCACGGAGCTCGAGGCTCAACTTGTTGCGCTGAAGCCCTGCTTCGTCTTCCCCGATGGATCCCTGGACACTCTGGGATTGACGGCAATGAGCTGGCGAACCAGCTCGCCCGTGAAACTCGTAACCGGGCACCGTTTATCCCCTGACAAGATCCTTGGATGGTGGGTCGAGACTGCCTCTTTGTGCCACCATCAGCGAATATTACAATGCTGCTCGCTTAGACCGTAAGATACCCCGACCCTCATCCTAATCCCTCCGTTCGGGAGGCTCATATCCCTCGGCAGATACAGCTGAATACACTCATAACCCCTGCACGGCTATATCTCTACAAATTCCGTCGTGATCCATCATGCCCCAACTGCCCTTTCCCTTATGCCAACATTTCCCACTGCCTATTTTCATGTCCAGTTGCATTGCAATCGGGATTCTTTCCCACCTCCTCCCATATACTATCTGGACCTGGGTGAACTGGCTTGGTTTTGAGGGGGAAGAACAGCGCCTGCTCGTCTAGCAGGCCATCGATGTATTAGGCGCCTAAGTGTTGCGCCTCAATAGTTCTCTACTACTACTACTACTACTACTACTACTACTGCTACTACTACTACTACTACTACTACTACTACTACTACTACTACTACTACTACGACTACTACTACTACTCCTACTACTACTACTACTACTGCTGCTACTACTACTACTACTACTACTACTACTACTACTACTACTGTACTACTACTACTACTACTACTACTACTACTACTACTACTACTACTACTACTACGAGAGGCACTCAGAGACAAGTGCTAAAAAATACTGCGGCTGAGTAAAGTGGAGATAATTTTTCATAACAGCTTTTGTAAAATGTTCCCTATAGTAGACACCATGCGTGGCGTAATAAACCGCCCGTACAGAAGATGGCCTGTATTCCGAGTTTGCGTCGTTATCGATAGTGTCGTTATCTTAGTGATCTCGAGTCATCCGGTTGGTTGAAACGCCAGTACCCGATGTTGCCACTACGAACCGGAAGTAGTGTCAACATCCTCTTCCGGCGTTTCAACCAATAAGATGACTCGAGGTCGGGGAGATAGCGACACTTTCGATAACGACGCAAACTCGGAATATAAGCACCTCCCGTGCTCTGTCACTTATATTATCACACGCAAGGTTTCTGATGGGCTTTTTTTAATTTTGTGTTCAGCACTAATACTTGGTTCTCAATAGAATGCAGCGGGCTGCAAAGAAGGCATCGTTATCTGATACCGAAGTCGGCGAAATGTGACATTCTTTTCTTAGACTTGGCGGTTATCAACGCATGGCTCCTTTAACACCGTATCACAGCAGAGTGCACCATCCAACTTTGCTATTTCAAGCTATAGATGAGATCTGATAAAAGGCGAATCCATTGCGACAGCTGATGAAGCTTATTTTTCTGTGGACTTAAAAGCAGCTTCTGCCGCAGTGAAACTAAGGACACCTATGAAATCAAGCACTGCTTACAACGATGTGCCCGTTGTCTGACATATACTGCTCAATGATGTGAGATGAGCGAGAGGAAGAGCAAGACTATGTATCTCTGCGGAAGGTGCAAGGTGTACATGTGCGTTGGCGGTAAAAGTGTCCGTTTCTATTTTATAAGGCAGGTATCACCGCATATAGCCTATGGAATTCACACCTCCATGTGTGCCACAGCAAACCTTGACTGCTGAATAAAAAAAAAAAAAAAACACACTACTCTGAACTTCTGCCATCGGAGCCCGGGTGCATGATGTCAACTGTAGTGGGTATTCTATATCTTATGGAATAAACACTTTGAAAGGAGCAAAATGTTTTTCTTGGTGTTATCGTTCAGCATGCAACAAAGGGTTAAAATGGAATGGCTGCTATTCGGATTGCAATCGACAGCTTCCTGCATGCATGCATGAAACTTTTCAATAAGGTGAAAAACCTCATAAAATGAGCATTGTAAGCTGAACATTGAATTGTATGTGCCAATTAAGAAATTGTAATAAACCGAAGAACTCAAGAGAAAGCATCGAATGCTAAACTTTCAACTTGTACTCAGGAAATAAAGTAATTGTGCATAATTAATTCAGTTCGGCATTTGATTTTTGGTATGTCGTACACTAACAGTAAAATTTTGTTGATTATTCTGTTACTAATACTGCAGCATGCGTGTCATATATTTTCCTAAATTAGCACTGATGCATACTCGTCTTCAATTATGCCTCCACTGCCCAAGGCACTGGAAGCCTAATTTACACACTCAATAAATTGTACTTTCATTAGAAGATAACTTGCTTATCCTTATAGTATGAGTATTCGAGCAAAGGTTGTGATGCCATGTTTATTGTTATTCCTCATTCCACAAATGAAGCAGAAGCATTGAGTTGTCAATTAGCAAATATAGTGAAAAAATTTGAAACTTGAAATTATGTGCTGCGTGAAATACTTCCATAGAAAACAGGTTAAAGCGTTCTACTCCATGCATGCATATGAAATGATTGATTTGTTATCACTTGTGCCATTTCTACAATGTGCCTCAGCTTTGGTCCTCAAGTGGTTGTCACACTGAAACTGGCCATGAATAATAATGTGGGAGCACTGCAGCGGCACACGCATTGTTGCCAATACATCCCAGCCGTGTACAAAGCGGGCATATTTAAATAGGGTGGAAAGGTGCTTCTCACCTTTCCTGTAGGGGTGTTTGGAGACAATACACTCGTTGCAAAAAGCTTTTTAAGAACGCCTTTAGTGGTAGGCATTTTCATTAGCACCAGTGAAGGATGTTAGCCCTAAGGACAGAAATGTGCACCCGTAAAGGTGTAAAATATTTTAGAGTGAGTACCAGACGACAATTGCATTTGTTCGAGGGGGGGAGGGGGGGGGGGGGGCGACTAGCACAGCTACTACTTCCTGCCATTCATTGCGCAAACACGCCATTGAAATTTCGCGTAAAGAAGGCTCGTTGCTGAGAGAGAAGCTGGACCTCCTCCTGCAGAGGTGTAAGCCGTTTGCCAAATTCGAAATGTCGCCTGTAGGTTAGTCCCCGAGATCCGAGTTCTTGGGTCGTTTAGCGGAGCGTGCTTTTCCGCGCCTTGATGCTTCATAATGGGTTCGGATCTCGGAGAAAGCTTGATCTACAAAATATTTTGCGGCGTGCACACGATCGCATCTCCGTTAAGGTGATGGTGAAGTGCAAAACGCGTCGATGTTGACAAGCCATTATTTGGTGGCTCCATTATTGCTTTCGGGCGATGACCTGAGAGCGCAGGACGTTTTTCTATTGCGCGGCATTTTACTGAGCACTCTTTGGACTTGATATCGTAGTTTTCCATGTGACAAAAACCACATTGATTTTCTTGGGAATCAGCGTCCTTCGTAGAGGTGGCCACTACATATGGTCAGTAAGCTCTCATGTGGCCAGGGCAAAAGCACCGATAACCACGCACCACTCCAAGTTTGTACAGGCGATGCTACAAGGTACCCCCATAAAGTAAGATACGAGCCGGAGGAGACAGATGATCTTCCAGCGTGATTAGACACGTACGTCGCCCCACGTAGTGTGCTTTCAACTCCCTGTATGTAGAACAGCTCAATAAAAAAGCAATATCTTTGTCGGCGACGCCAGGGTTGACACCCGGCACGACAAAGCTTCAACGGTCCGATCCAGATACCATATAAGGGTCTGCAGTTACGGCGATCATATAGGAGCGATCGACATCGGAAAGAGAGCGCACTCAAACCATTATGCTGTTGTGGGGCGGTGAATACATAAACCTTGAAATCGCGTTGTTTCAAGGCATTTGTCAAGGGTTAGTTGGAGAAGACATGATGAAGTTGCCAAGCTAAAGCATCCACGTGGCTTGACAACTACCTTTGAAAGCACTGACTCTCCATGCTAAGACGATCTCTATGCTCTGAGCAGTTCCTTGGCAGCACGTTTAGGTATATGCCAACACATTTTATCTAAACGCAAGATTTTACTTCATGATCATATGTAAAGGCCAAAAGTTTCTTCGGATGTTTTTGAAAAAAATGCACAGTTCTTCTTTTACTTTTTTTGCGTTTCGTTCTGTGGAAAAAGTCACAGATCTGTGTTAAAATACCATCAACTATTCTTTAGTTCTGTCGTAAATGTCAATATCTTCGGTAGTATTGTAGTATTTTAATATAGTTCTGCAGTTTTGTCTGCATACTTTTCTGTAGTATGTAGTACTTTTCCATTTAATGTGCAGAAAATTCTGCGCTACAGCAGAAATTTCTGCGTTACAGCAGATTGAACCTGTTGTCACAACATGTTCATTGTTAAAAACCACACAGAAATTCTGTTGTGATAACAGAAAATCTTCTACAGTTTTTTCCAACTGGGCGAGGCTGTCAGGGAAACTACGAAAGGGAACCCGCCTTCACTGTAGCTCAAGGGCTTGCACTTTTTTGTTGGTTACCTGCAGCTTGGTAGCACGCCATCTTTACGTGAATGATACTCACGCCGTGACGTGCTCATAAACTGTTTACGCTTTTGCCAATTTTTGGGGTTACAATGTTCCGGGATAACCACGTGAGTGAGGAGAGTTTGTCAATGAGATGTATGTTCCCTTGCGGCACGATTACGGATTCCAAATATGTGCCCTTCGCTAGCCATCAGTACGCTTTCATTTTGTCTACTATACAGCGAATTTCTGCTAAACTAGGTCCTGGGAGGGTGGGGCGAACTTCATACTGGACCATGCATGTGCCTGTTTGACAGCACTATGAAGCTTGCAGACTACCCGTCGTGCTGTTCGTAAACAATGAGCAGCTTGTATACTATTTTCGCGTAACAACCTTTTGAACAAACTCACTTCAACAATTTTATGTGGGCATAACGGAATTTGGAAGAAAACATTCAAACGAACGAAAAATTGCCCCTACAATCACAGCTCTCGCATCTCCCGCCGCGCTCTTACCCGGGAGCTTCGCCGATGCGTGCCGCCCCTCGCGGCCGCTACTGCAAACAACGGCATCACTCGCTCCCCGTTAGCCACGCTGCGGTTTGGCAGGCCACTCATACATACGGGAGATCAAGCGGCCGGGGGCAGCTGTAAGCTTCGTCAGTTTCAGTTGTGACGTCTCATCGTGACCGTCTTTACATTTGTTCACAGAGAACTCAACCAACATGATCAAAAATGCGAATCGTTTAAAGAAGCTGGACTCTAACTGTATCCACGTCAGCGAATTCCTTTTTGAGCCAACGATATAGGTGCATAACGACTGTAGATAGACACTGGGTGCTGCAGAAATATTGACAGACTCAGACTCTCATGCCTATATTCTCAGTGCTCTCCACAGTATATCATATTCTTCTGAAAGTAAGGAGGGCAGTCGTCAAAAACGGACGGTAGAGCTCCGTTTCTCAGCTGGTGTATTATTCCGTGCCCAGCTGCTTGGCTGAATCACGGTCATTTTTTCTCAAATTTATTGTAAAATGGAAATTAATATAAACCTAGCACTGGAGAGTTTTTTTTTTCGTCTATCCTTCCGAAGCGGAATCGAAAACAAATTCTGCGCACTCATAGCTCAGTCTGAGTTAAATGAAAGCACACGCTTTTGAAACCAAAGACAAGCGATCAACGCAATTACAACAGGTGCACTGATAACGATCCCCAGCTTACTGCCTTGAAGGAAGCGCTATTACGCGCAAACTCAACTTCACAACTTCATGCATGTGGGCCCTCCATGTGAGCACTCTATGTGGGCACTCAATGCCTGCTGCTGGGATTACCGAGAATTGAAAGAATTTGTGAGGCACTGTATCCACCTTGAAAAACTCCATTACAAAATGAGCTATGTAAAAGGAGAGTCGTAATATAACCTCCGTTCATCATTAAAGGGGTTAATGGAGTGATACGTCACTTCCCACATTTTCGTTCAAAAAAGATGTATAAAATTTTTGCACAGATTGATCTTAGCGGGTGGCTGAAATCGTCTATCTTCAATTTAGATTTATTTTTATTTGCAGAGCGTATGAGGACAGTGGAGGAGGATAATAATTATGGTGCAATTCTTTTTTTTTTTCGTGCGATAATACGTGCACCCTGTCAAGGAGGTTCTCTCAGTTGAGGGCTACCCCAGCGACTGCCGTAAGCCTGGTCTGTTCTACCAGATTGAGTTGACCATCCAGGTTCGTGCGGAACAGCATAGCTTTCCATCAGGCAAGTGTGGGAAGGGGATTGCCGGGCGGAATTGTCACGCCCAGATTGTTTCTAAGAGGGGCACACATTAAGAGGCAGGAGTAGAGTGGGGGTGAAGGCGCAGCCGAGGATGGTTGTCACGGCAACAAGGATGCTTCTTGAGTGCATGTGTTCTTTCGCACTTGATTTCCATCAACTAGCCCAACAAGTGTGCTACTCATATCCACACACACACACACACACACACACACACACACACACACACACACACACACACACACACACACACACACACACACACACACACACACACACACACACACACACACACACACACACACACACACACACACACACACACACACACACACACACACACACACACACACACACACACACACACACACACACACACACACACACACACACACACACACACACACACACACACACACACACACACACACACACACACACACACACACACACACGCACGCACGCACGCACGCACGCACGCACGCGCACACACACACACACACACACACACACACACACACACACACACACACACACACACACACACACACACACACACACACACACACACACACACACACACACACACACACACACACACACACACACACACACACACACACACACACACACACACACACACACACACACACACACACACACACACACACACACACACACACACACACACACACACACACACACACACACACACACACACACACACACACACACACACACACACACACACACACACACACACACACACACACACACACACACACACACACACACACACACACACACACACACACACACACACACACACACACACACACACACACACACACACACACACACACACACACACACAAGAGCCATGTACCACGTCATCCTATTCTCGGCCAGAAAGCGCTCCGAGAGTCGGCGATCAATTCTCTCTCTGGCGGAAATGTATATATAGTGGGAAAGAGTGGTGAATTGCATCTCTGCGACGCGGAGTGAGCCACGGATGGTATCGTGTGGGGAGCACGATTGTTCTTGCGGCTTGCCCACTGGGGCCTGTTTCCACCTCAGGTAGCGCCTCGGTGGGGTTGCCATTGCTTCACTTCTGTTGCCGCCGTTCGCACGCAAGCTATTCTCACGCTCTCTACCCGTACCAAAGTAGATGCACACTGGTGGCGAAGGCTTCATATAGACGCCCATAAGTTCAAAACATGGCGGCTCATGGGAGTTCTAGCGCCCACTAAAACTGGGGGACCAAGTAAAGTTAGTGACGTTGAATGACATCAGGACTACGTATAATATAGGCGCGAATTATAAAGCGTCCTTTTTCTGGAAGCACTCTACTGTACATTCGAGGCAGCCCTTTTGGACGGCCCGTTTCAGCGTTTGCCAAACGTTTTCGTCATATTGAGTTCGAATCCTGCTGTTGGAGGGCAGTTAAAAATCAAACCCATCAATTAGAATACGGCACAGGAAGGGCGCAAACCAACACCTCTTCCAAAGCGACAGGCTCAGCATACTTGTGCAGAATATCCTGCAAAGCGCAACATTCGTCATAGAGTGTCGAACAGCTATAGTTCGAAAATATCCGTAATTTATTATGTCGAGTACACAAGTACAGCAATAATGCATACCAGCAAATTGTACAACGAAACCAGCGCTGGCTATGATATGCAAGTCACCAATGCGCAGCCGTAAGGCTGACTACAGATGTAGACCGAGCTCACGTGCGAAAGTCCTGCGGATTGTAGTGTGACACCGACGGTATATAGCTCTCGCTGCTGCACTGTGAATATCTTCGCATGCTGAGAGCTCAGTTTTATAAGAGCCAAGCGCTTTGAAAGAAACGAAAAGCGTGCCACAACGGCGCAACAAGACGTAGCGCTGGCCGCACGTAGAACGAGAACACGACGAACGTACAAGACTTTGGAAGCTTCCTACCTAGTAGCAATGACCGAGAAGCAACTCACTTGTAAGACAAAAATTCGCAACCGGCACATTTTTAGACAAGCGAGGTAACATCGTACCATTCCCGCGAGCACTACCACCGACTGCGTGACGGCAGCGATAAGAAACTGCTTCTTTCCCTCCTTCGCAACCCAACAAAGCATGCAGAGTCTCACCAATTCCGGTGCAACATCAAAAGGGGGCACAAAAAGGATGTCGCAAAATTAAAAAGAAAATCGTGTAAGTACCTTACCTTTTTCATAAAACAAGGTAATTGATAATTATTATTCTTGTGTTGGTACTAGGTTTTTAATTCGCTGTTTTATTATTTTTTTACTTATGCTTTTGGACCCCGACCTGTGGCTGGGTTGCAATAACACGAAACCGCTTTTGGGCCCAGTCTTCGTCACCAGTTTACATCCGCCCTTCCCGTACCTCCCGTCCCGTAATTGCAACTGTCAGCTCCTGAGATTAAGGCGTAATCCATTAGAGGCTCGTTAGTGTGCGTCCTTCCGCAAAAAGCGCCACACTCGATCTCCCAGTCAAATTACGGCGCGGTTGTGTTTAACTTTTAAATAAAAAAACAAAATCTTAAACCGGGATTTGAACTTCAACCACTCCGATCACCAGAAGAGCGCGTTAACCGACTCAGCCATGGCAATTTTTTTTCTTTATTGCATGAATTGGTACAAATACATCAGTAAAAGATCGTGGTTGCCATGCCCCTTGGCTGACAACCGTGTCTAATGGACTTTCATTACCACAAGTTCGCCCATCAGACTCAAGACCTCCTCCGCAGCGTCTTGCTGCTTCAAAATGTCTTTTAGTTTATACACTTGTTCAACAAAATATTCACATACAGATCGTGCATCGACATCACAGTGTCTATAAGCCATCCTACTCCTCCAAATACTGTGAAGGCCCAATAGAATGATGAGGTCATACTGAAAATCCAAAAGCCATGGCTATCTTTTATTACTTTTTTGTCTCTACTACCTTTATTTCACAACCACCACAGCCTGTCCAATTTCACAAAAATGAGCCGGTTTAATGCAATACTCCTAATTATAAAGACTTCCCAATGAATCACTTCTTCAAATACATTGCTAACCTCAGGTAGACAAGGCTGAGTTACAAAACATCAATTATTTGTCGGATAAAACTTCCAAAATATGCTCTTGGGTTGGTATGATCTGAAGATCAGCATGGCCAATCGCCATTTGGCCTTTCCACACGCTATGTAAGCCTAATAACATTATCATATATCAGTGGCCACTGTTCCATACGGAACACTGTCACCCTTTTCTACAGCCAAGAACTGAATTTCATGGCGGTTTAAAGGAAAATTTTATTACAAAGCTCGCTGTAGGACGTACCAAAAGAAATCCCTATCCAAGCTATCTAAATATATGCGTTTAATATACAGCAGCTTTCTACACAATATACAGTTTACACCACATGGCGCAAATATGTCTTTCCGCCATCCAAGTCTGCAGAGGCAGAATCCATATATGCAATTTAAGAAAGAACGTTTTTACAGCAGGCTGTACAGGCGATCCTTTTAGAAGTTTGAAAATATTTTGCACCGGGCCAGAAGAGTATAACGACCGGTGCGCAGAAACAGGCAAGACTATTTCAACAAGACCTTTGCAGAGCCTTTTTGGGGTGATATTAGCTGAATATTTAATTGAAAATGGGGTGCATAAGAACCGTGTTGCTTGAACAATTTCACAAAAATAATCACGCGCTCCGCCAGCGAAGTAACAAGCAGTTGACACCACGAATATTAGTAAAGCTCCTGCCAATAATTGATGAACGGTAAAACGGTACGTAGAAAAGGATCCTTTACATCTCGTAAGAATAAGAATCGGTTAACAAAAACAAGTGCGACAGAGACAATTCGCCATCACCTACTCGGCGAAAAAAGATTCGTTCGACTTGTTTTCTCATACGTTGCAGCCTAGATAGAAACTGCAGCCCCTGTGCATCTTTTATATATTTATCCTTGAACAGTGGAAGAGCTGCATCACATACCACACTTTGCTCCCAAAAAATAAATTGCATGTGCTCGCGCGAAGAAACCCGAAAAAAAAAAAAAACCGCAGCTACCATCGCGATCTCCGGACAACGGCTGAAATCGTGAACAAGAGATAAACCTACATCATAAACCACACTGGGCATATACTAACCTCAAACGATCAAGTGCTGTGAAAGAAAACAATTGGCTGTGACTTAGCTTGGTTAAGCCTGGTGATTGCGAAGCAATACGTGGTACTACTATTGTACCGCTTGTGGATCGATGCTTGGCTGTGCAATATTCACCATGGTGATGCTCCGGTTATGTTTGCTGTTATGGCTATGGTGACGCTTGACTGTACTATGATTAGCTATGGTTTTACATACGTCTGGAAGAAAGACGCAGTATCTGACAAACTTTCTCCGACAAGTGTGCGTTTGGATTGTACGCCATCGCTCCTGTCGTGTGGCGTTCCTTGGCGCACGTTTAAGTGTGGGATTGGCAGGAACGCTAGACAAGGTGAGACTTCTCAGGCTTTTGCCTTTCACTACTTTAGTCGCCGAACTGGTAGTGCTGCTAGTAGATGCACGTTCCAAACTATCGGACAAATTCGTACCTTCCTCTGCTGCTTCTGTCGTCGATTCTGCTACCGAAGACATTGACCGCCTTTTCCGCCTAGCTAGGGGTAGGCCAGACTGGGCCTATTTAGGGTGACGAGCCGACTGCATGGGATGGCTGGACAGAGCAGGCCTCCTCCGGCTGCCGCCCGCTACCACACGGGCTAAAAAGAAACGTAGCCAGCACGAGGGGGTGAGGTGGGGCTCGTAATTTGGTCATCGTATCGTCATGCTGCCAGGGTACAGGGCTGCAGTCGATATCAACCTAAGCGATGCAGGGGACGCGTAGGACGCTGCACCCTCTGGCCGAGACAGCCGCGGCATCAGTGGTGACGGCCGACCCTTTCCAGCATAAAACACGGCCCCAAAACATCAAGGAGCGAACGGTAAGCAATTTTGCTGTCCACTTTCCGTCCAGGATGCCCGCCCTGATAATACAAATTTGGCGGCTGTCAAATAGCAGTGTGAAGACTCGAGTTACGTAAAGTGGTCCTGGGTCCACACTGGACAGAAGAAGATGGAAGCACAGACTCGGATTATAGTTTTAAACACATTAAATTAAAACAACTGGCTCAGTTTCGCTTATGGCTGACCATCACTGGGATGCGTCGCTGCGTTGGCGGGCTGCTGCACGGGCTTCGAAGAAGGGCTAGGTGTTCGTCACGGCCAGGTTATGGAATGCCGAGGGCTTCCGCTGCTTCCTTGTTTTCAGCTGGCGGTGGGGATGAGTTTCCAGGCGTGGAGGCAGGATGACAGGGGCCGAATTTTGAACGGCGACTAGACCCCGGGCCTGCAGGTCGTTGCGCAGCCCGTCTTCTGCCCTACTCGTCACCTGTCCGACGGTCTCGTCCGATGCCTGGGATCCTGTCCCCACTCTGCCGTTCACATCCTCTTTTCAAGCCCTGTCGCCCCATCGTTTTGCCTCCTTTTCACAGGTTGACCGGTTTCCGTGCCACCGATTGCCTTTGTTAGCTCCCTCGTGGCTTTTGCCCTCACATCCTTTAAAAGATCGGGAGAAGTCGGTGGCTGTCTATATATGGTATTTTCGTCCCGTGATACCAAATATGGATATGCCTAGAGTCTGGCCAGTCGACGCCGGTATGTGGCGTGGTCAGCAGTGTCTATGAGCCACTGACCGGCATCCGCGGCCTCGTGCACGTGCACGAACCATCAAATCGATTCCTTCTAAGAAAGTGTTTGTCGAACATTAGGACTTCACTGTACACACGCACTCACAAACTTTCGGGTATGATTTCACGAATGTCAATGTTTTCTTTGTCACGAGCACTCAGTCTGGGCATGATTTAAAAAGTATTCTTCACTGTAAATACCATTCGAGTGCACAATGAGATAACAATAAACTTTGAAAACGAACCACCAAAAATGCAACTAAAATTAATGCGAGCGTTAGGTACAAACAAAAGAATTATTTTTTTTCTCAGGAGAGAGTTTAGCTGCTTCATCCTTTCTAGCTGTTAGCTAGCGACTTGCGCGCCCGCCACTCGTTCACGGAGGTGGTGCTTAGCAGCTGGAAGGAGAGAGGGAACAGGAACCGGGTTAGCTGCATTGCTTGTTGCAATGTCTTCTGCGTTAGAGTTTCAGTCGATTGCAATGCCTCCTCCTCGAGAACGGCGCCACCGAGCTGCGACTGCAGAAAGTTTTCCAGTTCATAACAGGCACTAACGTTTTCACGCCGGCTGCTCTTTCCCCTGTGCTTTAATGCAGGGCTGTTAATAATGGCAGAGACTGTGCTCTGATGGTTATCCCCCTCTTGTTCACATGAGGTAACCGTGTCGGTAAAAGACGAGAAGGCTGATGCTTGCTTTAGTCAGTTAGCGTGAGCCACAGCCGTCGATGCCCCTGCGATTTCCCGAATCCTGAAATTGACGGCTGAAAGCTGCTCTACTATGCCGTATGGTCCTTTCCATTTACAAGTCAACTTACGGGCTAGTCCTGCCTTTTCATGCACGCACTCTAGGCATACGCGGTCACCCACCCCCTGTAGGCTGCTTCCCGTAATGCTTCCGCTCTCACGTCATGGGCAACCTGCAATCCAAACGTTATTTCTGCTCGATAATCCACCAGTGACCCGTATGGAATCCGTCGCTCTCGCTCAACCACCACACTTGGCCTGTCTGGGTCGCGGCCAAATAAAAGGTAGAAAGGCGAGTCACCGGAGCTCTCATGTAGCGCCGTGTTATACGCGAAGACAGCAAACGGTATCCATAAATCCCAATCACGTTGATCTTGCAAAACGTAGTGGGATACCAGTTGGCTTGCGGTTTGGTTAAGCCTTTCAACAATGCGGTTACAAGCTGGGTGGTAAGGGGTGGCCTGCCTTTTGTTAATCCCAAGAAGCCGATAGATATCTTTCATTAATCTCGAGAAAAAGTTGGACCCTTGATTCGTTAACAGCTCCCTTGGAACACCGTGCCGCAAAACGACCGCTTCTACAATGGCGCGCGCCATTGGGTCTGCTTTTTGGTCAAGCAGTGCCATTATTTCAGCGTACTTCGTCAAGGGATCCACACACTAGTACATATTTGTTTCATGTCATCGTCCTTGGAAGTGGGCCCATGACATCCATTCCCTCCCTTTCAAAAGGCATAGAGACGTCCTCAAATTCATGAAGGGGAGCTGGCCTACGGTTTTTCGGGGCCTTTCTTTCTAGGCAAGATTGGCAGTTAGCGCAGTAGTCTCGCACGTCAGAACGCATGCCTTGCCATTAGTAGTAGCGCTCCAACCTGCTCCGTGTCTTTGCTACTCCCCAGTGGCCCACGTACAGAGCATTATGAAAAACCCTCAATATGCATGGTACTAGTGACTTAGGCAGAACCACGCTTTCCCATACCTGGCCAGCCTTTCTTCCTGACCGAGTAGGACATGTGCGCCTTCGTAGTTTCTCTCGGTGGTCCACCAAATAGGCATTGTCCGGCTCCTGGGTCGGGTTTCTCAACCGTCGAATTTCTCAACTAGAAGTGCCGGCGCTCCCGACGGATATTTGGAGTGCTCAACAATGCCTTTCTCGATCAACTCCTGTACCTTTCTTTGTGAGTAAGGAATTCTATAGGCCCGTTAGTACACTGGCGGTGAGTCGCCGGTGAAAATATGGTGCGTAACCACTCCGCACCTTCCCAAGTCCAGCTTTGATGCAGCGAATACATCGGAGTAACGAGGCAGGAGACCCTCAACTCTATCTCGCTCTTGGCTCTCGATATGAGAGAGGTCGAAATAGGAGTTTGCTGCTTTATCTTTCTCTTCACTGACGAGCCTTGTGGAGCAAACTTCGATCCACTTCAGCCGTAGTAAATGTAGCTGCGGTTTTGTTTTTCTGCAGGCGGAACTCTTCTTGCCAGTAGTTATACAAGAGGACAGGAACCTTTTTTGACCCTACAGTGACAACCTAGCCCGCCACACTCAGTCCTATGCGAGTCCTCCTATAGATTAAAGCAGTCCTATGTGCCCTTTGTGATTCACTGGAGAAGGTAATGACAACCCACTCCAGTATATCCTCACCACTCCAGAAAACCCACTCCAGAAAAACCTATGACCAGTCACAATGCCATTAATGATATGGCGCCGGAAGATGAGCCCCCAGGTTGGAAGGCGTCCCCCATGTTACTGGGGATGAACAAAGGGCGATTCCTAGTAGCTCCAGGACGAATGAAGCGGCTGGGCTAAAGCCAAAAGGACGCTCAGTTGTGGATGTGTCGGGAAGCGACCGGAAAGTCCGATGTTGCAAGGAGGTATATCACATAGCAGCATGGAATGTAAGATCTATGACGCAAGGTAAACTGGATGTCGTCAAGCGAGAAATGGACAGATTGAACATTGATATCTTGGGTATCAGCGAGCTCAAGTGGACCGGAATGAGGGAATTTAATTCCGGCGACCATTATGTCTTTTATTGTGAGCACGAATCCAGGAGAAAGAATGGGGTCGCTCTCATAGTAAACAGAAGAATGGGCGAAGCAGTGCTAGGGTACAACCCCAAAAACGACTGAATGATTTCACTTCGGATCCAAGGTCAGCCTTTCAACATAACAGTTATCCAAGTCTATGCACCAACCACTACTGCTGAAGAAGCTGACGTTGAGAGATTTTATGCTGACCTGCAATGCCTTTTAGACCGCACTTCCTCGTCAGACGTCCTTTTTCTTATTGGAGACTAGAATGCTAAGGTGGGGAGCGAAGAAATATCCGGAATTACAGGCAAGTTGGGTCTCGGTGAGGCAAATGAAGCTGGGCAGAGGCTAGTAGAGTTTTGTCAAGAAAATAACCTGACCATAGCGAATACTCATTTTCAACAGCACAAGAGGCACCTGTACACATGGACTTCACCGGACGGTCTGTACAGGAATCAGATTGATTATATTCTTTGCCGGCAGAGATGGAGAAGCGCTATACAAGCAGTAAAAACACACCGATCATCAGCTTCTTGTTGCTAAATTTAAGCTTTGATTGAGGAAAACACAGAAAACTAGAAGGCCTTTCAGGTATGATCTGGATTAAATTCCATCAGAATATGCTGTTGAAGTGAGGAATCAATTTCAAGAATTAGATCTAGAAGACAGAGAGCCTGAAGAGATGTGGTCTGATGTGCGTGATATAATACAAGAAGTTGCTACTAAGGTAGTTCCAAAGCAAAAGAAATGCAAGAAAGCAAACTGGTTATCTGAAGAGGCTTTGCAAATAGCTGAGGAAAGGAAGATGGCAAAAGTTATGGGGGAAAAAGAAAGATACAAGGCTCTCAATGCGGATTTTCAGAAAATCGCAAGAAGAGATAAGAATGCCTTCCCGACATACAGTGCCAAGCAGTTGAGGACAACAGCCATTTGAGGAACACAAGAGCTCTGTATAAGACAATCAAATATATCAAAGGAAGCTTCTGTGCTAAGCTGGGCGTGATAAAGGACAAACGAGGCGGGGACCTCACGGAAGCCTCAGAGATAAAGAAGAGGTGGCAGGAATACACAGAAGAACTGTACGCTGTATGCTGTTTGGACACTGGGACCGCATCATCGTTCACTCCTCGATTTCATTGCATCAGCCCCCCCCCCCCCGCCCCCCTCTTGTCCCCGCTCTCCCGATCGCCTCCTTTGTTGTGTCTCCTTTTCATGGGTTGATCGGTTTCCGCGGTCACCGGCTGCCTTTGTTAGCTCCCCCGCGGCTTTTGCCCTTTTGCCCTTTCACAGGTCGGCAGCAGTTTGGCTGTCCATATACGATATTCTCGCCCCGTGATACCAAATATGGACATGCCTAGAGGCTGGCCACTCGACGCCGGTATGTGGCGCGGTCAACAGTATCCATGAGTCACTGACCGCCGTCCGGGGCCTCGTGCACATGCATGAGCCGTCACAGCAGGAATCGAAGTGCCCGCTCTAATGGACACAGGTTCCACTGTTTTCAATTTTGGCGATGAGGTCAAACAAGCATGCAACGCAAGACATTTGCACTTGCGAGAGGGTAACGCAAAGCTTCGTATGGCATCGCCACAGATAGCGTCGGTAACCACTGCAGCATGTCTAACAGGTACTCTGAATGGTCGGAAGATAAGGCAGCGCTTTCTGGATCTTCTTGGACTCTCCTGTCCGGAAATTGTGGTTCGTAACTATATCTCGAAAGCAGGAAGCACTGTCGATCTATGTTGAGGCACCTACCGACGCGGTATTAATGCAGAAACGCTCAAGTGCATTTACAAAGATAAGAGTGTGAATCTAATCTTCAAGTCCCAGGCCCCCCTACGTCGGCATGGCAGAAGGTGATGTTCTCATTGTCCTGCTGTCTTTCATAGGGTCACCAGCAGTAAGATCGAGAATTGGGGCTGCATTTGAGCCCTTCGCTACAATGTTCACGGAGGCTCCTGAAAATGCTAGCGTGCTGACGCACAGAACTGACACCGGTAGCCATCGCCCGACCCGTTTCAACCCGAAGCCATTGTGCGTCCACAAGCAAGGACTTCTGGATGCCAGTCTGCGTGAAATGGTGGCTACGGGTGCAGTAAGGCCCTAAAAAAGCCCTTGGCTTTTCCCGTCGTACTTGCGCATAAGAAGGATAGCACAGTACGCTTGTGTGTCGACGACCGGCTCCTTATGGCTGTAATAGTCAGAGACTCGTACCCTTTCAGTCAGTCGACTCTGTCATGTATACACTTGGGTCAGCAAAGTTCTTCACTACACTGGGCTGTAACAAGGCTTTTCTGCAAATACCGACTGACCGCAGTGATATCGAAAAAACTGCATTCACTTAGCATTCGAGTTTGTCAGACTGCTTTTCGGTTTATGCAATTGACCTGCTACCTTTCAGCGCGTAATGGATATCGTGCTCGTAGACGCGAAATTCCGGTATGCAATGCCTTAAAGGGACGACGTCGTGGTGTTCTCAGAAAGCCTAGATGAACATCTGATCCATTTAAACACAGTTTTGCAATGAGTGAAAGACGCAGGCATCACCAATAACCCCCGCAAAGTGCCGTTTGTTTCACGCTGAATCAACCTGCGTGGTTTAATTGTTGAACAGGGCACACGAGGCAGCGGAGGTGGCGACTACTGTGCCGGAGTACCCGGGTTCGAACCCGACCTGGTGGCTGCGTTTCGATGGAGGCGAAACGAAGAGGCGGCCGTGTGCTGTGCGATGTCAGCGCACGTTAAAGATCCCCAGGTGGTCGAAATTACTCCGTAGCCCTCCACTACGGCTCCTCTTTCTCTCTTTCCACGTTCACTCCCACCTTCCTCCCTTCACGTACGGCGCCGTTGAGGTGTCCACAGAAGAAAAATGAGAGAGTTACCGCGCCTTTCCCTTCCTATAAATCAATCAATCAGGCAGCGGAGGTGGCTCAGCTACAGAGCCAGTAGCAGGCCCGTGTATTCTCTTTTCCTTCTTCCTACAGCCACAACAATTGAATTGCACGATTCCCTTCTCACAACGGTAGTTGGTTTGTTGGTTTCACAACTTTTATTTCCTCAGGATTGGGCATCCTCTTCCCCGACCCTAGCACGCGTGCCGCGAAAGACGGGGAGTCGTGCGCCCGCGGATTAGAGACTGGCAGGTAGCCCTTGGCTAGTTGCCGCGTCTTCTGCCAGATGGACGGCGCGGTGCTGGTTCGCAGGATCCGCGCTTCACAGCAGGGTATATCAGGCTTCTCTACTTGTTATATTAAGTCTTATTCCTGTAGATTGCGCACTCCCAAATTATGTGGTCGAGGGTCCCTTATAGTCCCACAGTGGTTGCACTGATCCTTGTCCCTAAAATCTGGTAGCGCGTGAAACGCCCAGACCGGGTTCATGAAGATATCAGTTTGTAGCCGCCTCCACGCGACAGCTGCTCCATCATTAAGGCTGGGGTGGGGGGGGGGGGGGTACCAGTCTACGTCCCAATTTATAATGGTTGATGATTTCCCCGCAGTTTTGCGGGCGCTCGTCGTATGCCCAGTATTTGAGGGATCGACGGCTACCCGGAAGTAGAGAGCTAGGGCTAGATCATGAGCCGCCTCGTTACCAAGGACAGTAGTGTAAGCGGGTGTCGAAATTAACTGAATTGTTCTATTCAGCGTTCTTTGGGTGATAATTCTGACTGCCTCTATCGATATCCTCCCCTTTCCAAAATTTTGGATGGCAGTTTTGCTGTCGCTAATTATGAACTTTGCTTCCGGTCCTACGCAAGCTAGCGCTATCACAACTTCCTCCGCAGTATCTATATTGCGGCCTCTGATGGCTGCCGCGGATACCGGCGCACATCGGCCATCGGCTACCCAGGCTGCCGCCGCACCTGTTCTGCCACTTGCCGCATCAACATAGACTACCTCCTTCGCTCCTGTTTTTGAACCGTCGCTCTAAAGCTTCGGCTCGTTTGGCCATTCTTTCGACATTGAAGTTTGGATGCATGTTTCTAGGGAAGGGAAGGGGGGGACTACCAAGGCGTTCCTGCTTTCCCTACTAACTGTGACCTTTTTTAAATTCCTCTGTCTGGGTTACGTCCTACTTTTTCAAGGGTCACCCTTCCCGTCTCGGTCGTGCTTAGTCTCTCTAACTGGGAGACTTGCACTGCCTCCGCCAATTCTGCCCACGTGTTATGCACCCCGAGTTCGAGCAGTCGTTCGCTCGAGGCACCCATGGGCAGTAGTGTCCTCTGAGAAGCGTCACCTGGCGACAACTATAGCCGGCAGTCAAGAGGCTATAAAAACTCTGCAAGCCTGTTCTTACAAGACCTCAGTGCAACACCGCATCTAACAGCGCTGCCGATAACTGCGAGAGACCTCACAAGTCTCGGTACAGATTCATTGGACACCTGTACATCACGCATAAGGAACTGGGAACAGCACGGCCCACAAGGCCGCTGGCGGCAGCTAGAGGAAGATCGACGGCATAGCCTTGATGTGGGCCCGTTCAATTCGGACTACCCTTACTGTTCTCCCGTCTTCTTTATGCCTTACTCTGCCATCACGCGGCTTAAACATGAGCGGAGGGGTTGTTGCGGGACCTTGTCCCTGATATTACTCATCCGATTCCTTTCGGCCTCCCTCGTCCTGCCCAAGTTCTTACCCACAAGGCGCGAGCCGGTGCAGCGTACACATCCTGAGTCAATGGCGCCGAACCAAGATCAGCTGCCCCAACTGCCCTGCTGACTCCATTGACCTGTAGCACTTAATCTGGACCTGTCCTGGCACGGCTAGCCTCCGCGCCCGCTACACATCTGCTCACCACATTCATATATACGAAGACTGGACAGCTCCCAATACCAATGCCAAGTGCAAGCTTAGTGCCCTGCTGGACTTGATGTCGGAGTCTGGCGCCCTCAACCTCACCTAACCCTCCCCTTCCCCTCTAGGCCTCAGGTCATCCTCATGAATAAAGGTTTATGAATGAAGAGTGGGGTTAATGTCCGCTCCTCTCGTCGGATCTATTGCTTATAGTGGACGTGAACACGACTTTTGTGAATAAAAAGAGGGAAACACACACCAGGAAAGATCTTCGTAGGTTATTTTAATGTTGCAATTTAAATAATGTCAAGAAGAATGTTCCACTTACGGGATTCGGACACATGTTGTGTATGCTCATAGCTCAGGTAAGTAATGCCAATCCATTGTGCCACTGAAACAACAAGTTCGGCAGGCTTGAAATGGGCTCTTATTCACTTTTACAATATTTCCGCTATCTTTCGCCAGATGATGCTCCTCAGAGACACCCTAGACCCGTTGAGAGAGCGGAAACATGCGTCCCTTTCTTTTGAGTTTCCATGTTGCGCCACCGTTCATCTGTGCCAGTCTCTCAATCAGAAAAATTCGTGAAATTAAAAGGCGATCTTACAGGGGCAATAAAATGAAAACCATTAGCTCCTCCGAAGTGGTGCAGTAGTTATGATGCCTAACTTCTGTTCCGACTCAGAGGTGGTGAAGGGTGGCTGTTCCTGTCCCTACGGGGCTAGGACTGGTAGCTCAATGGCGCTTGCTGCGGGGCTAGCCTGCACCCGAATTTGTATCTCTTGTAGGCCGTCATTGCACCCGACATCGCTTAACTGATGGACGACTGCTATTGCGGCACGCGTCTTTCTCTCGCTCTTCGTTCTTCTTTGCTTTCTTTCTTCTGTCCGCACGAAGCAGCGGAGGCGGCTCAGTCTTGGCTCAGTTACAGAGCCAGTAGCTGGTACGTGCATTTTCTTTTCCTTCTTCCTACAGCCACAACAAGAACAACTAACTACTGTTCCGGAGTACCCGGGTTCGATCCCGGCAGGCGACGACTCCGTTTCGATGGTTGTTGTGGCTGTAGGAAGAAGGAAAAGAAAATGCACGGGTTTGGTACTGGCTCTCTAGCTGAGCCACCTCTGCTGCCTCGTGCAGACAGAAGAGAAACTGATTTATAGGAAGGGAAAGGCACGGTAACTGTCTCACTTGTTTTCTGTGGATTGGTTCACAGGAAGGGAAAGGCACAGTAACTGTCACACTTGCTCTGTGGACACCCGAACCGCGCCGTAAGGGAAGGGAGGAAGGTGGGAATGAAAGTGGAAAGAGAGAAAGAGGAGCCGTAGTGGAGGGCTACGGAGTAATTTCGACCACCTGGGGATCTTTAACGTGCGCTGACATCGCACAGCACACGACGCCTCTTCGTTTCGCCTCCATCGAAACGCAGCCGCCGAGGTCGGGTTCGAACCCGGGAACTCCGGCACAGTAGTCGGGCGTCTTACCACTGCACCACCCCGGCGGGGCTTTTCTGTGGATACCACAACCGCGCTGCAAGAGAAGAGAGGAAGGTGGGAGTGAAAGTGGAAAGAGAGAAAGAGGAGCCGTAGTGGAGGGCTACGGATAAATTTCAACCACCTGGGGATCTTTAACGTGTGCTGACATTGTTGTTGTTGTGGCTGTAGGAAGAAGGAAAAGAAAAAGCACGGGCCTGCTACTGGCTCTGTAGCTGAGCCACCTCCGCTTCCTCGTGCAGACAGAAGAGAATATAGAGAAGAAAGAAAAGGAACAGGAAAATGAAGACGCGCGCCGCAAGTTTTTTTCTCCGCTAGGGGGCCAACGGAGGCGCATGTGCTTCGTGTGGGCTCCGCGTTTCGAGCACCTGCTACAAGGGACAACACCCGGATACGTCGACTGCGACACACGGACAAGAACCGTGAGTGTACAAGGCGCATTTCAAGACCTTTTTACGCAAATCGGAGCTCGGGAGACCGAGCTCCGACTGTCTAAATCCAGCAGCCCGTTATACTAAGTGGCACGGGCCGAGGCTCTTTATTTTTCTTTCCTTTTCTGCCTCAACATACCATATGCCTAAATCCAGCGTCGCTCCGGCGCCCTTGCTTACCCGAATGCCAGGCCTAGTGCGGTGCGAACGCCACGGCGGCAGTCATGGAATACGCCGTAGTTGGGACGAACGCTTCTCCAGCCGAATTCGAAACATCAGACTGGAAGACAATTGTTTCTTACCGTACCAAGAACCCCAAAGCTGAGTCATTAACACCTCAGAAGAGAAATGAGCAGTCCGAGAAACCGAAGGCGAAACCTCTCCCTCCGCTACATCCCAAGAAACCGCTACCCCGACTCCCGGAGAAGGACTATAAAATCATCTACAGACCAACGGGTGGCGTAGACATCACGCGCTACACCGAGAAATCTATCAGACAAGCGATCGCAACAGCGAGCGGCGTCACCGCGTCCGCGGCCGAAAACGACCAATCTAGAACCAACTCTGCAAAAAATGAGATCACCATATCGACGCCGGTGCAGGCAAACGCACTACGCTACGTCGCAGTCAAGCAAATCAGAATAGAAGGCAAAGACATTGTTATGACGTCGTACATCGCCCCTCCGGACAGGGCACTGCAGGGCATTATCTATAGGGCTTACGATGGCGAAACGCACCAAGAAATGATGACCGAATTCCGAAAAAGAAACCCTGACATCGTTCAAGCACGCACCATGGGAAGAACATCAAAGTCCCTCCTGCTTCACTTCGACGCGGACGAACTCCCAGATAGCATCGTCTACTTCGGAGTCCTGTACCCAGTTTACCCCTTCATTCCTAAAGTAGAGGCGTGCACAAACTGCAGAAGAGTCGGCCACAGAAAATACGTATGTCCGGAGCCACCGCAACAACGGTGCCCGTACTGCGGCAACCAACACCTGAAAGAAGTCTGCGACCCGGTCTGCATTATCTGCGGTGGAGGGCACCGCACAGGCGATAACAGCTGCAAGAAGCGATTTCAACGACACCAAACGAAAATGTCGGAGCACCAATCAAGACCCAAATCACGGACATGTGACGACCCAACATCTACCGAAAGGAAGGACCGCTCGAGCTCGTTCCCGTCCTTGGACAGCGGACGCAGCAGCAGCCGTAGCGGACGGAGCAGCAGCGGCGGGCGAAACGGAAGCAGCAGCAATGGAGGAGGCGCCAGCACTAGCAGCCGGACTCAGAGCCCCGGGCCGAAACAGGTGAGCTGGGCAGGAGTGGCCTCTCATGGGAAGGGTATGGAGCTGCAGACATTACAGTCTAAACTAGATCAGGCACTCCATCACATTCAAATTCTCACGGATCGAATCAAACACTTGGAGGAGGAAAATAGTAAACTAAAAGCACCCGCCATATCTAAGGACCCACCTCCGAAACCACTCCCATTGCCGGAAGTCACAGAAATGGAAACTACTGTGACCGCCTCAGTCAAAACCCCAGTAAGCGTAGTTAGCAAGGAAGAAACACCTCGCAAAAAACGAGCAGTAGCAGCTGACGTAAGAAATATGTCAGTGGAGAATAGAGTCCCAAAACTCGAACAAAAAGTGGAGGAGCACAGCCAGAAACTCGATAGTCTAACCCAAAGAGTTGATAATTTAACGCAAAGACTCGAACAACACAAACAGGATGTAAATCACAAGTTCGGAGTAATTGACACCGTTTTACAGGAAATTTTACACCGGCTTCCCCCTTTAGCTCAAGGGGCGCCAATCGATCTATCCCAGCAAAATGGACAATCCTAAAACCGTAACAATTTGGCAGTGGAACTGCAGGTCTATGCGCAACAAAAAAACAGATCTGCAGTTACACATTCAATCGCAATCCGAAAAACCTGACGTTATAGCGATTCAAGAATCCAGAATGTCTCGACTAAAACTGCCAGGGTACCGGGCGGTTCTGCCATGTCACATCAAAGAACAGCCTTTAACCACCACGTTGCTACATAGAAATCTTACCGTGGTTAACCACGAGATTGAAAACGTAGAGCTCGATTGTATAATAATTGAAATTCTGCCTAGCAGAAGAAACTCCTCTTCTCTGTTCGTACTAAACGCATACAGCCAGCCCAGGGCACCGGCTGGACCAGCGAAAGCCGCTACACTCAAAACCCTCCAAATCGCAGGCCAAAACCCAACCCTAATTGCGGGCGACTTCAACGCTCAACACGTGCAATGGGGACACGCAACCATATCCAGGAAAGGAACGGCCCTAATGGATTTTATCCAGCAAAGAGGGCTCACCCAATACACGGACCCCATGCAACCTACTAGGATAGGCAACAGCGTGACCAGGGACACGTGCCCGGACCTAACGATAGGCAAAAATCTCCCAGAATTAAGCTGGAGCAACACCAGACAAAATCTGGGAAGTGACCATTATATCATAATGTCTAAAATCACCATTGCCAATCTCAAACCCCAACCCAGAAAAAACAAAATCACCGACTGGGACAAACTTAGGACTATCCGCGACCAAAACAACGAACCAATCATAGACTTAAAACACTGGACACAGACCCTCCTATCGGATGTGGGAAAGGCCACTAAGGAACTAGTACATGACTTAGGCGTAAATACGGTTGACAGCCGACTTACGCACATGTGGGAGGCAAGGCAGAGACTAGAAAAAAGATGGCTTAAGCAAAAATATAAAAAAAAAGCTTAGAAACAGGATCGTCACACTCACGAAAGAAATTCAACACCACACCGCAGAACTAGCGAGACAGCAGTGGAGCCATATCTGTGAAAATATGAATGGCAATCTAGGCACGAGGCAGACGTGGAATCTTCTGCGGCATCTCCTTGATCCGGAATCCAACAAAGCTACCACTCAAAAGGAAATCACCAAAATTTTAAACATAGACCTAGGCACGGATCAAGATATTATAGACACGCTACAGCAGAAATACTTCTGCACAACCCGTGAGACGAAGTCCCTGCCCAATTATAAAGGAGAGCCTAACTCCATCCTGGATGCTGACATAACAATGGCGGAAATAAGAGCAGCCCTCTTTAAGGTACGTACAACATCCGCCCCAGGAGAGGACGGCATTAACAATAAGACACTCAGAAATCTAGACGACGCTTCTATCACAACCCTCGCGGATTTTGCGAACGAGTGTTGGAGGGAGGGAAAACTCCCAGCGTCTTGGAAACATGCCATCGTTAAATTCATCCCAAAACCTGGCAAAAAGCTCGCGCTCGAAAACCTCAGACCTATTTCGCTTACTTCTTGCATAGGAAAACTGATAGAGCACGTCATACTAGACAGACTCCAGTCCCACATGCAAAAAGAGAATTTATATCCAAACACTATGGTCGGCTTTAGACCACATTTATCAACACAGGATACGATGCTAAGACTAGCAAACGAAGTCCTATCTCATGAGCAAGAAAGGAGTACCAGGACAATCCTAGCCCTAGATTTAACCAAAGCCTTTGATAACGTTAAACACAAAGCAATCCTAGAATCTCTTTCACTGCTGAATGTAGGCGCAAGAACGTTTAACTACATCAAAGACTTTCTCTCCGATAGGACGGCTAAAATTCAAATTGGCACTATCAAATCCGACACCTTCACTTTAGGAGATATAGGAACTCCGCAAGGATCGGTCCTCTCCCCCTTTTTATTCAATATAACCCTAATCAAAATGGCACACGAACTCGCAAGAATCCCAGACCTAGAACACTCTTTGTACGCGGACGATATCACCCTCTGGACCACCAAGGGGAGTATTGGCACGATACAAGATACGCTACAACAAGCGGTAGACGTAGTCGTAGAGGAGGCGCAAGCCGCGGGACTCGCGTGTTCCCCCCAGAAATGTGAGTTACTCATTCTACACCCAAAGCGTCAAAGAAAGAATAAAGCGCCTGCGATAAAAATCTACGCGGAAGGTGCAGCCATCCAAGCAGTGGAAACACTAAGAATCTTGGGAATGCTCATACAGTCAAACCAAAAAAAAAACGACACACTAATTAAGAAACTGAAAAACACCGTCAACTAAATTTCCCTCCTCCTCAGACGAATCGCGAATAGGCGAGGAGGAGTTAAAGAAGCTGAGACCAGGAAACTAGTAGAAGCCTTCGTTCTTAGCAGAGTTATCTACTCTACACCATACGTCACCCTCACAGTTAGAGAAAGAGACGACCTGGATTCACTAATTAGGCAGTCCTATAAAATTGCGCTAAACCTCCCTCGTTCTACCCCAAATGAAACGCTACTAAAGTTAGGAATTCATAACACCTTAGCGGAAATGGTGGAAGCACACCTCACCGCACAGTACGAACGACTGTCAAGTACTGAAACGGGACGTTTCATCCTAAAAAAAGCACGAATACAATATGAAGGGACCCGGGCCCACACTTTGCCGATTCTAAGACACGTGCGCGAGCAATTAATAGTCCGTCCTCTGCCTAAAAACATGCATCCAGAATATGATACGGACAGAAGAAGGGCTAGAGCACAAAAATTACACGAAAGATTTTCAGTACAGAAAGACACGGCGCACGTGGACGTGGCAGAACATGCGGACAGAGATGCCTCTTCCTTGGCAGTTGTCGATCATCGAGGTTCTCCCCTCGCATCGGCGACAATCAATAAAACAATTTCCGGAGGAGGCCGAAGAGGCTGCCATAGCTTTAGCCATTACTTCCACCACTGCTAAATGCATCCTTAGCGACTCTAAAACCGCAATTCGAAATTTTGCAAAAGGAACGGCCCACTCTGCAGCCATCAAAATCTTACAAAAAATCTCCCATACCCGCCTTATCAGATTGATCTGGGTCCTTGCCCATTCGGACCATCCTGGGAACGAGGCAGCGCACCAATTTGCCCGAGGATTCGTAGTTAACCGGGAGGTGCGCTGCCCTGAGCTCAGGTTGGCTAGGGAGCGGATGACAACCTACAAAGAAATTACTACCCACTTCAAGAAAGAAAGACAAATCTTCCCAGAACCACATCGATCTCTAAGTAAAACACAACAAGTCACCTGGCGGCAGCTTCAGACAGACACTTTCTTTAATCCGTACATGTACTCCATATGGTTCCCAGAGCAGTTCAGCCCTCTCTGTTCTCTCTGTGGACATCAAAAGGCAGACACACCACACATCCTATACTCATGTAATCAAGACAAGCCATCACAGAGTCTGCAGCTCTCTACCCAATCTCAGTGGGGGGCCGCGCTGCTCAGCTCCAACCCGGAGGTTCAACTCCGAGTCACGAAGCGGGCCGAAGAGGTCGCCGAATGACATCGTCGGTCGGCCACCTGGCGTCCGGCCTAGAAGAGGAGCCCACCGCGGGGACGGGAACGCCAACCCACCCCGCGCCTACGACCTCTTCTTTAATAAAGTTTACCTCCTCCTCCTCCGTCTACCACCAGCGGTGACGTGTGCAATGACGGCCTGCAACAGATAAAAATTCGGTGCCAGGCTAGCCCCCGCAGCAAGCAGCGGTGACCCACCTGTACTAGCCCCATCAGGGGACATCACACAGCACACGGACGCCTCTTCGTTTCGCCTCCATCAAAACGCAGCCGCCGAGGTCGGGTTCGAACCTGGGTACTCCGGCACAGTAGTGGGGCGTCTTGCCCCTGCACCACCCGGCTTTTTTTTTCTTTATTGTATGAATTGGTAGAAATACATCAGTAAAAGATCGTGGTTGCCATGCCCCTTGGCTGACAACCGTGTCTAATGGACTTTCATTACCACAAGTTTGCCCATCAGACTCAGAACCTCCTCCGCAGCGCCTTGCTACTTCAAAATTTCTTTTAGTTTATGCACTTGTTCAACAAAATAATCACATACAGACCCCGGCTTTTTTTTTCTTTATTGCATGAACTGGTGCCCCGCCGGGGTGGCGCAGTAGTAAGACGCCCGACTACTGTGCCGGAGTTACCGGGTTCGAACCCGACCACGGCGGCTGCGTTTTGATGGGGGCGAAACGAATGAATGAATGAAAAACTTTATTTACACAAAGGGAATTCTCTCGGCGTTGGTGGGGCCCTCAGTCCAGGGCCCTAGTGGCCTTTGCCGTCTTGCGCGCTCTGTCAATCAGCTTGAGCTGGTCGTCAGGCGTCGAGCAGGACAGCGCAGCCTCCCACTGCTCCGGTGTTGGTGTGGTGTTTATTGGTGCTACCTGTGTTTCTTGACAGGCCCATGTAACATGGTAGAGTGTAGGGGGTTCTCCGCATAGTGGCCATTTATTTTCATATGTAGTGGGGTGGATTTTACTGAGTAGACTCAGATTGGGGTATGTGTTAGTCTGTAGCTGTCTCCAGGCAACCGACTGCTCTCTATTGAGGTCTTCGTGGGGAGGTGGATAGATCCTCCTTAAGGCTCTTTGATGTTCAAGGATGGCTCCATAGCGTCTAGTGACTGCGTCCGGTTCCCCGTCGTTGGGCGCCTCCCGGTTGGCGTATGCTCGGGCATTGGCGTCGGCACGTTGGTTACCTTTGACAGTCTCATGGCCTGGTGTCCACGTTATGTAGCATTTCGAAAAGCTGATTTTTCTTGCCTTGAGTATGCGGATGGCCACAGTGGATATGCGTCCGCTGCTATACCTCCTGCATGCTTCTTGCGAGTCCCTAATTATTTTTGTGGTAGCCTCCTCACCCTGGTGGGTGATAGCGAGAGCGATTGCCGCTTCCTCAGCCTCGAGAGTGGTGTTGCTCTTGATCGAGGCGCAGTTGACTTCTTTAAGCTGGTGATCAACCACACTGGCTACCGCTCCGCGTTGTTCTTTGTATGTGGTCGCGTCGACGTACAATGTTTTTTTAGAGCGCAGCTCTTTGGCGTCCGTTGCTGGGTTTCGCGTCGGCGTCGGCCTCGTAACCAGCTCCGCCCCCCTTTCATCTCCCCAGCGCTAGCAGCAGCCGACAGATACCGCTGGATGCCGCTGACGCCGCTAGAGAATCAAGATAACGTGACTGCATAGAACACCGTCGCCGCCATGCAGAAAGAGGAGGGGAGGGTCCCCCCCCCTGTTCCTGTGTGGCGGATAGGGTGCTCTTCAGTTGCCGATGCGCCGGTTATTTCACGTAGGCCCCGGCACGTCGACGAATACGTGACCACCTTCCCACGGCTAGACCCGGTTCGGCGCTGCGGAAGCGAGGGTATCATATTGTTTGTGTCGGCATCGGCGGCGTTGTCCCTGAAACCAACTCCGCAGCTGGGGTTGACTCACTGTCGGCGTCAGCAGCATCAGTCAGTCGCTACTATCTCTTCCCTCCTCCCTTTATCGCGTTGTCCGCTTGCTGCGCGCGCTTCTGCCCCCATCGTTTGCCGCTGGGTGTACACGCCGCCCCCCTCCCCCCTCTTCCTGCGAGTCTCCGGTTGTCAAAGCGCCGGCTCGAACTTAATTCCTTTCTTCGCTCCTCCTCCAGCAACCCCTGTGCGGTGGCAATCAGAGAGCCAGATCGGTGGCGGCGGATCTGTATATGTGCACCGCCCGAGCCGACACCGATGTTAGTAGTGGGGGACTTTAATGTTGACATAAAGACAAACAGGAATTTCTTCACACTTATGCGGGTGGTGGTGGTGGTGAAAAACTTTATTTAGTGGAGCCGTGAAATACTCGTTACAAGGGCTGGGCCGGCTCCTGATCACGGGTGGTGGCCAGCAGGCAGTGCCTGACGGCGACCGCTTCAGCCCATTTGACCAGTCTCCTTTGTGGAGCTGGTTCTGAGCTGGAGACCGCGATCTCCCAAGCCTCGTTGTCCGTAAGGCGCCATTCGGCCGGTGGTTGAAACTCGGGCATCTGAACATAATATGTTCGAATGTAGCTCTCGGGGCCTCGCAGAGGGAACATTCGGACTGATGAGTAGAGGGGGAGAAGAGTGCCAGCAGTGCTGGGGAGGGAAAGGTGCGGGCTTGAGGGTGTCTCCATGTTATTTGTTGTGGTTTAGTTAAGGAGGGATGTGGGGGAGGGTAGTGAAGTCTTTCAGACCGGTAGTGTAGTGTAATGTCGTTGTAGGTGATCAGCCGATCCCTGGCACTGCCTAGGTCCTCGGTATCTGTTGCTCGGTCGACGTATGCTCGAGCAGCAGAATTGGCCGCTTCGTTACCGGGGTTGCCGGAATGGGCTGGTACCCAGAGAAGGTCTATGGGTCGGGGTGTTTGAACGTTGGTAGTTAAGATTTTGTGAGAGGCAGCATGTAGCTGGCCTCGGGCGAAATTTTGTATGGGTGTTTTAGAATCGCTGAGGATAAGGGTGGCAGTGGAAGAGACTATCGCGATGGCTATAGCGGATTCTTCCGCTTCTACGGACGTTCGGGTAATGATAGAGGCTGACGTGATGTGTTCGAAGCGGCTGGATACCGCGCATATCGCATAAGCTGAGCGGTGTGGATATTCTGCGGCGTCCACGTAGACCGTGTCGGGTTCGTTCGCATGTGCTCTGTGTAGAGCACGTGCTCTCGCTTTTCGTCTGGCCTGGTTATGAAGGGGATGCATGTTTTTCGGAAGTGGGTGGACAGTGAGGTGATCGCGGACTGTCTTTGGAACTGCATAAGTTTCTACTGGATGGGCACCTAACGGTCTAAGTTGGAGAAAGGAAAGAATGTGGCGACCAGTTGGGGTATTGGAGAGCCGTCCTAGTTGGGCGATGCGGTGGGCTTCCACCAGTTCGCTGAGAGTGTTATGAACTCCCATGCCTAAGAGTCGATAGGTTGGGGTGCGCTTAGGTAAGCCGAGAGCTGCCTTATAAGCGTGTCTGATGAGGGCATCCACCTTTTCTGTCTCTGTTTTTGTTAGATATAAATACGGAATCGAGTAAAGAATGCGGCTTATAATAAATGCCTGTACTAAGCGTCTGAGGTCATGCTCGCGCATTCCACAGTGCTTGTTGGCTATACGTTTGATTAGGCGGGTGATCTGATGTGTTGTGTTAGTCAGTCTGGAGAGTGTATCCGTTTTAAGGCCGTTGTCTTGTATGAACATACCTAGTATTCGAAGTTTGTGAACTTGTGGTACTGGCTGACCATCTACGGTGATGAGCATAGGGGGTTGGTGGTGTTTCCGCGGGCTTGGGTGGAGTATCAGGAGCTCGGATTTGGTGGAGGAACATGCAAGGCCTATTGAAGCTGCGCATCTTGACACCATGTCTGCCCTCTCCTGAAGAGTTTCTTCCAAGCTACCTACATTCCCAGTGGTGGTCCACAGGGTGATATCATCTGCATATAGAGAATGGGAGAGGTTTGGGATCTGTGACAGCTTTTTAGCCATAAGGATGAGTGTGATGTTAAATAAAAAGGGGGAAAGGACTGATCCCTGCGGGCACTTATGCGGGAGAACATCCCGTTCCTCTCGCTCATAACGCGTCCCACGGCTGTGACAACCTCGCGAGGCACTTGTATAGATCTCGTCTTTGAGAATCAAGCATTGGTGTACCAAGTCGAACATATATCAGTCTATTTCTCCGACCACAAAGCTTCCTTCATGACTGTCAAGAACTGTTAGTGGAGTCTTTGTTAAAGGAATACGTGTGAAAAATAAAAAAAAATATTCTGTGATAGCGCATACAGGTGTTGCTCGATTTCTTTGCCTCAATCTATCGAAAAGGCGAAACAGCTTATTTGCTGCGCTGAAATTTCGCATTAGGAAGTAACCTAATCGTCGGTAATTTTTTCCTGCGAGGCTTCTTTCGCGTGCCTCGGATATTGCCTCTCTTCTGGCCTTGTGTATTTTCGGATGCATGTTTTTCGGAATCAGGTTGACCTTAATGATCTCTCTTATTTCTTTTGGTATGCTGCCCGTGCTGTTTATTTCTCTGCAAGCATCTCTCATGCCCAGTATATTTAGCGTGTTCCTTCCCGTTTGCGTCTGCATGAGTTATTTTCTGCGCGAGAAGGTGGGCCTCGCTGTGCTCTTGCACTGTGTTGTTTATGCCCAGTTTATTGAATTTTTCGGTCGAGGTGTTGACCGGTAGTCCAAGAGCGCATTCGTGGGCTTCCCTCAGGATTGCCTCCAGTTGTTCTTTTTTCCTGTTCGAGCGGAATTTGGTCGGGGACGCCGTATACAATTCGGCTTGCAACGAGGCCCTGTACAAGCCTACATGTGTCCTCCTTGGACATGCCCCATCTTCTGTTGGAGATTCTTGCTATCTTTCGCGTGATCTGAGCGGTGGTACTTGCTAGCTGCCTGATTGTTTGATCTAAACGGCAGTTGCTTTGTATCCGCATGCCTAGGATTTTTATTTGCGACACTTTCGGGATCTTCTTTTCCCCTATGTAGATGTCTATGGAGTTGTGCAGATCGTACCCTCTTCTGTGGACTCTGAGCACCTCAGATTTCTCCGGAGAACATTCGAGGCCGCAGTGTCGAGCGTATGCGTTGACAGCGTCTGCTGCTCTCTGCAGACAGTCTTGCTTTTCTCCTAAGGATCCCGTGGTCACCCCCTGGATCCCCTGGTCAAAAACTTGAATGACCACACCACTTCTCGCAGGAAGCGTGACACAGTGTATCTCCGAGCAGAGCATGGAGAGACTATAAACTCCGGAATTGCACTGGATAGCATGATTTGCATAAAGGTTCTCAGGAATGCATCTTTTTGGTCACCCCGGCGGGGCAGACAGAAGAGAAAATAAAGAAGAAAAGGAAGAAGGAGAGAAAGACGCGCGCCGAGACAGCCGTCGTCCCCCAGAGAAGCGGTGGTGGGTGCAATGACGGCCTACATCAGATAAAAATTTGGTTGCAGGCCAGCCCCAGCCGCAAGCGGCGGTGACCCACCTGCCCCAGCCCCATCAGGGGAGCAAAACGGACAGGCGTCCACGTGCTGCGCGATGTCAGAGCTCGTTAGATTCCAAGGTGGCGAGAATTACTTCGTAGCCCTCCACATGGCTTCCCTTCCCACTTTCACTTCCATCTTCCTCCCTTTTCTTGTGGCTGTAGGAAGAATGAAAAAAATGCGGAGTACCCGGGTTCGAACCCGACGTCGGCAGCTGCGTTTTGATGGAGGCGAAATGAAGAGGCGTCCATATGCGGTGCGATATCAGCTCATGTTAATGATCCCCAGGTGGTCGAAATTACTCCGGAGCCCTCCACTATGGCTCCTTTTTCCAATTCCACTCCCACCTTCCTCCATTTCCTTAAGGCGCGGTTGAGGTTTCCACACGAAGAAGTGAGAGAGCTACCGTGCCTTTCCCTTCCTATAAATCAATCAATGAAAAATGCGTCGATGGAGGCGAAACGAAGAGGCATCCGTGTGCTGTGCGATGCCAGCGCACGGTCAAGAGCTCCAGGTGCTCGAAATTACTCCCTAGTCCTCCACTACGGCTCCTCTTTCTCTCTTTCCACTTTCAATCCCACCTTCCTGCCTTCCATTACGGCGCGCTTGAGGTGTCCAAAGGAAACAAGTGAGACAGTTACCGCGCCTTTCCCTTCCTATAAATCAATCAGTAAATCAGTTAAAAATGCACGGGCCTGCAGCGGGCTCTGTAGCTGAGCCACCTCCGCAGCCTCTTTTGCGGACAGAAGAGAAAATACAGAAGAAAGAAAAAGAAGAGGGAGAGAAAGACACTGGTCGCACCAGCCGTCATCCACCACCGAAGCGACGGCTGGTGAAATGACGGCCTACAATTCGGTGGCAGGCTGTGTGGCAGGCTAGCCCCCGCCGATCCCAACCGCGGCTGCTGCGTTTCGATGGAGGCGAAACGAAATGGCGTCCGTGTGCTGTGCGATGTCAGTGCACGTTAAAGATCCCCAGGTAGTCAACATTACTCCGTAATCCTCCACTACGGCTCCTCTTTCTCTCTTTCCACTTTCACTCCCACCTTCCTCCTTTTCCGTATGGCGCGGTTCAGGTGTCCACAGAAACAAGTGTGACAGATACTGGGCCTTTCTCTTCCTGTGAACCAAATATTACTATCTTCATTAGCCCCCCAACCCTCCCCACCGCAAGCGGCGGTGACCTACCTGCCCAACCCCACCAGGGCCAGGAGCAGCCACCCTCCTGCGTTCCTCCCTTCTCTTACAGTCCACAGAAATAAGGGGGACAGATACTGCGCCTTCCCTTTCCTGTGAATGTATCAATTATTATTTGCCCAGATTTTCTTCTTTACTTTTTTTTTTCAATGCAACTATGCACTCGTGTGCTACGCTAGCATAACAGCCATGCTCTGTGTGATGGAGTAATCGTGCCGGTTAAGTGGTCTGCATGCTGCTCTATAGAACTCGAGGTGGATTAGTAGCGTATTCAAGTTAACCTGCGGTATTTAAGGTACTCTTGCACCATGGTGTCAATGCACCTGCGGCAATGTTTTCGAGTTCAAATGTAGTTGATGGGGCGGTTTGTTGAATCATTGAATGGGAAGGCTCATGGCCATGAATGGGGTAAAGGGGAGTAGACAGGATCTTAATGTGTGGTCATATTGCTCTAAACCAGTCCACTAATCGAGCCATACTTGTCAAATGTCATCTGTGTGTTAGCATCAGTTTCTAGAAGGCAACTGTAGTTCAGGCGGTAGGGTTTGATCTCGGAGCGTCCAGTAGAAAAAGCACGGCAATCCCAGAGTAGATATGCCGCCGCGCGTTGGAGTCGCACACTGGGGGCACGTAATCATTGCCTCTGTACACTGACGCCAGCGGGCCATAATACGTGGTGTGTAAGCCGCATGGGCGATGATCTTATTCAAAAAGACCATGAATTCACCTGCATGCGATGCTGACTGAGGCTACGAAGACTGGTCCGAGTATAGTGCATAAGGGCAAGAGACGGGGTGTGCTGCCCTCCCAAGGTCGAGTAAGGACGAAGCGAGGGGGATGGGGAAGTAAATGTGGACATCCCACCTGCCAAGCGCTGTATGGCCGTAGCAGTTGCATCTTGTGAACCCGGAGTAGCGATTTCCTTGTAAGCTTCATAGGAATCAGTAAGAATACGCATTGAACAAGTTCCGGTGCAAGGAACTCCTGGTAAGGCTCCCCAAATTGCGAGGAGTCATCTCATACCCTGCCCATAGATGCAAATTCGCTTGTAATCGATGCTTCAGTGGATATGTCAGTCGTATCAGGGATTTGCTCTTGTCGTTGATGGGCAGCGAGGAGCTCCCGGGGAATGACAAAATCGCGGTGTATAGGTCGGCGATGGAGGCGTGTGACTACTGGCATCTCCTAAGGGGGAGGAGATGCATATAGGGCTGGTGTTTTGTCGTTACGCTGTTCATCCGAGGCCAGCAGGCGACGCCCTTGGACAGTGTTCTCTAGACCTATTCGATGACGCGTCTGTGACTCGGAAAAGATCGTAGCGAGCGGTGCAAGAGCGGCCAAGTTCGGCTGTATAGTGTGCTTAGGTAGACCGGTAATAGTGCGTTGTGGTGCGCGATGAAGGCGTTCGACCTTAGTGAAGTCAGTTTTCGACAGTTGGAGGACGGGTGTGCCATATAGGATTTTTCCGACCGCCGCTGCTCGGGCCATCACACGGCAGGCATGTTGCCGCGAACCGCCTTGCCGGTTGGACAGGCGACGAATAGTGTGTAGCAATGCTGGCCAAAGGCACTGTAGCTGATGAACCCATTTCTGGGGACTGTTGCAGTTTGAGGTGGGCAGGCCAAGAATGCGGATTTGCCCATTTGAGGAGGTGATCGTGTTGCCTCCGATCTGAAGATGGATCTGCATACTGGGGTTCATTTTATGTTTTCCGTCGATACTAATCAATTCTGTTTTATGTGGTGCGAGTTCGAAGCCAAAATTGGTTGTGTATCTTCAAGACAAAGAAAGGCCGCCTGAAGTTCAGTCTGCACAGAATATTTGTCCACGTAATCCGCTGCCTCAGTCCAGACGGTAAAATTATCGGCATATATAGCGAATTTTGCGCTTGTGCCGAGTTCCAGATTCTCGGCGACGAGTGTCATGGCCAAGTTGAACAATATGGGTCCGAGAATCGAGCCCTGAGGTACACCCCTATCCAAGTAATAGGTTTTGGGCACCCATCCCGGAGCTTTGCCATGTAGCTGAATAGGTCTAGATTTCAAAAAATTGCGGATCCAGATTTGGGCACGAGTACTAGGAAAGCATTTGGAGAGTTCCTCCAGGATAAGCTCATGGCGAACATTGCCAAAGGCTTTGTGTATATCGACAGCCAGGGGAGAGTCAGGCAGCGCTTTACGATGAGCTCTATTCAGAACTCTTCGCAAAAGCTAAAGGCAGTCATGAGTTCCGAGGTTAGGGCGAAAGCCGGACTGAGCTGGATGAAATCCAGGAATGACGTATAACAATGTAGTCACTAATTCGAGTATGCAGCAGGCGTTCGATGAGTTTACAGAGATGTGAAGTGAGGGCGATTGGACGCAAATTACTAGGAAGTCGAGGGTTTTGCCAGGTTTAGGGATAGGAAGAATAAGAGAAAGCTTGAGATCATCCGGTACCATTGCGGTCTCCCAGTAAGAATTAATGATGTTGACAAAGGCATCCTGGGCTGCTGAGTCGAGATTGCGAAGCTCATGCCAACTGTCTCAGTCATGCCCGGGTGTGGGGCGAGCTCGGCCTCTTCCGAGGGCTGCTTGCAGTTTTCCCTTAAAGAATAGGGGATCCTAGTCTGGATCAGGGTTTCTGACTGGGAAATTGGAAACTGCTGGTGGAGGCATTAGGCTGGCATGTGGGAAGAAGGTGCGTATAACTTCATCTTCAACATCAGCCGGGTTGCCATTGAGAAGGAGCTTGGCGAGAGGTGGGGCCCCGCGTGCCTTGCCATTTAGGCCACAAAAGATGTGCCACAGTTGTGATAGGCCCGGTACTTGTCCAAGACGGTCGCATTTAGAGTGCCAAGCCTCACTTTGCAGGTGAAGCTTTTATGTCCAGATAAGCTTGAATTGTCGTCGAAGAAGTACGAGATCTTTGTGACGTTTTCCGCGTGTCTGAAAACGTTGCGTGAGGTGATCTGCGCGACGCCAAAGGTTATCCAGGTGAGCATCCATGCCACCTGTAGAATCGTCACACAGGATATATTCGAGAGCTTGAGTGCTGGTATCTCGGAGTACAGACAGAAAGGAGTCAATATCCGTGTAGGGGGTCGTAGTATTAGCACGAAACTTGTCCCAGTTGAGAAACGAATGTGTTGTCAGAATGCGAAGACATTTACGATTGAGAGTGAGCAAGATGGGCAAGTGATCACTACCCCAATAATTAGAAAGACTTCCCAGCGCCGAAGAAGACGTGGCGATGAGAATCGAAGGTCCAGTGTAGTGTCCTCTTGAGAGGGATGGAGACCGATACGGGTCAGCGTGTTATTTATTTATTCGATACTGTTAATCCCATCAGGGATCGTAACAGGAAGGGCATAAAAATACAGAGGTACAAAATATAGTAATGGCAATTAATCAAGTACATGAAAGAATATGATACCAAAATTATGCATAACAAATTATACTATAGCAATAAGACAGACTGAGGAGCGTATGACAAGATTTTCGCGGACAAATAATACAAGTGAAACAGAAACGGAAGGAGAAAAATTCGTAATGACATAAGAACACAGTAATTAGTCAGATGTAAGTAGCTTATGTTTCACACGTGTACTAAAAGCATTTAATGATGAAGTATTAACAATGGATGTGTGTAAGGTGTTCCATTCGTGTATAGCACGAGGGAAGTATGAATATTTGAAAGTGTCAGTACGGAATGAAAACTCGTTTAGAGTGTGAGCGTGATTATTACGTGTTTGTCTTGTTTGTGATTTTGATATGTATCTTGAAGTGTCGATTTTTAAGTGATTGTGTATTAGCTGGTACATGGTTTTAAGGCGCGCTAGTTTTGCTCTGTTTTGAAGGGTGAGTAGTCCTGCCTGTTTGAGTAGTTCTGTTGGTGAGTCTGTCAACCTGTGTTTGTTATATATACATCTGACTGCCTTCCTCTGTACTGCTTCTATCTGTTTAGTAAGCTTGTTAGTGAAAGGGAACCAGACAACATTGGCATATTCTAGAACTGGCCTGACAAATGTCTTATAGGCGAGTAGCTTTGTTTCCGATGGTGCTTGTTTAAGGCGTCTGTTAATGAAAAATAGCTGTTTTAAGGCGGTTGATGTGACAATGTTAACATGAGAATCCCATCTGAAATCAGAGGTCACTGTTATGTCTAAATATTTATATTCGGAAACCGAGGCAAGGGGAATGTTGTTTAATGTGTACTGAAAAACTGATCGATGTAACTTTCTGGTTATGGATAAAGTAACTGATTTTTTAACATTAATAGTCATTTGCCATTCTTCACACCACTTTGTCACTGCTGTTAGGGCGTTATTTAAAGTTATGTGGTCATTGACAGAGTTAATTTCCTGGTAAAGTACACAGTCATCGGCGAAAAGTTTAATATTGTGAGAGTCACTAGTAGGTAAGTCATTTATAAAAATTAAAAATAATACTGGGGCCAGAACACTGCCTTGTGGTACACCGGATGTTACATTGGCTGTTTCGGACCTCGCGTTGTTAATTTCGACGAATTGAGTACGGTCAGTCAGGTAGTCAACAATCCAATCTACTATGGGGCCAGCTCCAAAGGTTGCAGTTAGTTTCATAATAAGTTTAGAGTGTGATACACGGTCGAAAGCTTTAGAAAAGTCTAAGAAAATTAGGTCGATTTGTTTCTGCTGATCAGTGGCGAAGGATATGATGTGTAAGTTCGATTAGTTGTGTGACTGTAGAAACTCCTTTCCGAAAACCATGCTGAAGAGGTGTTAAAATTTGATTTTCTTCTAAGTAGCTTGTTATGTGTTTTAAGATAATGTTTTCTAGTAGTTTGCATACTGTGCTGGTTAGTGAAATTGGTCTCAAATTTGAAAGATCTGATTTGCTTCCTGTTTTATGTATAGGTGTCACTTTAGCTATTTTCCATTCTTTGGGAAGGGTGTGCGCTGACAACGACTTGTTAAAGAGTACCACTAAAAAGTTTGCTACCCATTCGGCATATCTACGCAAGAAGATGTTAGAGATTCCATCAGGCCCTGATCCTTTTTTTTGTGTCCAAGTTTAGCAAGAGGTTTAAGACACCTGTTTCTGTTACGGTAAGGGGTTCTAGGTGATTTCCGGAGCAAAAATTAGTATGAGGCGTAGTTCCGCTGTCTGTAGTGAAGATAGAAGTAAAGTAGTTATTCAGCGCGGCTGCAATATTTCGGTTTTCGTCTGGAGAAGCTTGGTTTTCATTTCTTGATTTAGGGCTCAGGTGACGCCAGAACTTTTGGGGAGCATCTTTTAAGAAGCGAGTCAGCGTATTAGTAAAGTAAAATGACGGTTCGTTGCACAGGGTAAGAAGAGTTTGGGGCGTCATATTGGTGTGTACCACGTTGATTAGGCTGAGATGATCTCCAGGCTGCGTGATGTGCTTTGAAATCTCCGCCGATAAGAATACTGCGTTTTCAATGTCAGGGAGCCAGATACAAGGTTCTGCCATGATGTTACCTGGCCGGAAATAGGCCGATGCTACGACGAAAGATTTTTGGCCAGGGGGGAAGATGTTTACTGCAGCATCGTAATGGTTTTATGCCAGACGCTGGGGCGTCCTCCCCACGAGGAAGCGCCTTGCCAGATGGGGTTGTGTTCCCAATGACCAGTGTGCCAACTGCCTCTCGCATGTTTTTTTTTCGAATGTGTAGTTGCGAGAACAATGTGGCGGCTCGCATGTAGGATGTTTAACATCCGTATGAACCCCGGCGTCAGGTGCCGGCTCAACCCTTTTGAACACCATGTGTTCACTGTGGTTCTGTTTGCGTTGTGGCGTCGCAGGTGGCTCGCTTAGGCGCGCCGCACTCCCGCCCGCGTAATGTACCCAGCCTTGCAGAGGCTGCGCTTCGTCATCTGGAAGTATCTGTCTGGACAGTTAGAAACGGAATTTTAGGCGCGGTTTCTGCGGCGCTGGCACACGCGCTTCTATGTTTACGGGGGGCAGACTTGGGATGCCTGTCGTCGTTTATTAGAACCCCCCTCCCCCCTCCCTTCTATTGTTTTCGCCACCCTGGGGAATCATGTTTCTAAGTTTATTATGTATATGTACCCAAGAGTGTTTGCTATAGTGCTTTCGTCTGTGAGTAATGTGCGTTTTTGTATGTATGTATGCACCCAATAAATTCTCTGTGTAATGGTCTTTGTGCAGAACGGACCTGCAGTTTGTATATCATTGTTTGATATAGTGTTAGACAGGGTGTATATAAGCGTGTATCCGCAGTTTTTGGAGTTGCAATAAAATTCTCTTCAGTATTTGCGTTATGGCGTCGCAGGAGCCTTGCTGAGGCGCGCCGGACGCCCGCCCGCGCAATGTACCAATCCTTGCAGTCTGCGCCTTCTCATCTGGAAATATCTGTCTGGCCAGTTAGAAATGGATGGTGAGGCGTGGTTTCTGCGGTGCGGCGCTTCCATGTTGTACGGAGAAGCAGATTTGAGATGCCTGTCATGCTTTATTAGAACCCCCCCCCCCCCCTTCCCCCTTTCTATTGTTTTTCACTCTCTGGGGAATGAAGTATTTGAGTTTATTTTATGATCTTTATAGTGCTATTAGTCTGAGTAATGTGCGTTGTTATGTGTGTAGGTGCGCAATAAATTATCTTTGCACGGGCCATTGCGCCTCTAGCAGACATTCCGGCTCAGAGCGCAGTGAACTGAATTGTTAACATGCTATATTTAGTTAAGTAATTTCAGTATCCCGGTGTTATGGCGCCTGTGACACACAATTCGGCTACAAGTGCTGTCAACTGAAGTTAACCTGCTGTATTTAGATACTTCTGTACCATGGTGTTAATGCTCCTGTGGCAGATATTCCAGCTCCAATAGCATTTAATATTTCCATCCAGGTGCTTAAAAAGTGTGCACAGTTCGAACGCGAGCGATCATACTCCCACTCGCGCAGTGCGCTTACATGCTAGCTTGGAACGAGAGGTGCGCGTAAAGAGTGCGAGCTTCGTTTGCGTGCGACCGGCTGCAGCAAAAGCGCCGCAATATTGTAGGATGAAGGTTTGTTAGAGGTACTGGTGCTCGATCTAGAAACACGGCAGGAACAGTCCGCGTACAAGTAGGTCCAGCTCACACATCGATAGCGATGGCACCGAAGACAGCGCACGGAAGCTTCTCCTTCACCTGCGCACGTGCATCTTCATCTTTACAATATATTGCCCCGCGTTTCGCCATTACCCGCGCGATCCCGTCTAGCTGCGCTACAGACGTCGCTGATTTCCTCCTCCACGACGTAATACTACAACATGGTGCCCCTTGTGAGCAACACACGGATCGTGGTCGCTGCTCCCTCTCCAGAGTGGTTGACGAGCTACTTCGTGTGTGCACCGTCCGCCACAAACTTACCACCGCCTATCGTCCTCAGACCAACGGCCTCACAGAACGCCTCAACCGTACGCTCACCGATACGTTATCAATGTATGTCTCCGGCGACCATCTTGATTGGGACATTAACCTACCCTTTGTAACATTCGCCTATAACTCTTTTCGACATGTTACCGCTGGCTTCTCTCCCTTTTATATGCTTTTTGGACGACACACTACTACCCTTTGATACATCGGTACCCGCTACTGACGCAGCCACTAGTACTTACGCTCGCGATGCCATCTCCCGCGCTAATGATGCTCGCCGCATTGCTTGAGACAGACTCTTTGCCTCCAAATGCTTCCAGCAATCCCGTTATATCAATCGCCACCGCGATCTGCACTAAGCTCCAGGCTCTCTCGTTCTGCTCTGGCTCCCATCCTGCCAGATGGGCTTATGCGAAAAAATTCTACCATACAGGCCCTTCTCGTATCTTGTGCTGAGTCACCGACGTCACATACGAAATCGAACCTCTGAACACGAAGTCCTCTGCACAACGAGCTTCCGACATTGTGCATGTGACACGACTCAAGCCATATTATTCACGCCCTGTTTCGTTTACTTCGAACGCACCGGGACTGTGCTTCTGCGGCGGGGGTAATGTTATCCGTTGTCCCATGCTGGCATTCATGAAGTGAAGAACGAAGTGATTGGGTGTGTGAACGAAGACGACGTTGAGGGTTGAGTTGAGCCGTTAAGCAGTGCCCATCGATTCCGGAGTTGTGTTGCCCACTGGTGCGTGGTTTTCACTCGTAACAATATATATATACATATATTGTGAGCCCTCCACGGATCTTCTTTCACTTGTACATACCATCGTCATCGTCCCGCGGCGCCGGCTCCGGCACGCGCCTGGGTTCAGCATCAGATTAAACGCTGATACGGCGTACCTTGCCTATATATATATATATATATATATATATATATATATATATATATATATATATATATATATATATATATATATATATTGTGGTACACGTGTGCATGTGTGTGTTTGTGTGCGCGCGCGTGTATGGCGTGGACCACGCGACGAACCGAGAATTGAGGTAAGACCTCGCCATTTTTCTTGTGTGTTGTTGCCATTACCTGTTTTTTTTTTTGCCTTTTTTGCAAGTGTTAAGCGGGGATCCAGGCACTGGTAGCGAGCAGGACCGGAGCAGGGGTCAGCTGGTCCGCAAAATCACTTTCTCTTCCTCCTTCTCGGTGATCTGCCCACTTAGTCGGAACCTCTTCTTTACAATATATATATAACCCTGCCCAAAAGATTTCCTCCATACATTCTATGTATAGGAGGAGGAGGAGGAAACAACTTTATTTAACGCATTACATTAAGCGTTAAGAATGTCCTGGGCCAGGGTCACCAAGGCCAACTGATCTTGCAGCTGGTCAGAGGCTAACCAAGCCCGCCACGTTGGGGGAGGAGGGTGTGGAAAGTGAGGAGATTGGAGGGCGACAGGGCATGAAAAGATGCAATGCTCCAAGTTTGCATAGTGTTCTGGGCAATTTGGGCATGCAGGGGAATGTATGATTCTGTATAGAAAAGATTGGGCAGGAGTAAGCAGTGTATTTAGTTGTATGCGTCTAAGGATGCGGATTTGCGTGGTAGTGAGAGATTTATCAGGAAGAGGAAGTGTACGGAGAGTTTCTCTAATGTTGTCGTAGTGAACGTTGATTTCTTTTTTGTAGTGAAGAGTAGTGCCCCACGTTGGTGGATAAGGCCAGGGAATCCCAGGCGCCCGGTGTTGAAGTTCGCGGGCGAGGCGATGCACTACCTCATTGCCTGGGATTCCAGCGTGACCAGGAATCCACCTCAGTGTTACAGTGGGGGGGGGGGGGGTAGTTTGGTAAGAACTGTGTGTAGATCATCGTGTAGTCCTTCAGGAATGCGACCCGTGTGAATGGCGCGTATAGCTTGTATTGAATCAGTGTATATGGTATATCCTGAAGGGTTAGGGGGTGCTTGTGCGAGGTCTTGAATGCTGGTAACTATTGGTAGGGTCTCGAGAGTCGCTGTAGAAGGAAGATCTATGTAAGGACCGAGGGTATGCGTCACTACATCGCTACAGCTCTGAATTGAGTAAGCAGCCGCTCTGACGTTAGTTCGTGATGCATCTGTGTAGATGATCTTGGAATCTGTTGGGTGAACATGGCTGGAAACGCGAGCGGAACGTCTGCCTGTGTTAGTGTCGGGTGCAACGTTTTTTGGAATGGGGATTATTCTGAGGTTATCTGGGAGCGAAGAAGAAAGGGTAATTATAGGGAGGTCTATAGGTTTGAGTGCAACCTGCTGTAGTATCCAATGTCCTTGTTTGGTGCTAGAAAGACGTGCCATTTGCCGGTCGCGATGTTGTTGTATGAGGTCTCCCAGGGGCAAGAACAGCCCCGTAGAGTATAGGCGCTCCGTGGACGTATGTACAGGGACGTTAAGGGCGGCCTTGTACAATATGTGAAGCGCAACCTCAATCTGATGTCTTTGGCGACAAGCTAGTGTAAGGTAAGGAATCGTATATAAAATTTTGCTAAGTGCTAATGCGTGGACAAGCTGCTTGACTTGACCCTCGCGCAGCCCGGCGTGCTTATTGACTATGCGGCGAACTAGATGCGTAAGCTGATTGCAAACTTTAACGGTTGTAGATACATTGGCCTGATTGGTTGACTCATGCATATGAAGTCCGAGGATCCGGCAGGATGATACACGAGGGATGGGGTGACCTGCCATTGTGAGATTGATCAGCTGGTTATGTTGGCGTTGATAGCGAGTTTTTGCAATCAGCAGCAATTCGGATTTTTCAGGTGCGGGAGATAGCCCTACTTTATCAAGGTAACTAACGACTGCATCGATACCTTGCTGTAGGGTCTCCTCTACTGCTCCAGGAGACCCAGAAGTGCACCAAAGAGTAAGGTCGTCTGCATAGAATGTGTTTTAGGTTTGGGATAGACGCTAAAATACGAGATAGAGGAGCCATTCCAAGGTTAAAAAGGGTGGGTGACAGAATAGCGCCCTGAGGAGTACCACGTGTGAGGGGGAAATGATCAGATATCGAATCAGGGAGACGGAACTTGGCCGTACGGTCGCGGAGAAATGCTGTGAGGTAGTCATACATCTTTGGACCACAGCCAGTAGAGGCAAGGATATTTAATAGAGGATCGTGGGCAAGGTTATCAAAGGCTCTTCGCACATCAAGGGCCACTATGGCTTTGATCTGGGAAGTGGGCGGAGGGTCAAAGTCGTGCATGAGGAGAAAAAATAGGTCCTGAGTAGACACACCTTTTCGGAAGCCAATTTGTTGAGGGGGAAAGAAATCTATGGATTCAAGATGAGTCTCGAGCCGATTGAGCACCATCCGCTCCATGGTTTTTCCCAGGCATGATGTTAAAGAAACTGGGCGGAGGTTTTGAAGCGCAGTTTTTTTGCCTGGCTTTGGAAGTAGGGTTATAAGTGATTGTTTCCAAGATGCTGGGAGTGTGCTTTCTTCCCAATGTAAGTTTATAATGCTCAGAAAATGTTCTTTGTCCTTGTCAGAGAGATTTCGAATGAGTGAGTATGTAATCTGGTGTTCACCTGGGACTGACTTCCGCTTTAGCTGTTCTAGCGCCCAGTCGAGATCCCAGAGGGTAAACGGCTGATCGAGTTCTACATTGGAAGGACCAGTGTACGGAGTATAAAAGCTGGGTAGGGGAGGAGGGATGTAGAGATCGCGGAGTTGGGCTGTTAAGGCATCCGCGCCTAGTTGAGAATAGGGCTTCTCGAGAGTGGGAATAGGCTCCGGTTGAGGCCCGAGTAGTTCTCTGAGTAAATGCCAGGTTCTTTTTTGATTTAGTGTGCCGTTAATGATGTTACAAATTTTGTTCCATTGATTGGTGTCAAGTGCAACGCAGTGTTCTTTAACCTGTCGCGTCAATTCGGTGACTCGGTCGGAGAGGCGAGCATTGTTGGGCTGAGTGCGAAGAGTGCGCAAGAGTCGTTTCCGCCTCTTCCAGATGCGTACAAGGTAAGGGTCCGGATTATCTGACGGGGCTGAAGTGGAACTCTCCTGCGTAGCTTGTTTCTGAGCATGTTTGAGTGCTTTTGTCCAGCTCTGAAGACTGCCAGTAGTATGAGAGGTGTCGCGTATAGTGCGAAGGGTATTCCAGTTTGTGTGGGAAATTTTACGTTTGCGCGGACGGGTACGGCTAGGGACAGTGATGTTAATAATGCAATGGTCGCTGAGCAATTTTACATCTGTAACTTGCCAGGTGACCTCTCGCAGTCCGCGGCCCACTGTGAGGTCTGGCATGGTGGATTGTTGGTTCCTGTAACCTTCCCGGATAATGGAGTTTGGGGTGTTATAAAAGTTAATTGAGCTCCGTTTAATGCGTCGTTGAGTATACGGCCAGGTCGGAAGGTGTGTGGGTAACCCCAGATAACGTGCGGGGCATTAAAATCCCCACCTATCAAGAAGTCGGAGTCTCGAAACAATCTTGAAGTAAAGTGCATTAGCGGTTTGAAAAGCGTGTACTCTGTAGGAGGGTTATAAAAATTTAGAATGGATAAAGGGCAAGATAAGTGATCAGAATACAATGTAAATGCAATAAGATGACGTTCAAGACGACTGGGGACTTCAATGGCCTCAAATCGGATGTCCCGACGAATATAAGTGCTCACTAATGGGGCACAGTCGCTGTCATGCGCTGCATACAGGGCACGGTAGCCCGGAATACCTTTAAGAGTACGCGATTCTTGAATGAGAATGACGTGGGGCTGCGAGGGTAAAGTCAGGAGCCATTGGATAAAGAGTGTTCGATTGGTACGCAGGTTTCTGCTATTCCACTGTACAATGTGTATGTGATTGTTCCCTGCCATTCTTAAGCTACGTTAGCGCGCTTCTCGGGAGGGACAGAAGAGGATGCAGCAGTTGCTTCAGGGGATGTAGATGGACGGGGCCGTTTAAGAGATTGATTTAGGAAATCCATGCGTTCGTCATCCTGCAGGAGATTGCTAAGGAGGGTATGCATGAGCTCGAATGCTTGGCGAATGGCGGAAATTTCTTCTGCAAGGTACCAGATAATAGGGTCATTTCGATCTTTTATGTGGCGCATATAATTCTCAGATGTGATAACTGGTGTGGAATCAGAAGATGTATAAGAGAAAGGTTTGGGAGGGGAAATGGGAAGTGGCGGGCTCGGCTTACCCGGTGGTGGGAGCGTAGCTGGCTTGAGAAGCGGACGTGGGGCAGCTTGCAGTTCTTGAACTTCTTGATGCCAGACATTTGTCCGAGGGGGTGGTGCCGTCTCTTGATTTGCCTGTGACAGAGGGGGGAAGTCCTCGCGAGTCGGAGGATGATGGGGTGGCTTATTCTTCTTGCCAGGGTGACCAGACATTGTTTGTCGCGTAGTCAATAGTCGCTTTGTAGTGGGACGCTGGGAATTAGATGGCTTTTTCTGTTCTTGGACAGAAGGTTCCAGCTGTTCCCTGAGACTCTTCCTTCGGTCATATGCAGCCTTGTGGCTCTTTTGGTCTTGTTGTTTCTGTACAGGGCAGGTGAGGTCAAAAGTTGGGTGGGTCCCACCGCAGGGGAAGCAATAGGCGGAGCAACGATGTGGTTCATCTTGTTGGCTGAGCTGGGCTGAGCAGGTGGGGCAGCGTTGATATGTCGGAGGGTGAGGGCAGTTCAGCAGCCGATGACCATATTCAAGGCACCTGCTGCACTTCAAAGCATTTGGTCTTTCAGGCCTGCATCTGTACAAGACGCGGCGGAACAAAATTTGTCGAGGTACATGGATGCCTTCAAAAGTTATTAATACAGACTCGGTCTGTCCCATCATACGAGCGGATAGGATCGTCGCATGCAACGATTCAAGGCTTTCTAAAAGTTCGGCTTCTGAAAGACCTTTCTCGATTCCATGAATTACGCCCCGGCACGATGCCACCGAGGCCGTCATGTAAGATTGGATGTTATGAGTTTTGGCTCGGATGGATAATGAGGAAAGTGCTGCTACCTTTCGGGCGGTCAATTCGTTGGTGGTCTTCAGAAGGATGACATTCTGGTGGTATTTGATTTGTAGAGTCAGAGCCTGTCGCTCATGTGGCGCCAAGTCTGCTGGTGAGGAAATTTCTTGAAGAATTTCGTAGGGTTTAACCTGGGAGATATTGAGCGTACTTAGTGCCCTGATTACGACAGTTTTCAACGTTGAGAAAGGTGTCGCCGGAATCTTTTGTTTGCCTTTCCTCTTTGGGGTAATCCAGTCAGACGCATCGAAATCTTTAGAGGTATGAGCGCGTTCTTCTCTGGTGTCTGAGGCATTGGCGCGTGCTTCGGCAGCGTGGGCACGTGTTTCTCCAGGAAATTCATCGACGGCACGTGGCGGCGGTGGTGCCGTTGCCATGGTAACACAATCGAGATCCGTGGCAAGGCTTAGCGAGCCTCGGGCATCATCGGAACCTATATATGGTCGTTTCCTAGCCAAAAAGCTATCAAATTCAGCACATGAGGAGTCAGAATGATCCCAGGTACTTGCCGAATGACGTGAGTTGGGCGGTGGAGGTCCCAGGGTTGATGGTCTGGCAAAAAGACGGTAAATTCCGGAGCTCGATGTTCCGCCGTCTGTTCTAGGCGACGCCACCTGGTGAAGTTCCTTCTATGTATATATATATGAAGGAAAGAAGCGAACAGTCGACGAGACCAAGGAAAGCATCGGCGATTGTACTTCACCGTTTTTAATTTTTACTTCGATGATCACATATATTAGTAATGTAATCTGCTTAGGGGAGAGACAATTAAACACAAAGTAGAAGGAAAAACAACGTGCCGATGGTAGGAACCGAACCCACGACCTCCGAATATCGCGTCCGGTGCTCTTCCAACTGAGCTACATCGGCCGCTGTCCCATCTGCTACTTTCTTGGGTATTAATGTTGTCTGTATACGAACCTTGACAGTGTTCACCAGTGCCACCCTCTACCATAGCGGTGGCATAGCCTCCTTTATACACTCTGCGCCTGGCAACTCCGCGCTCCGATGCCGTCACCGCCGCTCCTCATCACGGAAGCGGTTAAAACCTCGCAACTTGAAAGACTCAGCACGACGCGAGTGGGAAGAGCTACGCTAAGTAACCTTGGAATAGCCACAGACAGCGGGTGAAAGGAAATGGTTGACATTGACAGGAAAATCAGGGCGCACCTAAGAATCCCTCCCCTACCCCAAAACATGCACCTTGAGTTTAATAGGGAAAGGCGACAGAAAAGGGCGGAAGCGATAGAAACAATATATCGGAGCAAACCCCCAAATGAAGTTGCCTACGTAGATGCGGCAGGAAACAGACACAGTCGATACATGACCATAGCGGCGGTAGATGGGGGAGGCACCCTCATCACCCTCATCAGAAACCGAGATAGCGGAGGAAGCTGCGATAGCGATCGCTTGCGTTGGCACCAAAGCTAGATATATTATTAGCGACAGTAAAACTGCAATCCAAAATTTCAGTAGGCGGAGGGTAAACCCCCTCACCACCAAAATGTTAACACAAGGAGTGATTGATAGGACGATCAACATCATCTGGACCCCGGCGCACGAATCTGTCAGCGGTAACGAGGCGGCCCACAGTGCAGCTCGAGATCTCTACCTCCGAGCTGTACAGGATGTCTCGGCTCAGGCAGAACATAATAGAGAAGGGCGATTAATCTCGTATCAAGACATTACAGAACACTACAGGCAATGCCGGAGGCGTTTTCCCCCACCAAACACGGCGTTAAATAGAGGTCAGGCAATGGCCTGGAGACGCCTGCAGACTGGAGTATACCCAAACCCAGTACTAAATAAACATATCCGATCGGACTGCGAGGACGATAAATGTAAAAAGTGTGGGACGAGAGGAACCCTCGACCATATAATTTGGGAGTGCGCTTATTCCCCAGGCAGGGCGCAAAACGTTAGCAGTAGGGAAGCCTGGGAAACCTTATTGCGAAGCTCGGACCCTGAGCTCCAACTCACCGCCGTCCAACTGGCAGCAGAGGCCGCCGGCGAAACCAAACCGGCCAGCATCTAATGCGACCATCCCGTGCGGCTGGGCCGTTAAGTCCCCTCCCCCTTAATGGGGAGTGAGACAGAGCGGCCCAGGCGGTGTGGTCCTTCTCTGTTGGACAATAAAAGTTTTCAACAACAACAACAACAACAACAACAACAACAACAACAACAACAACAACAACAACAACATCAGTTGAGAAGCTACGCCGCTGGCTGCCGAGAGATGGCGACAGCGACGTAGGGTCACCCGCGACAGGCGAGTGCCGGATGCGCCGTGTTGCAAAGCGGTCCGGATAGCCACACGCTGCCGCTTCCTCGCTGCTTCGTGGACTGTACTACAGTGCGAAAGGTCATGTTTCGACTTTAATCGGCCTTCAGGTGCTGCAGGAATACAGCATTGCACCAACTGGTAAGTGCCAGCTTTGCTTTGTGCTTCCGGCGATCGCTGCGTAGTGTTCAGCTGCTTTGAGGCTTGTAAAAAATAGTGACAGCACTAAAAACTGTGTTTATAAGGCGTCAATAATGCAGTAGTAACGTTAGATGTGCACGTGTGCTTTCTGGACTGAAATGCTAATTGCTTCCCCGCCTAGCTCGTCTGCGTAGTGTGTTGGATGTGCTCCTGCGAAGTTTTTTTTTGCAGTAAACGCTAATTATGAAATATTGTCATAAAATAGAAACACAAGATTTACCTATTGTTAAGATGACTACTTTAAAGTGAATTAAACCGAATCGTGCAAAGCCTATATTAGTTTTCCTTGTCAATTAAATCGCTGTCCTTCTCTAGCATCGGAAACCGCAAAACTCGTACTCAACCGCATTAAGGCCTGTGAAAAATAATGACAGCACAAGAAGTGTGTTTATTATGCGTCAGTAAGGTAATAATAATATTAAATATGCACGTGTATTTTCCGGAGTGCGGTGCTAACGTCCTCCTTGGTTAGCTCGTCTGTGTGGTATGTTACATGTTCTCCACGCAGCGCAGTATTTTTGTTTCGCTAACTGCGCAATTCAGTGAAAAAATAAAAACACAAGCTCTGCCTATTGTGACGTTACTTTGGAGTGAGCGAAACAGAAAGATGCAACGCGCATATTTGTCTTTCCTTGTTTTCTCAAGTTAAAAAAAAGAACGTTTGTACGACGCGCTGAATCATTGAACGTAACAGCTGATACCAAAATTGTTCTCCTTACAGATCTCAACGGCATACTGCGATGCAGTTGTTCCAATCATCTGTAAATCAAGCTGGCTTCTGAAGTGCTATCAGTGACAGCAGTCACTGTGAACATTTTTCCCTACTTGTGGCAACTATTCATCACACCACTTCTACATGGTACTCTTGTAGCACAACTGCTGTTGTGAAATGTGTAAATAAATACTGGTGCCTTTCTTAAATTTTGTTTTACTGCAGCGTAGACTAGGATTGTAATTTTTCTATTAGCATTGGCGCTAGCGGAGCAGTCATGCAGTTTTTCGAGCCATGTGCAATTTCTTGAAACTGCCTCGCACAAAATTTTATATAACGTTGGTGTTATTGCCTAACAAATATCATGATCACTTGTTATGCTTAGAGTATGTCGGGATTACGAATAAATATGCGGGATATGCACGATTCATGCTTAGGGACAATTATCCTGCGAGCGAATAACAGCGCTCCCGTCCCACGCCGATGTTCGTACCCGTGTGCCTCGACACCTACGTCAGTGACGCCCTTACGACGGGAGCGGCAGCGCCGCGCAACTTTACCCTACAACGCCGCTCTATTATTCGCGCGGCGCGTTGACAGGCACAGAGAGTATAACGGAGGCTATGGCGGTCAACGTGGAACGTCCTGTGTTACCGGCAGCGTCACATAGAACGTGATCAAGAGCGAGGGCGAAAGCTGTGCTAGAATCCTCTTACGCTACCTATGGCTTCAAGACTATATATATATATATATATATATATATATGAAGGAAAGAAGCCAACAGTCGGCGAGGCCAAGGAAAGCGTTGGGAATGGTACTTTGTCTTTTTTTTTTTCTTTTTTTTTAATGTTTACTTCGATAATCACAGAAATTAGTAATGTAATCTGTTTAGGGGAAAGATAATTAAACACAAAGTAGAAGAAAAAAAAATATATCTATACATAAATAGTGCCGCGAACTATTTACATCTTTATTTGTCCTTATTCGACAGTCGCTGGCCTTATCATTTTAATTCTGGCGCGCTTATAGGTTCTGTACTCCGTGTTTGTCCATGCTTGTTGCGCGCGAGACGACGCTTTATCATTTTCTTTGTCGCGCAAGATGCGTCGGGACGTATATCGAAGATTCTAGCCGCTCGCGCGTCTTTCTACAATGTTTCAGGTCATGCTAGTTGCCGTTTGCGGCTTTATCTATACCTTTGCTCGCCGCCTTTAAATTCAGCGCTGACAAGTGAAACTGGCATTCGTAGATCGAAGACCGCTGAGCACGATTGTTGCTATCGCTGCCGCCGGGTTGTTCAGTTTCTTCACCGGCGCAAGTCAGCCCAATAAAATATTTCTTCAATGCATTCCCTAACTCTTCATTTGCGTTATCGACCTTGTCACCACCATGTGACATCTGATGGAGGTGCCGAATCCCTGTTATCGTGACCATGCCGCTCAAGACGGAACCAGCCGGGCAAGCACAGCCTCTCGTTTTCGTCCAGCCCCTTGAGCCACCAAGCTTCCAAGGATGTCCGGATGAAGACGCAGAAGACTGGCTTGATATTGCCGAGCGCTTGGCCTCCTTCAACGGCTGGGATGACTCAGCAAAGTTGAGACAAGTCTATTTCGCACTTCAGGGATCTGCGCGGATCTGGTTTGAGGACCGTGGAGCTTCTTTGCATGAGTGGACACTTTTAAAACGGAGCTTTTAAAGGCCTTTGCAAGTGTCGTTAGGAAAGAAAAAACGCAGTCTCTCATTCCATCCAGGATCTCCTTCCAGCCCTCTCGTGTTTTGGTAATACAGCTTAATTTCCTGGGCCATTCCGAAACTGGCCCAGGAAATTGAGCTGTAGTACCAAAACACGAGAGGGCTGCTAACTAAAAGGGAAGCTCTCTTCGCGAATGCATACGAATGTGAGTATGACATTATGTGCCTGACGGAAACGTGGCTAAACTCATCATGTTCAAGGGGGTTTTATTTCTCAGATGATTATGCTGTCTTCAGGGCCGACAGGGTCTATTCTGACAAGATTAAATACGGGGGCGGAGTTCTGAAAGCCTGCCGTTCTGTGCTAGATGCATCCAGACCTGGAGACATACGAAGAATTTGTGTGGTTGGAAATTCCAACGTGTGACAAATCGCACTATCTAGTCGGCTGTTACTACTTTCCACCAAATTCTGCTCCTAACGTTTTTACCGATCAATTCTTAGATATTGGGGAAAAAATTGATTTTTTGAAATACAAGGTTCACATCTACGGGGCCTTTAATCTTCCTACGGTCGATTGGTCCACTGGTTTGGTCACTAGTGACTGCACAGCAACTCGAGAAAAAGCCGAATGTTTAATTGATTTTAGTAATTTCCATGGTTTACGTCAATGCATTGCAAAGAAGAGCTGTGCTGGAAACATTTTAGACCTAATTCTATCTAATGTGCCTCTTTCTGGCGTGCAAGCGGTGCGCGATACTCTTGTTATGATAGACAAATATCATTGCCCGTTTACCTTGTTGTTCTTTTTGTCTGGTCGTCCAGTGCGTGAGATGGTGCCAGAAAAATTTAGATACGCGTATGGCGATTACCTTAGGCTGTACAATCATCTTCAGGCCTACGACTGGTCAGAATTGCTTGAGATTGAGGATGTAAACACAGGCGTCGAGATACTTACATCAGTTGTACAGGGTATAATGAAAACATGTATACCACGCCATAAATCGAAGAAGTGTAGATTTCTTTGCTGGTTCTCGCGAGATGTGAGATATTACATGAAGAAAAAACAGAAGTATCATAAACTCTACGTGAAATCAGAAAGTGAATATTGGTACCAAAGATATTCATTGTGCAAACAAATTGTGAAAAAACTGATTGCACGTGATGAAGCCGAGTACCACAAACTTCTTGAACAGAACTTTAAAAAGGAACCAAACAGTTTTTGGGTTTTTGTGCACAAGCAACGAAATGATAAAGTTAGTGCTGCTGTAATAAAAACGCGCGATGGTATCTGTTTTAAACCTCAAGATGTGTGCCAAGCTTTTGCTGATCACTTCAGCTCTTGTTTTGCGCGCCATGATAACACAACTGCTGTTACCACTTCTGAAGACAGCGCTGACTGTTTGGCCTATGATGACCGAGCATGAGGTTCTTTTGGCGATTCAGTAACTTAAGCCAAAACTTTCAACAGGAGTTGATGAAATTCCTAGCTTCGTAATCAAAGGATGCGCCGACATGTTTTTCCCCGTTTTAGCGCATTTGTTCAACTTATCGTTTCGAACTGGTGTTTTTCTTGTCATTGGAAATTGTCAGTAGCTGTTCCTGTATTCAAGTCTGGCGATGCTTGTGATGTGAACAACTTTCGACCTGTGTCACTGATTTGTTCTTTTGCGAAAGTTTTTGAAATGGTTATGTACGAACGCAAGGGCTCATACTTCAAGCAGATCTCAATTCTTCAGCACGGTTTGTTAAAAGGTCGATCTGTGGAAACGAATTTATGCAGCTTTCTTGATTATACTGACCCACATGTATTTAATCGCGGTCAGGTAGATGCAGTCTACTTTGACATGACTAAAGCGTTCGATACCGTTTCCCATAAGGTACTTCTGATGAAGATGGAAAAATACGGACTTTGCCCCATGTACTGTAGGTGGCTCAAAAGCTACCTTGGCAGCCGCCGTAACATGGTCCGATTTTCCGGCTGTGAGTCCAACGAATTTCTATCATCTTCGAGAGTGCCTCAAGGCTCCATCTTAGGACCACTGTTGTTTTTAGTGTTTGTTAATGATTTGCCGTTACGTATCAAGAACTCGATAATTTTGCTCTTCGCAGATGATTTCAAATTATTCCGTAATATTGGAGATATTGAAGACTGCCGCCAATTTCAAGCTGACATTAACATTGTCGAGAAAAGGTGTTTGTTGAATCGCTTAAAGTTGAATATTAAGAAGACTTCAGTCTTGTCTCTAACTAGGAAACGCGACGCAGTTGTGTTTGATTATACACTTTTGGCGGGTCAGATTTCTCGTGTGGCCCATGTACGAGACCTTGGTGTTGTTGATTCAAGGCTTGATTTTAGATCGCATGTAAATTCAATTGTGTTATGCGCATTGAGACATATTGGTCTTATCTCCAGACTAACAAAAAATTCCAATGGCACGAATGTCTACGCACTCTGTACTGTGCCAATCCCTCCCTATGCACTTTTTCGGCTCTAATTCCAGTTGCGTGACGTCACATCATCTACCTCACAATAATTTACTTCTTGTTTATTCATTTTAGTCTTTGGTATCTTCAATTTTCCCGCCAATCCCTTCTTATGCCCCTTTTTTTTCGGCTCTACTTCCGGTTGCGTGACGTCACTATCTTGACGTCATATCCACTACCAGCACCCCTTTCTCTATTTTCGCTTTCCCTCCTACCTTCCTCCCTTCGCTTACGTGTGGTTCAGGTGTCCACAGAACAAGTGTGGCAGATACTGCGCCTTTGCTTTACTGCGAACCAGTTATTCTACTTAATTACCTAATTAACTTATTGGCCAAAGTATTTCTTCAGCAAAAACATTAGATCACCCTCTATCGATTGACACCACGCATTAACCTATACCCCTTCTCAATTACTCACAACTGCTGCGGACACGATTTTGCGAACACGCGCTGCGGACGCGGTCTGATGACACGGCCTGCGGACACGGTCTGTGGACACGGTCTGCGGACAGAAATCTTTGAACATAGCGAAGTAATGCTTTCGCATTAATAAAGTGATAGCGGACATGCTCACCATGTACGTCGACGCCGAACAAAAGACCTGGGACGCCATCTTGCCATGCGTGATCTTCGCGTATAACACGGCTATCCAGGAGACGACCATGGCGACCCCGTTTCAGCTTGTGTATGGCAGGGAGCGCAGGACGACGCTCGACGCATTGCTGCCGCATGTAACCGGTGAGGAGAACCTGAACGTCGCCGCCTACCTTCAACGTGCAGAGGAAGCCCGAAGACTCGACCGAATGCGCATTAAATATCAGCGACTAACCAACGCCCGACGTTACAACTTACGACGACGCGAGGCTGAGTACAAGCCAGGAGATCAAGTCTGGGTTTGGACGCCGATTCCCCGCCGCGGGCTGAGCGAAAAGCTTTTACGTCGATACTTCAGCCCGTGCAAGGTGCTTCGTCGACTCGGACAAGTGAACTATCGAGGTCGTTCCCGACGCCGCGACCGCATCTCAGCGGTGCCGAGCGTACCCAGAGATTGTGCATGTTGTACGCCTTAAGCCATATTATGCGCGCTAAAGACTATGCATGTTTACTTCCAGATGTTTGTGTTAATTCATGTCTGTTTATTTTGAAACCTCAAGACGATGTTTTTAAAGCAGATTCACACGACAGAAGAACCGTCCGTGGACGGAGCACTACGTCGTCCGACGTCACTGGACGACGTTCCGGACGGAAACCACCAGAGGCGGGAGCTGACCGCTCCTTGCAGCTCCGCCACCGAAGAGAAAAATGGCAGACGACGACACTCCAACCCAACTACGCCTTATTGTTTACTACTGTTCCTCTAAGGCCAGGGAGGCGAGACTATCGACGCACCCTATTGTTGACTAAAGCCCGGGCTACGAAAGCGCCTTCCCTAGGTTAAGAAAGAAACGAAAATATCATTGTTGCCTCACTTAGAAGAATTAGTTCTGCTAGAAAAATAGCAGACGACCCCCATATTTTGACAGGGGAAACACGCGCACCAGGTTTTGCCTTGCGAAGGCTGCTCCATCCGCGCACGCGGCGGAGCCAGCGAAGTTTGATCACGTTGTGCTCGATACCGTCCGTCGTGTGAATTGGCCCTAAGGAGACACAAATACCGTGACCTGTTTAAAACCTTTATTTGCTCTTATGCGACAGCCGCTGGCATGCGGCCTTATCATTGTGATTCTAGTGCGCTTAATGATTCTTTATTCCTTGTTTATTCATGCTCGTCGACGCGAGACGATGCTTTATCATTTTCGTTGTCGCGCTAGATGCGTCCGGACGTATCTCGAAGATTTTAGTCACTCGCGTGTGTTTCTGCAATGTTCCAGCTCATCCTAGTCACCGTTTGCGGCTTTATCTAGATCTTTCATCGCCACCATTAAACTCAGTGCTGACAAGTGATACTGACATTAATCTTAGATCGCAGACCGCTGAGCACGATTGTTGCTATCGCTGCCGCCGAGTTATGCAGTACGTTTACCGGCGCTAGTCATCCAAACAAAGAATTTCTTCAGTGCACTCAGAGACAGAGACTTTTTATTTGTGTCATCGCCCATGCCACCACCGTGTGACAATATATATATATATATATATATATATATATATATATGAAGACGGCATCTTGGGCATGGTGAATTATAGATAGTAGAGAAACGAACACCGGCGTTATATATATATATATATATATATATATATATATATATATATATATATATATATATATATATATATATATATATATATATTTATATGAAGACGGCATCTTGGGCATGGTGAATTATAGATAGTAGAGAAATGAACACCGGCGTTGAAAATGAAAACATCTTATTAACGTTTCGGCTGTGGAACAGCTTTCTTCAGGATGTTTCCACACCCGAAACATCAAATACAATTTTGCAGCGTTGGACTTTGTTTCGTGTTCCCTCTTTATATATATGTATTTATTGCTATCGCTATTGCTATATATTGTGCAGAGGAAGAAGTGCACGAGGAACATTCCAGCCAGTGGCATTGTCGCTGTGTTCGCCGCTGATCTGCCTAGTCCTGCTGATCGAGTCCTGCTGATCTGCCCAATGAACTCCCCATCTTACATTTGGTGGAGGTGCGGGGTGAGATCTCTCTTCTCGCCCTGGAACTCCGCAGCCGCACATTACCACCTCATGCGCTGCCTGAGGACGTTAACCACCAAGTCGTACAAGTTGGCTCGGCCATCATCTGTCCCGGCTCCCTCCGCCAGCGAGACCCCGCCATCTTCAGCGGCACTGACGACCACGACGTCGATGACTGGATCCCTTCCTATGAACGAGTGAGCGTTTACAACAAATGGGACGCGGAAATAAAGTTAAGCAACGTCATTTTCTATCTCACCGGCGTAGCAAATCTATGGTTTCGAAACCATGAAGCGCACATTCCATCATGGTCCGCGTTTAAAGCCAGCTTCTCTGAAGTTTTCGGCCGTCCGGCTGTGAGGAAACTCCGCGCTGAACAGCACTTGCTGGCGCGGTCTCAGCAGGTTGGCGAGAATTTCACGAGTTATATCGAGGACGTCGTCGACTTGTGCAAGCGCGTTAACGCACAGATGTCAGAGGCCGACAAGATCAAGCACATTCTGCAAGGCATCGATGACGACGCGTTTCAGATACCGTCGGCTCGAGATATCCGCACCGTCGCTGAAGTGGTCACACTTTGTAAAAGTTATGATGAACTGCGGAAACAAATGGCCACACCTCGCGCCAACACCATGCACTCTGAGTCCCTTGCTGGCCTGACAGATGCAGGCGAACATTCTGCGCTCCTGCCACAAATTAAGAGCTTCATTCGGGAAGAAGTTGCTCGACAGCTCTCCCTTATGTCCTGCCATCAAGAACCTTCCTCACACCTGGCTTCCAGTTTGTGCCAAATTATTCAAGGACAGGTAGCTGAATCTCTTCCTCCCGCCCCTTAATCCATGCCTGTCGCTGCGCCGTTAACATATGCGGCTGCTGCTGCCCGACCACCACCTACATATGCTCCGCCGCCACCTGCTTACGTTCAGCCGCCTCCTGCGCCTGCGCGAGAACCTGCACCGTTTATTCGACCGGCTCCAAGACCACGTAATCCCTGGCGCACGGCGGATAACCGACCCATTTGTTACACTTGCGGGCTTGCTGGACACACTTCTCGTTATTGCCGCAACCGTCTCCCAGTATCGGCACCACCTACTCACGGTTCTGGGTACTGGTCTACGACGCCTCAGTATTCCGCGCCTACTGAGCCTCCAGCCCGCCGTCAATAATTCCCAGGCCGCTCAGCCATGTCCGACCGCCGGTCACGGTCGCCGCGACGCCGCTCTATTTTTCCGATGCGACGTCGACAGAACGCTTCACATGAGGAAAACTAGAGGCCGCAGTTCCTGAGGCGATAACTGCGACCCCGTCGAACTTCTCAAGTCCTCATCTGTCGTCGGCAAACCTAATTGAAGTTTTCGTCGAGGGTGTTGCTGTCATGTCTCTAATTGACACTGGTGCTGCGATTTCGGTAATGGATGCAAAACTATGTAGCACTTTAAAGAAAGTGAAGATGCCAATTGCGGGACTTTCGTTGCGAACGGCCAGTGCTCAGCATATCAAGCCTTTAGTAGCGTGCACCGCTCGAGTAGTTATCCAGAATTGCCTTTATACGATTGAGTTCGTCGTGCTGCCAAGTCGCTCACACGCTGTAATTTTAGGCTGGGATTTCCTATCGCGTCACGCTGCAATTATGGATTGTGCGCGAGCTGAAGTGGGGTTCTCGACTGTGCCCGATGCCTTACCAGACGCTGATCAATCAAATTCCTGTGATAAAGCCCTCGTCGCCGAAGATATCGACATTCCTCCCTTCTCTTCTGTGCTTGTTCGTGTCGCTTGTGCCTCTGTTAGCAATGACACCATTCTCTTCACACCAGCCCATACTTTCCTGCGCCGTAAGTGCCTTCCATTGCCCTATGCAGTGCTCGCTATTTCTGCTGGCCTTTCAATGTTATGGGTCTCTAATCCATTTAACTCCCCTACTGCTTTGCGCCATGGTGAATGCCTCGGAAGTATCCAGCCAATCGCATCTCTTCTGATCTCTGAGGAACCTGACGACGTGTCGCACTCTGCCGTGACTGCGCTCAGCCCCCCTTCACCTGCACCCGCTTCCCCCTCTACAGACTTGTTCCTCCGTTCCATCGTCCCCGATCTTCCTCCAGAGCAGCGCACTCGGTTTTTGAACCTACTACATCACTTTCGCTCCTCCTTCGACTCTCATCAAAGTTCTTTGGGTCAAACTTCTACAGTCACTCATCGCATCGACACCGGCACCCACGCACCACTGCGACAGTGCCCCTATCGTGTGTCTGCAACCGAACTCCAGGCTATTGAAGAGCAAGTCGACCTAATGATCCAGAATGGCGTGTTTCAGCCCTCAAGCAGCCCTTGGGCGTCACCTGTTGTCCTAGTGAAAAAGAAAGATTTGTCTATCCGCTTGTGTGTCGATTATCGCCGCCCTAACAAGATTACGCGAAAGGACGTCTATCCGCTCCGACGCATAGACGACGCTCTGGATTGTTTGCAAGGCGCCGAGCGCTTTTCTTCCCTAGACTTAAGTTCCGGGTACTGGAAAGTTCCCTTGGAAGCGGCTGATCGCCCCAAAACTGCCTTTGTAACTCCTGACGCCTTGTAAGAATTTACAGTTATGCCGTTCCGCCTTTGTAATGCTCCGGACAATTTGAGCGGGGTGATGGACACCATTTTACGTGGCCTAAAGTGGAAGACGTGCCTCTGCTACCTCGACGACATTGTCGTCTTTTCTCCTGACTTCGACACACACCTCTACCGTCTGAAGCACGTTTCGACTTGTCTATCCGATGGCGGACTACAGCTGAATTTGAAAAAAATCTCGTTTTGCCGCTCGCCAGCTCACCATTCTCGGCCACGTTGTTTCCAAAGAAAGTTTATCTCCAGACCCTGCCAAACGCCGCGCCGTAGCAGCCTTTCCCAAACCGACTTTCATCAAAGATCTACTTAGCTTCCTTGGGGCTGTGCTCTTACTTTCGCCGCTTTATTAGGAATTTTGCTTCCATTGCTGCTCCCTTGGCAGAACTTCTGTCCGGCAATTCTGACCTTTCGTCATGGTTACCAGCGTGCGACGATGCCTTCAATGCTTTACGCCACATCCTCACGGCACCGCCTGTCCTACGTCACTTCGACCCCACAGCGCCTACTGAGGTCCACACAGACGCCAGTGGTATTGGTCTCGGCGCTGTGCTCGCTCAGTGCAAATCAGGTTACACTGAATACGTGGTCGCCTATGCTAGCCGTACACTCACGAAGGCTGAATCCAATTACTCTGTCCCTGAAAAAGAGTGCTTAGCGATTATTTGGGCTCTAAATAAATTCCGCCCTTACTTCTATGGTCGCCTTTTTGACGCCCTCTTCCGGCGATTCCCCGCCATCGCTTCACATCAATGACATGCCGTCAGCGCAGCGACAAGGTCCTTGGAGAAATTCTATCCTCGATTCCATCTCTAATCCTACAGCTACTACTCAATCGTGTGCTCTCCGCCGCCATGTTTCCCACTTCGCCATTCGTGATAACCTCCTCTACCACCGCAACTACTGCGCAAATGGCCGCAAGTGGTTGCTAGTTATTCCCCGGCAGCTACGTTCGCAAATCTGTGACTATTTCCACGCTGACCCGCAATCAGGTCACGTGGGCGTCTTCAAGACATACACTCGTCTTCGGCTGCGTTACTACTGGCGGAGCATGTACACCTTCGTACTCAAGTACGTTCGCTCATGCCTCACCTGTCAACGTCGCAAGCCATCTCCTCAACGTTCTGCTGGAGAGTTGCTGCCGTTACCCAGCCTACCACGCCCTTTCGACCGCGTCGGCATTGATTTGTACGGGCCGCTTCCCTACACTGCGGCCGGCAACCGCTGGGCTATCGTAGTCGTTGATCATCTGACGAGGCATGCAGAAACCGCCGCAATTCCATCTGCCACAGCGTCAGAAGCAGCTTCCTTCATTTTGCAGCGATTTGTTCTTCGCCATGGCGCAACTCGAGAGCTGCTCAGCGACAGAGGACGCGTCTTTTTGAGTGACGTTGTGAAAGCTTTGCTCACCAAGTGCAATATTCTTCATAGAACCACCTCCGCCTATCATTCCCAGACTAATGGTCTCACTGAGCGTTTCAATCGTACTCTTGGCGACATGCTCTCTATGTACGTCTGCTCCAACCACTCAAACTGGGACCTCGTCCTTCCGTATGTCACGTACGCATACAATACCGCAACGCAGTCTACTACTGGCTTCTCTCCTCTTTTTCTCCTCTACGGCCGTCACCCCTCTGCTACAATCGACACCATACTCCCGTATAATCCAGACATATCAGAGTATGCTCATGCGTCTCAAGCAGCCCAGTATGCCGAAGACAGTCGACAAATTGCCCGCGCATTCAGGGCTCACACCCAGCACCGCCATAAATCCAACCATGAGAGCCAACACTCGACACCGGACTTCTCGTCTGGCGCTCTTGTGTGGCTGTGGATATCTTCCAATGCTCCTGGACTGTCTTCAAAATTTCTTGCTAAATACTATGGCCCATACCGAGTTCTGGAGCGCACCTCTCCAGTTAATTATGTGGTGGAACCTGTTACGCCGCCCATGATCTACGCCGGCGCGGACGCGAGATTGTTTACGTCCAGCGCCTCAAACCCTATTACGACCCTGCCGTCTTGCTCACGCCGTAGGTCGCCAGGATGTCTCCTCTTCGTCCCGCTTGTAGTTGTGAAAAGGAAGAAGTGCACGAGGAACATTCCAGCCAGTGGCATCGTGATCGCGGCGCGTGACTGTGGTCGCTGTCGCTGTGTTCGCCGCTGCTCTGCCCAGTCCTGCTTATCGGGTCCTGCTGATCTGCTCAATAAACCCCCATCTTACAATTTTTGTATATATATATATATATATATATATATATATATATATATATATATATATATATATATATATATAGAGCGAAGGGTACGCTTTATTTAAAGAAACATTTTATTAGACTCGACGTTTCGACCAGAAGCTGGCCTTCATCAGGAGTGTGAATGCAAGCAATGGGAGTAGGTTTTATAAGCAAAGAGTGGAAAGAGAGACAGGTGTGCAGAGTACAATGGCATTGTAGTGATGGGTGGGGTAAAAAGCAGGCGCAGGCGGGGAGTGGAAGAAAGTGCAGGTGGAAAAAAAAGAAAAAAAAAGAAAAGAAACGGCACATGGAAGGAAGCAGAGTAATAGGTATGACCCCAGGCGACAAAAGCAGGAATTGTGTGACCTTCATTGTGTGTATGGTGGGGGAGGCTGACATTCCTTTGGGCCACCTGCAGTAAGCTTGACTTGGCCATTTTGGGTGTGTTTGAGGAAGGAATTTACGGGGTAACTGAACTTTGAAGTGGAGAAAGAATACCAGGGCTCTCATTAATACCGGCATGCAGGGCATTAAATTTAAATATAAAGTACGATTCTCGCTGTTCCCGTTCGCGGTTGCTATGGAAGCCGCTCTGGAGCAGGAAAACTTTTTTCGAATTTTCGAAGGAAGTTTTTCGAATTTGTGACTTTTCTGTTGCAGGTGTTTGGACAGGGGAAGGTGGGGGAGAGATTTGGTGTGTGCGCGATGGTTGTTGAAACGAATTCGGAAGGGGTTTTCGGTCTGTCCTATGTATTGCATTTGACACTCGCCACACTCGAGCATATATACCACGTTCCTGGAGTCACAATTCAAATTTCCGCGGATGGAGTGCTTAAAATCAGAGTGTGTGCTCTTTGCCGTGGTCGTTGTTTGCATGTGTTTGCAAACTTGACACCTATTTTTTCCGCACGGCATACAACCCACAATATCTGCTTTATCGATAGTAGAGTGTACTACATAATTTTGTAAATTTTTTGGTCGTCTGTATGTAACCCGCGGAAACACAGAAAAAATTTTGGAGAGGCGATCACTTTGTTCGATGATGTTAAAGTGCTTTTTTAGTATTTTGTTGATGTTCGGAAGGTTGTTTGCGAAAGTTAAGACCAGGTTTGAGCGGTGTTCATTTTGCGCTGCCGGCCGGTCTTCCCCAAATGTTTCATTGCGATCAATTAATCCCGCTTTTTGGATGGCATCATCAATAATAGTTGGCGGATAGTGCTGGTGTTTCAGAACCTCCCGCATACGGTTGGAATTTTCCTCGAAATCGAGTCTAATAAAATGTTTCTTTAAATGAAGCGTACCCTTCGCTCTATAATTTTTAAATGTTCTCGCATCCTATATATATATATATATATATATATATATATATATATATATATATATATATATATATATATATATATATATATATATATATATATATATATATATATATATATACAAGAGAGCGGCCATCGTGGTCGCTGATTACAGGGATGAGGGACGACGTGCATAAGGCTTCATGCGCGGGACGTGGGCGATCTCTTCGGAGCGACGACGGCGATATGCGACGGTGTGTGAGGGAATAACGCGATATTTCACCGGAGACGTTTGGTGGAGTACTGTATAAGGGCCAATATAACGATGGAGGAACTCACACAGTCGTAGAGAATAATAACAAGCCAAAGGACGAGGAGGAAGAAAGACGATGTACACACGGAAGCTGTGTACAGCTTCCGAGTGTACATCGTCTTCCTTCGTCCTCGTCCCTTGGACGGTTATTATTCTCTGAGACTATGTACCAACTGACCGAGATTTCAACCCTCCTTCTCACTCTGGCCAGGAATGCGGACTGGTGTCCACAGGAGAACTTCATCACCGGGGTAAAATGAGGGAGTTCGATGGCGTTGATCATACATGGCTTTGCGTTCTTGTTGGGCACCTTCAGTGTTCAAACGGGCAAGTTGGCGACACTGGGCCATACGAGTGGCAAACTCTTCGCCCAGAGATTCAGACGTAGAGGAGAGAGCAGTGAAGAAAGTAGTGTCGAATACTGTCGATGGTTGACGGCCATAAACTAAAAAGAAATGGCCATAAGCAGTAGTGCGCTGAACAGCTGAATTGTAGGCGTATGTGACAAAAGGTAAAACGTTGTCCCAGTTCCGGTGATCAGGAGCGATATACATGAATATCATGTCGGACAAAGTGCGATGAAACCGCTCGATGAGTCCGTCGGTCTGAAGGTGGTAGCTAGAAGTCTTATGGACGGTGTTGGCTGCACGCAGTACTTCCTCAAGGGCTTTAGAAAGAAATGTCTTACCACGGTCGCTAATGAGAATACTCCCGACGCAAAACTATCGCACACAGGAAAAAATCGGCGACTTCAGAGCCGGCACCGGAGCGAAGAGGGGCGGTTTCAGCATACCGCGTTAAATGGTCGATGGCAGTGACAACAAAATGGTTGCCGTCTGACGTCAAAGGGAGAGGACCAAACAAGTCAATGACGACGACGTGAAAAGGCACAGATGGGCAAGGTAGAGGTTGCAGTAGGCCAGCAGGAGGGGATGTTGAACGCTTGCGATGGTGGCAAGACGGATATGATGAAATGTATTTGGCGACGCTGGCAGAAAGCCCAGGTCGGAAGTAGCGGCTCTTGATACGGTCGTAAGTTTTAAAGTGGCCTAAATGTCCAGCAGAGGGGTCGTCGTGGTAAGCCTCCATAATTTTAAAACGAAGGGAACGAGGTGCGACGGGTACCCAGCGTTGACCCGTAGGGTGATAAACGTCGCGGTAAAGTGTTCCATGGTGAAATCGAAACCGACGAAGCTGACGGCGCAAGCGACTGCTTGGGACAACTGATTCTCCACGGAGGCGAACGGTGATTGTGAGGCAGTAAGGGTCAGTCAACTGTAGGGACGAGAAATTAGCATTGATCTCGAGTGGAGCTATAGCGATGGGTACAACATTCAGTTGGCCAGCAGAAGGCTGACCGGATGGCAGGAGGGAGAGGAGGCCATAGGTGGGGCCATCGGGGGTAGAAAAGGCAGTCTTGTCCTTGTCTGCATCGTGCATAGGAATTTCCCAGTATCCTGAGTGAAGGTCGAGACTGGAGAAATACTCAGCGCCTTGGAGACAGTCTAATGCGTCATCAATACGAGCAAAAGGGTAAACATTCTTGCGCGTGATCTTGTTAAGTGCCCGGTAATCCACACAGAAGCGGATTGAGCCATCTTTTTTTCGAACGAGAACCACGGGCGAAGACCAAGAGCTCGTGGATGGCCGGATGACACTTCGAGCAAGCATGTCAGCAACTTGCTCCTCAATTACTTTGCGTTCTGCTGCCGAAACGCGATACGGCCGTCGTCGAAAAATAGCAGAGCCGTCCGTCTCTATGCGATGAGTGGTGACGAATGTCTTCCCTAACGCTGAGGCGCACACATCAAAAGATTCTCGGCGCCACAAGAGGATGTCTAGCAGAGCTGTGGACTGCTCGGATGTAAAATCAGGGCTGATGGCGGCTGCGAGCGCAGAGGATGTTGGAAATGGAGGCTTGGCAGCAGGTGGTGGTGCACTGGAAAGTGTGTTGAGGGGAACAGGATCGCCGTCAAAAATAAACCCAACTGTGTCGCCTCTGGGCAGTAAGAACGGCTGGAGAGTTGTATTCAGGGCCGCAACCACGGGTGAAGGAGGTGAGGCACGAGGCAAGAGCTAGGCCGTCGGAGGTCCACCGAGGAGCGGACATAACGAAGGCCGCGCCATCGAGAGGGTAGTCCAATGCCACGATGATCAGCTGCTCGCGTCCTAGGGGCAAAACGAAATCAACTGCTGCGAACACGTGTGGGGGTGAACAATCAGAAGTCGGTAATATATCGGGGTCCGCAAGATGAATAAGGCGGTCACGGCAAGAAATGAGGGCGGACGCCGACGATAAGAAATCCCACCCTAAGATCATGAGGTGAACGCACGTGGGAAGCACAATGAATTCAATATGATACTGCTGGTTATCGATGAGGACACGTGCTGTGCATTGGCCGGTCATAAGGGTTCCATTAGCTCCACGAAGTGGCGGACCGATGTATGGCGTTAGAACTTTGCGCAGATGAGAACACAGAGAGAAGCGCATGGCGTAATAAGCGGCGCCGGTGTTGATGAGGGCCTCAACGTACAATCCTTCAACAATCACTGCTAACATATTCGACGGTCGCCCAGGAGAAATTGTAGATTTCGAACTTGAAGCAGCTTTCCCTCCAAAAACTGCTTCGGTTAGTTTTCCGCTCTAGGTTTGAAAGGTTGCGAGGCAGGACGAAGCGGTGACGCGCGGCGAAAAGGCGAAGGGGATCGGCGTCGGGAAGGACGCGAGGGCCGTGAAACATCAGTGGAATCCAGAGGAGAGGAAGAACGCCGGTAAAAGTCTGAGTAGGGCAGTGTAGTATCATCAGGCTGGCGCACGCGGGCACGTTCAAAGGGAGCATAACCCCGTTGCTCGTCCTGCTGGCGGCGGCGACAGACATGCACAATGTGGCCACGTATCCCACATTAGCAGCAAACAGAGCGGGAGAGGAGCCAGGCTGGAAGAAGACGGTGCACTATAGGATATGGTGCCATGGCAGCGACATGACCGCACACGGGTGCCGAACAAGTCGGGGAAGGCGGTGCCGGTTGGCGGGAAGTAATCTCGGCATAGGTTGGCAAGGGAGGTTGGGAGGCGATGGGCGGTAGCGAGAGAGGTTGGGAGGCAATGGGAGGTGGAGCAGGTGCCACAGTACAGTTGAAATTCGTCAGTTCACCTTTGATGATGCTGCGAAAATTCACGTTTGCTGGCGGAAGAGTTGGAAATACGGCAGAAGGGTTGGTGAGGCCGTAGAGCTCCTCTCGGATCATGTTGCGTATTAGGGACCGCAAATTTCCATCTATGAGGGAGCCGCCATCACTGGGGTCTTGCATGACGCTGCACGACTGTAGCTGGTCCAGACGTTGACATGTAGATGTCATGCCAGACACGGACGACGGATTTTGAACCACGAAGGCATTGAAAGCAGCTGTGTTGATGCCCTTAATTAAGTGGCGAACACGCTCAGGTTCAGGCATAGCAGCGTTGCCACGGCGACAATATACGACGTATAGGACTCGCTGGGCTGCTGGAGACGAGCTTCGAGTTTTTTTTTTTGCCTGCTCTGAGCGGCCAGCCGGAGTGCCGAAAATTCTCTTTAGCTGGTCCGTGAATGTAGGCCAGTCAGCGAAGTCATCCTTATGATTGAGAAACCAGGTTTTGGCGACATCGGCCAAGTAAAAGACGACGTTGAGCAGTTTGTGAGCGTCATCCCATCAGTTAAATGTGCTGACCCTGTTGTAGTTGTCGAGACAGTCGTCGACATCTTCACCGCGAAGCCAGCAAAGATCTGAGGATCGCACTTGCGGCTGGTGACTGTCTAGGCAGGGGCAGCCGCAGTAGGAACAGGAGACGCCGGGGGCTAGCGAGCACCGTCTCCTTCATCCATATCACAGGGCCGTTGGCGCAAGCAAAGGCCTGAACAGAGCTCCAGGAAGAACGGTAGGTGGGTCTAAAGCGAGAGGTGGGGAATTCTAATCGCACCTCCGCCACTTGTAAGACAGTACATGCACGAACGTCTGTTCTTTTCTAGAACCAGCTGGCACACAGCGCGCAACGCTCCGAGCAGCAGTCCGCGATGATGGATCTATACAGATGAAAGAGGTGAAAGTTCAGGCACTGCGCTCACAATATATATATATATATATATATATATATATATATATATATATATATATATATATATATATATATATATATATATATATATATATATATATATATATATATATATATATTGTGAGCCTTCCATGGATCTCCTTTCATTTGTACATACCATAATTTTCTTCTTTCTTTTGTACATACCATCGTCATCGTCCCGCGGCGCCAGCTCCAGCACGCGCCTGGGTTCACCATCAGATCAAAACGCTGTCACGGCGTACCTTGCCCGCCGTCACGACTTTGGCGTCTCGACCTGGCCTTCTTTCACAATATATACACACACATATATATATATGTATATATATATATATATATATATATATATATATATATATATATATATATGTGTGTGTGTGTGTGTGTGTGTGTGTGTGTGTGTGTGTGTGTGTGTGTGTGTGTGTGTCTGTGTGTATGCGTGTGTGTGTGTGTGTGTGTGTGTGTGTGTGTGTGTGTGTGTGTGTGTGTGTGTGTGTGTGTGTGTGTGTGTGTGTGTGTGTGTGTGTGTGTGTGTGTGTGTGTGTGTGTGTGTGTGTGTGTGTGTGTGTGTGTGTGTGTGTGTGTGTGTGTGTGTGTGTGTGTGTGTGTGTGTGTGTGTGTGTGTGTGCAGAGATAGTGATAGCAATATATGTATTAAAGAATGCATTATTTGATTTCGCAGGGCTGGAGACGGGAACCGGTGACGCAAGGCGATCGTGTTGCGAAGTGCAATTTTGAGTCCAACCAAGGCAGCTCGAGCTTACAGTGCGCGCGTCAGCTGATCGGTGAAGAGCCCAGCAGTCTTCATTGTCGTTTGTGTCCGTGGTATGTGATCTTCTTTGTTCTCGACGCAATCAAGTCGTCAGGGTTAATGCTGAAAGCAGAGAAGTACCACTTCATGTACGAGGACCTGCGGTTCTTAGGTCCCATCATTAGTAAGGCTGGTGTTCGAGAAGACACAGACAAAACACCTGCGGTCGGACTGTTTTCACCACCGGCCGACAAGAGAGCTGTACGCAGATTCTTTGGGAAGTGTTCTTACTATCGACGACTTGTCAGGAACGTTCCTCATATTGCCGAACCGTTGACGCAACTTACAAAAACTCACGATTTTTTTAAAATGGGAAGCGCCGCAAGCGGAAGCGATCGCCGAACTTACGCGCCGTCTACAGTCCCTCTTGTCCTGGGCCATTTTTGGTGAAAAGACTGAGACGGGAATTCACACCGGTGTAAGCAGTGTGGGCCTAAGTGCTGTTCTCGTTCAGAAGAGAGCCGAAGAGGAGACAATTACCGCCTACGCTAGCAGTTCTCTCTCAAAAGCCGAAGCCAATTACTGAATGACCGAGAAGGAGTGCCTCGCGATCATCTTGGCCACTTCAATGTTCTGCTCGTATCTATACGGTTGACCATTCAATGTTGTAAGCGACGACCATGCGCTCTGCTGGCTGTCAAATTTGAAAGACCCCTCTTGCCACCGCCTTTCCCGATGTGTGTCGTCTACAATTCTGCCCGCAAGCATGCTGACAGAATGCTTGGCCCGGGCTCCCGTCGGCGCTCCCCCGAAAAAAGATGACAACGACGCCTTTGTGGGACTGCTAAGTGTCAGCAGTTGAGCAGAACAGCAGCGAATAGACCCGTAGTTGAAAGACCTAGCCGATTACCTAGAAGGAAAGACCGCTTCCCCTCTCGTTGGGTTAATTTGTCGTCGTTCGCCTTAAGCAATGATATCCTCGTGAAGAATTTCGCGCCCAACAGGACCGCAAAGCTTTTTGTTGTGCCGAGAAGCCTCAGGAAAGAAATTTTTTGTGTTGCACGATGGAGCCGACAGCAGGGCTCTGGGCTTTGCGCGCACGTTGCAGCGAATCCAGCAGTTGTACTACTGGCCGTGACTGCCTGCCGACGTCGCCCATTACGTGAAAACGTGCCTTGAGTGTCCGACCAGTTGGGCTACTGAACCCGATACCTCACTCGACCATGCCCTTTCAACAAATCGGGATGGATCTCCTCGGCCTCTTTCCATCTTTATCTATGGGTAACAAGTAGGTCATCGTGGCCATCAACCAACTACCCGCTATGCCGAAGAAATAGCACTCCCCTATTGTACCGCCGCAGAAGGTGGCAAACTTTTTGTCGAAGAAATTGCGAAGTGCGTCCTAGCCATAATCATCCCGGACAGGGGTCCGGAAACGGCATTTACGAGAGAGCTGGCGCCAGCCATCCTGCAATACATTCATTCTGGTCATCGACGAATAACTTCGTACCATATTCAGACAAAAACAAAATGATTGCAGGCATGACTGCCATATACGTCGGCGCCGAACACAAGACATTCGATACCATTCTACAATACGCCATCTTCGCTTCACAATGAGCCCACGACGACGCTCGATGTAATGCTGCCGTCCGTAACCGACGAGAAGAACCTGGACGTCGCCGCCTACCTTCGGTGGGCAGAGGAAGCCCGCCGACTCGCCCGGCTGCGCATTAAATACCAGCTATGCACCGACGCCGGGCGATACAGCTTTCACCGACGTGACGCAGAGTAGAGGCCGGGAGACCAAGTATGAGTTTGGATACTGATACTCCGCCGCAGTCTGAGTGAAACGCTTTTACCGCGGTACTTCGGTCCATACAGCGTCCTTCGACGCTTCGGACAGCTTAACTACAGAGTCATCCCCGACGGCCCAATCACATCCCAGTGGCGCCGGGCACGGCCAGAAATCGTACATGTACCCCTGCAGCCGTATTACGCTCGTTAAAGAATAACTGATGTTTAAACTTTCTAATATTTGTTTAACCTTCTCTGTTTATTTTAGAGCATCGAGACGGATGTTTTGTAAGGGGAGTAATGCCGCGAACCACTCAAATCTCTATTGTTTCTTTAACAGCCGCCGGCACGTGGTCGTACCACTGCGGTAGCAGAGCACGATCGATTATGTACTCTTGGTTTGTTCATGCTCGTTGTCGCGAGACGCGGCTTCGTTATTTCGTTTGTTGCAGAAGAGGCTTCGAGATGTATCTCGAAAGATTCCAGCCATGCGCACGCTTTTAGTGTTCCAGGGTACACTAGGTTGTGGTTTTGCCTGATTTTTTCTCTGCCTTTAAATTGAGCGCTGGCGAGTGAAACTGGCATTCATAGACCGACGACCACCGGTCATGATTGGTGCTATCACCGCCGTCGATTGCTTAGTTCTGCGGGTGCAGGTGAGCCCAGAAATTAGTTGTGGTTTAGCTCTGGGTAACCCTACTTGAACTGCGTAAGCAACGGCCGAAGCTTCTTTTGCCTGCTACATTATTCCTCTATCACGCCCTATAAGTGTAAGGCGCTAGATTATTGGGGACAAGCTCATCCTTTATTGGTATGACGCGAGAGTGTAAGCTACCAGCCCACATATAAAGTCACGCTTCAACCAAGCCGTATGGACGTGCCTGTATGTCGTAGGGGTAACGAGAATGCAAACGGTTCTGGCAGGTTGATTCTGATATCATCCTCCCCCATGAAAGGAGTGACTCGATTTGGCAGCTCTTGCCCGTGGCATATGGTAACGTGAATTCAAATCTCATGGCAGGCTGATTTTTTTTTTTTATGAGGAAACTGTAGCTACGCCTCTTCACACCTCTTCACGGCGTAGCTGCGGCCACCTTAAGTAGCGCTCTGGCTATCGTAGTGTTGCTTTTGTAACAATAAAGAGTTTATTCAAGTGAATTCAAGCCTCTTCATTTGTCGCTAATGACGTTGTCACCACTACGTGGCAATATTCACTTGTTTCTGGGCATCTACCGCACGTAACACAAGTTTAATCTTCTTGACTAAACTTCTTTTTGTAGCTTCAGGTTCTAATATATCCTGATCTAGCTACAAAGAGAAGGCCGCTGCCTATTGAGTTATCATAGAAGGTGTCCTTTGTAAGCCGAGTTTTCCATTTTCTATATATGTCTAGGGTCTGCTTCTTTTCCATTGAATTATTCCAGTTTTTGGGCTTTGTGCTCTTTACCTGTTTGTAATGTTGTTTATTTCGCCGTCCTGCCTTCCGAAATACTTATTGGTTAGTTTTGTGGTCCTTTCCAGCCGCTCTTCTTAAAGGCTCTTCCGGTATAAATATTTCAATGCTTTATCTGCCCTCGTATTGTCATTCATTTTCCTGAGGCGTTCTTAGTACAGTATTTTGCTCTGAGGCTCTCGCGCCTAGAAAAATGCCCAGCCCATGTCTCCCTGCACTGCTTCGCATGTAGTTTCGCCATAGCCTCCAAGTGCTAAACTTCAAACAGATCATTGATTTATTTCTAACCCCGACTAGACTTCTACCCTTAAGCTCAAAATTGCGTTCCTGAAGGTAGGCCCTTGTACCAATATTCCTTGCCAATTAATTACCTTTAAGTACTTCATGTCGGTTGTACCGCCGTAATGTCGTGTGCTTCATTATCGTGGCATCCCTTTGTCCCTTCACCCTGGTGGCCGGTTCATTCCGATGACTTCTGGCACTGCTTTGTCCATCAAATATACATACACAAGATATTACAAGACGTCCATGCCGATGATGGGCACACTTACAACAGGCTATTTATTTGTGGTATGAAGAAGCAAACATGGAAAGGAAAAATGAGGGGAAGCATAAGAAGAGGAAGAAAGCTTCGAAACAAAATGCGGAGAAAAATATTGAAGGAAAAATAAAACGTGAACTATAATTAAATAATGACAAAATGCGCCTTCCCTCCTGGTCTATTTTCCACATGAAGCATTAGCAATTCCTTCCTGCTTTGCTCTACTGACGGTACACTCACGCACTTTTCCTCGTGACATGAAATCATTTTAAAGGCTTCAATAATCTCTCGCATCAAAGTATCTTTTGCTCAAGCTAGCGCCATGGTTTCCGTGAACCTGGCCTCACAATGTTTCACCCTCAGTGAGGAAGGGCGGACCCCAGCTTCGTTCTTCCATCATGTGTCATCTCAATTGCGTTTATGCCCTACCAGAACCATTCGAGCTCCATCCCTTTCCCTATATATTGTTACATGGGTAGGATCACACATGCAGGAGACAGACGTGGACCCAGAAACATACACAGTCACTCGCCGATCATCGACTTTATCGTTCTCTTCTCCATGCTCTCTCTGCCACGCACTTGCACCGCGCTTGAACAACTTGCCACCGGGGGGGGGGGGGGGGGGAGAGAAGGGACAAGAAAGTCCGAAGTCAGTTCATGTCGGATCATGGTAGGCGAGCCGGAGGGCAAGGCAGTCTCAAGTGATGCTGTCCAACGGCAATGGCCACTCACTCTAGGCGCAGGCGCACTCGTATTCGAGTTTCATACAGTGCTCACATCAGTGTACGAAGATGATGACCTGGTCTACCACCTGGTCAAAGTTGGACGGTTTGACCTCAAAGAGATTCAGCTAAGCGATGATCCTCATGTCCGCAATTTCCACGTCGGTCGGCGTGGAAGCCATGTCCGGCTTGAAGTTTGGCTCCTTCTGCAGATCCTCATCCTCTATTCACCCTGCTTTCTTGACGAGGAGTCGTCAGCCTTTGTCTCCACCTTCACTGACTTATCTCTGCCCACTCTCGCTGCTGCTGCCCTCCGCAGCCTTGGTCTCGTTCTTAGTCTCGCTTTCGGCGCCTTTTGTGTTCGTTGTCTCCTTTAGCCCAGGCGCAATCTTAGACTTGCGTACGTTCAGAGTTGGGTCTGTCAGCCGAGCATCTTCATTGAGCGCCAGGTCTATGTCATCGCATGAAACTTCCCCTGCAACTACGAGAGCGAAAACAAAAACCGCAATCCCAGCCTTCAGCTTGAGCACCTCAATTTTTCCGACGCTAATATCTGCAGACACATCTGTCCAGCCGAGCGTTCGTGTCGGTGAGCTGCTGCAGGAGCTTCACATCTGCAGCGGTGGAACCGTCCTCCTGTGCGAGGTGGTCGCCCATACCATGCTGCAGCTGTTGCTTCTTGAGCCCTTCCAGCAGCTCCCTCTCAAAGCATACCAGCCACTCCGAGTGGGCCAGACTACCATCCCCCATGACAGCAGGTAACAAACGCCCCAGCAGCTCCCGCATCTTCCACTCACACTCGGTCAACAACCCCCCTTCGAGTCTCTGAATATCCTTCGCGTGCCAGGTCTTCAGCGTCTCCAGTTCCGTGCTCAACACCTAGACTTAGGCTTAGGCTTTTCGTTCGTGTGCCCGCATGGCCTCTTCCTTAGCCTTGTTCAACTCCACCTGCCAGTCGTCATCCTGGAGATCTGCCACGAGGTTCTTGCGAAGCATCAGGGCTGGCGACCGCTATTTCCGTTCCTAATTCAGCTCCGCTTCCAGATTCCGTACCTGCTTGGCAAGGGCCCGCCGCTTCTCCTCGGCTTGCTCGTTGCGCACCTACAGGCCGCGCTCATGCTGAGCCTTGAGTGACTGCAGGGTAACGTCCAGCTGCAGATTGGCGTCGTCAGCCAGCTGCAGCTTATCCTCCAGCTCCTCCTGCTGTGTCTTCTGCGCAACCAGCTGGTTCTCTAGGGAGCGCTTGGCCTTCTCAAACTCATGCCTTGCGGTGCCTTGCGAGTTGACAAGGTCGTCCACAGCTGCAGCTGCTTGTGCGACCACTCAAGCTCCTCGAAGGTTGGTTTCGTAGCGCTCATCGAGCTAGCGCGTCGGGGCTCGGATGCCGGTTTCCTTCCCGCGCCACTTCCGCTCGGCCGTTTTTCGCTCGGCGGCCAGTTGCTCCGACACAGCCTTCTCCTCCGCTAACAGCTGGTCAACCTTGCGCTGCCTCTTCTCCAGCTTCAAGACTTGGGCCTTCTGGTTCTCAAGCTCGACGGTGTCGTTCTCGACCTCAGCCCGAAGCTTCCGCTTGGACTTGTCCAGCTTGTCGTCGAGGGTCTGCAGTTCCTGGATCTGCCGCTGCTGGCCTCCATGTATTTATGGAGCCGATTGCGTGTATCCTCCACCTGCACAGTCACCTCGCCCCCCTCGTTCGCCTTCTTCTTGAGCTCGATCGCGGGCTGCGTGAGGGTGACGACCTGCATCTTGAGGTTGCGCTTGGTCTCCTCCTCTTCCTACACCGGCTCCTGGAGGGCCGTGCACTCGTTTTAGAGCTTGCGAAGACGCGAGCTCAGTGCTGGCTTCTGCTTGGTCTCGTCTTGCAGCAGTTCCTGGGGTAAGGTAGAAAGTTGGGTGAGTTGGTACATAGAGAAGGTTGAAAAAATGCACTGGGCTAAAAATAAGACGACTAAACACGTAAAGAACAGGACAAGCGTCGACTCACAACTCGAGCGTGCCAGTTCCTGGGATCTCGGCGTTCTGCGTCTGAAATTCCTGCGCGCTCTTGACAGCCTGAGAGGCACGCGATTCTAGCTCATCAAGCGCCCCGTTGGCCTGGTCGAGATCACTCTGCAGCCTCTGGCAGCGCTCGAAAGCATCGCTGGGGGCCCGCTCCAGGAAGGCCAGCTTCCTAAGACCGGGGCCCCGCTTTCGCCACTTGCCGATCGCCTCGCACGCGCGGCTCAGCAACGGGGATCGAATCAGAGCGCCCGTAACGTACCTGGAGCCGGACCTCGGGATCCCCGATGGTGAAAAGCATGGGTGCCGATCAAGGCGACGGCGTTCTGAGGTACCCCTGCATGGCAGCGACTGCAACGCTAACTGCTAGATATCTGCTGCGAGGTTCTGGAGGCTTTTCCCGGGACCCTGCCGGCGAGCATACAGGAGCTGGTATAGCGGAGACCGACCGCCAGTCTCTTATGGCGCTCGGCGCTAGGCGGGAGTAAGCGCCATCCCACCACTGCCCCCAAAATGTTGCGAGGTAGGATCACAACCATGCAGGAGACATACAGTCACAGAAATAGACACAGTTACTCGCCGATCACCGACTTCATCGTTGTCGTCTCCATCGGACGGTAGACTATCCTTCTTCAGGGTAGAATATATATATATATATATATATATATATATATATATATATATATATATATATATATATATATATATGCAGTATAAAAATAGACGTTCTTGGTTGCTAGATGTATGCAGACGTAAAAAATACTTCATCTGCTTGTCGTTTTTGTTTTATTTTTTTTGCCCATATTTCAGCAGACGCCCTAGGCCTTTCCCAAAACTGAATATTCATGGATCGCTTGACGTCTATAGCAGTGGCAACTGGAGGATATGCAAATAAAATTCGAGAAACAAATTTCAAAAAAGGAAATGGGCAGGAAACAGGGGGCTGGTGCTGATGCTCAGCAATCGTTTGTGTTCTTCGTTTCCTTATGTCTGTTCCCTTGTGCAGTTCCATCGCTACGATAGTGATCGATAGTGACTGACAGTGATAGACAGTGACTGATAGTGACAGTGATAACGATCACGGTGTACGTTAGCGATAGTTGATGGCGAGTGCAAAAGAAGGAGTAGCGAAAGGTTTCAGCCATTTCCGCTCTTAGCCGGACCAAGAGAAATTATGTAATTTTTTCGTTCATGCATATTTTGCAAATTGTAACTGTATGCACAGCCTAGTCCTGCTTCTGATTTTTACGAGGAGGTTTGATGTAGAGGCCTTCACTCAATATTTAGCAGAAACTACCCAGACTTACTGAAAGAGCGCGTCGTTGGGCTGGTTTTTGACAGTTGACCTTAGGTATAAGACATGAAAACAAAAGAGAACACAACACGAGCTCAGTCCTGTTGTTTTCAAGCGAATCTTACTGGTTATTGGCTTGGTCCTAAAGGGTATTCTTGGGGGGAGGAGGATGCCTGGCTGCGACGTGTGTTGGACAATGTAATGACATCACTGCTGGCGAGGAGGGGAAGGGGAAGTAGGGAGGTAATGGGGATGGGTACGCACAGAGCGTTGTAACGGCGAAAGATCAATGGCCGAGCTTTGATGATATATCCAAAGCGAGGCAACCTATGGGGCCCGGCACATCATCAAATCAACATTATCGGCAAACCATCTCCAACAGGTGCGGCCAATTCTCATTGTCCCGCGCTAGAGGTATTGTTTGAGGGGTCGTTTCACTGAAGAAGGCCTTTATATATATATATATATATATATATATTATATATATATATAATCAACCATAGGCGCGTTGGTTTTCCTTCCGCTTTGAATTTATATTCTTTCTCCCTAAAATCATTACAGGATTACTTCTGGTCAAGATGAAATGCAAAAAAAAAAAAATAACCACAACAATATCCCCATACGTCTACCTTCATCTTACCTGTACTTACCTATGAGGCTGAGATGTGGAAGCTAACAAACAGGGTTCTACTTAAGTTGAGGACAACGCAGAGGGCTATGGAAAGAAAAATGGTAGGGATAACGTTAGCGATAGGAAACGTGCAGAGCGGCTAAGAGAAATAACTCAAGTCACTGACATTCTGATGGAAACCAAGAAGAAGAAATGGGCATGTGCAGAACATGTAGCGCGAAGAAATGATAACCGATGGGCGCTTAGGGTAACGAACTGGATACCAAGAGAAGGAAAGCGTAGCAGGGGGCGGCAGAAAATTAGGTGAGCTGATGAGGTTAAGAAGTTCGCAGGGTTCAAGTGGATGCAGCTCGCACAGGACCGGGTTAATTGAAGCAATATGGGAGTGGCTTCCGCCCTTAAGTGGGTATAGTCAGGCTGACAATGATGATGATGACGTCTACCTTGAACTCGTAGGATCTTGGCTCCTTTAATTATATGTATACACAGCGTGTTCAAAACTAGACTTTACTGATTATTTAAAAAAAAAAATGCTGTATGCTCATGCCATCTTTGGGCATTGGTAATGCGGCCAGGCGGACACAAATTAGGGTTTTAATTGTCCCCGTAAACTCAGTAATGCACTAAAATTCAATAATGAACTTTTTATTGTCTGAAGTTAGCGTACATATTTATATTGAGAACTTGGAGGCAAATGCTTTTTAGGGCTATTCCAGTTTGCAGAATTTTTAATTTTAGTGCCGCGGCTGTGTCCTGAGAAGCGCACTTCTAAAATTTCGTAATATATATATATATATATATATATATATATATATATATATATATATATATATATATATATATATATATATATATATATATATATATATATATATGGTTATATATAGCGCGCTAGCGCCGTCAAAGCAATTGGGAGCTGTTCAGAGTCTCCTACACTAATCGTGAGCATTATTTCGTTCGCTAAAGTTAATTAATAAAGGCTAATTACTTGGTGTTTAATTATTGCATTGAGAGAAAAAGTCAATACAAATGTTGTACATCTCCTCGAAAAAGGGTTGACTACGTTGTTTTAACCACACTACGACTTACGCCGTCCTATTTATAGGCCTTCAAAAATGCTCTGCTTTAACCAGCTGTTATCCAGCTGTTATTTGAAACCATTCGCCAAGTGCGTACAACCAGCTTTATCGAAGAGAGCTCGGCCCAGAAATTCGGATTTTTTATCTGGGACGCGCCTAGGGGCTTTAATGTGACGCCGCAGTCACAAGGAAATTCGTTTTTTTTTTTGTTTTGTTGTTGTTGAGCAAGGCATCGTTTTCGGCTGGTAAAAGAAAGTCCCTTAACGTAAACGCTAGTTTGACTGAAACAATGTCTGGCGTTGTTTGAGATCTACAAGTGTTGCTTAGACGCTTTTTCTCTGAAGCAATTAATTAAGAAACAGCTAATTAGTTTTACTAATTAATTAACTTTAGTGAAAGAAAATTATTGCAGATTAGGATAGGCGATCTGAACAGCTCTTAACAGATTTCACTGTGCTATCGCTCAACATATGTTTTGAAACCTTCGCTACATTTAGCTGGGACATGCTGTATATATATATATTGCCTGTATGCAGTTACAATCTCGAGCCTCGCTCCCCTCTCACGACTAGCTTGCTTTGATCCAAGTTGACCGTGCAAATAATTTTGATCTAGCCCGGCATTCGTTTCTGCATCCTCTTGTGTCATTGTTGGGCAAACTATAACTAAAATTGAGCACCTGTCCGACAGAAATTATTCCACTCACTTGATTTTGAACTGCCACCGATAGTGCTTGATGCAAGGCTATGCGATGTTCCTGCTCCTCTTTGCTCTTTAACCGGGCCCGTTTTGCTTGAGCGGTCTACGTAATGGTTATATTGATGGTTTTACTGTTTGGGTAAATAAAGTCAAAGTTCTGGCATATGCTGAGGATCTTGCTTTCTGTTCTGCATTCCACTGAGTTCAGCTATTCCGCTGCCATTCCTTATTACAGTACCTTGCAAGTTAAGCCCGCAACATAGAGAAAAGTATTTTAATGATATAATCAGTTTTCAATTATATCTTTCGCTCAGATGAATTGCTTTAAAGGCTCGAGTGTGTGGATTGGTTCATGGGACGCAATACGGTCTTGTTATGGTGGAACTAAACGCTCTTTTATTCCCTCAATCATCGTGATATCCCTCTTCACGTATACAAGTCAAGGACACATACTGGAGAGAGTGGTTTTGGGCTCTTGATTTATATGTTCAGGCTTCCGTACCTTTTCGCCTTTCAATCTTAGGTCGAGCCCAGCATATAAAACGTTTCTGGCAACAAAAATATATTTAGGGAGGCAGTTTATCCAGTATTTATTTAGTGCTCGAGATTGGGAAGTCGACACGTTTATTGGACATTTGCGATTTTTATATGGTCCCGTACGTTTGGCCTGATGCGATGTGGTAACCTTTTCCAGGCTTGTTTTTCTAGTGGGCATGGTCTGGTTCACCTTCATGTCGCTCAGTGAGAGGCTCATTTCTTGTTTATCCCTGGCCGCGGCTATTCCATTATTACAGCAGCCTTGCAAGCTGATTTTGTGAGCCTGCTTTCCGACTTCATGGTGTCTTCTCACTTTCCTAAACACTCCTGTATAATTGCATTTATGCCGGATGTTTTTGCTTCGGTTGCTCTGGTTTTTCTAGTGAATAAATGCGACCTTTGCTTAACAAAAAAGGCACAATGAATTGATGTCAATGCTGTTTCCGCTTTCAGAGTATCGCTCCGTGTACTGCAATATTACTAAGCGATATAAGCTGTTAATGAGAGTGCGAAAAATATCGATTTTACCTTGCATTTTAGAGTGTTCTGCAGAAGCCATTGAAAAACGACCTTGTTTTGATTTCAATCAGCATGCGAGAAAATTATGGCTGCTCAACACTACCACGAACCGTAATACATGATCATTATATTTGGTCTGAATAGCCTGTGAAAAACGGAAATGCAAGACCCGGAATGCTGAGCCCTGCCATTTCCCTCAGAATAAGTTTTGGCCAGATGATGCTCCAGGTGGAGAGCACTTACTTTGCAAGTGACTTTCCACCGGACTCCTTTGGGTCGTCTTTATTATGGCCTACCTCAGGCGCTTAGTTTGTTCGGTTGTGTAAAAGGAATTTTCCACAGCAGAGTTGCTGCGGCGCAGGCATTGGCTATTTGCTTGTAAATAATCACTGGATATTTCTCCATCGTTTACAAAAAACTCTTGCGGTAAATATCACGCTGAAAAAAGTGAAGTACAGCTTTTGAGGAATTGCGCTACGGTGCGGAAGGTAGAAGGCACTGGTTGTAGCCGTAATATTGACGTTTTCTTTTTTTCTGTTCACTCTTAGTTTCTTTTCTTTTCAAACGAATTTTTCTGAGAAAAGTTTTGTACGTTCTTGCATGTGAATTTCTTCAAGTCCTGTTGTTTGTTTCTTGGCGGGAAAGGGGGCGGGGGAGGGTTTATTGGGATAATATTGAAAGAGTTACAGGTTGAAATGGTACTTGATTATCTTTTAAAAGCACACTGGGAGGAGGTTCAAAGAAAGGGCATTTCGGATTGAACACATGGGCAGGGGTCAATTTTGTGTTCACAGGACGTTAAAAGACTAAATGTAAATCCTAATAGGCATATTTATTAGAGGCATACTATTTTGCTTTTTGGGTGCGCGCTGCGTTGGGTTATATGGCTCACACATCTATAAGGTTATCATACTTTAAACGCGGTTTTGATCCGAGTTCTTGTGTTTATGAACACACCACCGTTAGCTTATATGCCGCTGGCTTCTGGTGACTCCTAGTCCGGTAGTTTTTGTGGGCCAATATTCATCCACGGTTTTAGTAACCATCCCATTCACCCAGTGACAAGCGTTTCACTTTCTTCGTTGAACCATTCGCCGTTCAGACTGTCATCTGTTGTGTTTCATCCTCAGAGCAATTATTGCAGTCCGCGATCGGGGCAATTAATCGTTTGGTTTCCCCGGGTCGTGTTAATGCCTATAGAACACGACGAATCGAGCAGCTTTGGGTGTTCGCCCCGTGCCGTTAGCTACTAAATCATCATGCCTGCGTTTTCGGCTCGCTGTCACTTAACAGTATTTTTGAAGCCTGTAAACGATTTGAACATGTGCGTTGTTTTAGAATGCAGGCGCACACAAAACTTCAACGGATGATTTTTTCTTCAAATGATAAATACAGTGCGGAAACGAATGTGTACGTCGCAAATTCGGGATAAATTTATTTTCTTTACTTTCTCATGTTTCGTGCATAAGTTTGAAACACGATTTGTGGTAACCACTTATCCGCTTGTGTTGCATATAGGGTTCTAATATTTCAAAAGAATAAATAAAAGGCACTAAATCCTTAAGATAAATTAGCCTCAGCGATCATAACATCCATTTTCTCAAACGTTTTGTTTTGTGGACAGTGGTATCTTTCAAACAAGGGGTCATAGAGGTTACAAGGTGAGAGGATGCAGCGCAATATCCAGGAGAAAGTTCATCACAGCCGTAGCCAAGAATATTTTGGAGGCAACCGGCAGTGTGAAATTCATCGAATAATGTCTTTGTTTGAAATCTTTATTTGATGTCTACTATCTACGTTTATACTTTCTAAGCAGGATGGCGACTGTACTAAGCTGACGCTAATAGGTCGTATTGTTGTATTTATTTCAGATTAGTTTGTTTAATCTCTTAGCAGATTCAGTGACTCAGCCTACAGTTGAAACTTGTGCGGAGGGTCGATGCTGCGTCGACCACATTTATTCGAGTGTACCGCAAAGCGAAAAATAATAGAGAAACCTTATTCTTCCAGCATTTCTGTTAGCGCAGTCGAATCGGCAGTAGGAGTACAGAATTCGTCTACACTGTAGCTTATAGAAGATCAACTAATTCGGTTGATCATTTCTTGTCAAAGGAGCGCAAGAGAAGCAGCGCGCGCACGCCTCCGACGTCCGTTGGCAGGCAGCGCTGCGTGAAGTTAAGCCCGAGGACGAGAGCCACTCCTTCTCCTCGAGCGGTACTTCCGCCCCGCTGCTAGGGTCGAGATCGAGAGGCAAGACGGAGGGGGCCCGATCGGAAATCGAGCGTGGGAGAAATCCATCGGCCGTCGAGCAGCCCGTCGACCGCGCTCCACTGAAAACAATGCCTCGCCCAAGCGAAGCCTTGGGGTCGCCGACGGCATCGGTCCAGCGACCCAAGGCGGCGGCCAGAGGCGCGCCGACGAACAGAGAGGGCCCCGCGGCCGGTGTCGCCAATTACGCGCTCCCGCCTCGCGGTTTCCCGGGTGCCGCCACCGGCCTCCCGCGGCACGCCTGGATGATCGCCGCCCTGCTAGACATGCGTTTCTTCCCGCAGAGGATAGCCCCTTCGTCACGCCGCTCGTGCCTTTTCCCTCCTTCCTCGCAGCGCCAGTCGAAGAGAGCTGATTCGTACGCGAACTTTCGGTGGGACATTGTCCGCAGTCGTGGAGAGAACAATGTCGGGTGGGTTTAGCCCCGCAGTGCTGTTCGCATGACTTGAAATGAGCGCACGAGAAGCTTATGTTCGGGACAAATATAGCGGTGATGAAAAAAGTCAGTTCTGACGATCTGTTTTCGAGCCGTGTAAAGGTGCACTTAACGCGCCTAAGGACTTATCGAGCTCATATAGAGCGAAAATTGAAGCTGCCCCGCTTTTCCTGATATGCTGAGCCTCAGGGATGTCGTAATTGTTTCATTACGGAGCTCGAAGCAGATACCTTCGATTGAAGAATTTTGACCAAGCTTGGTGCTAGCTTGCCCTTTAGTTCTCGGCACCGTTCAGTAAGTCACAAAACCCACTTAGCATGTTCCTTCCCCCACTCCCCCTTTTCGGACACGTTAACAATCTGATTTGGAGATGAGCAATCAATTTATAGGTTACAGAGTAAGTATAATTGCAGTGTCCAAAGTCACTGGCGACATGATTACACCAGGAGAGTTTTTCACAGCGCTCAGAGAACAGTTGTTCTAAGCGCTCAAATTTCGTGCTTGAGAAGTGTCAGCTTTGAGAAGATGCCGCATTGCTGGAAAATTTGCTTGGCACGTACGTATATATATATATATATATATATATATATATATATATATATATATATATATATATATATATATATATATATATATATATATATATATATATATATATATATATATATATATATATATATATAGCATCCTGTAGGCGCTGCAGATGAAGTCATGCGATGGGCTCACAAAGAGTCGGACACGACTGAACGACTGAACTAAATTGATATATATATATATATATATATATATATATATATATATATATTTCGAATATTGCTCAGCGTATATAGTAATTTCAAAAGGCAAAATAGGTTTTTCTATAGAAGAATATATGCCCGTTACCTTCTTAGCGGTATCCAGATAAACGGTAAGAACACATACACTAATCGTGATATACATAAAGCGGGTGACAAGGAGATACCTGCTCACAGCAGGCGGTTTTTACGGAGAAGCTTTCAGATCCGCCTTTACTTATGCCTCATGGCCTCAATATAATGGAATAACTGCGCATACAATTGATTTGTATAAAGGTCGGCAAGCAAAAAAGCGATATAAAAGCTATGAGAAGGACCCGCGAAATAAGCGACGGTCGGCGCGTCCTCAAACGGAGAAAAAGCAATACGGAAGCTCCGGCCAAGAACGACTAGAGACTGCCCAGCGATCACACCGGACGTTGTATAGCTACCGCGCGTAAAAGGTTCTCCATGATGGTGCGTGAAATATTCTTACAGGGCAATCCCCAGTCAGTGACACAACGCACAAAGCGTAGAGCCCGCCGGCGCAGAGGGCAAGGCCATCGCACCTCGCCAGCTGTAGACGCACACCTGCGCACGACGCCGCGGCCCGATCGACGCGACCTCACCTCAGCATCCTCTGCGTTCACCCTCCGCCGTGCTTGTTTCTTAACCTGCCTTCTCCTTCCCCGCCCTCGCTCTAAAACAGTGTCCGCGGCAGGGGATTTCGCGACCGGCAGTACCGTTGCCGCAAGCAAGCGGTCGCTCATTAAGCGCCGATTACACGGTCGCCTTCCCTCTTTAAGCGTGGGCGGAGGTCCCTCTCTCCCTTAAACCCTCCCCCTCTCACCTATACTTGCGTTCTTGTGGATTTGTGCGGAGCTGATGAAAATCTGTGTTGCCGACGGAGGCTAGCGGCTGCTGCTTCGTTTTGGCAGGTCGTGTTGTGAGCCCGAATGACAAGTGATATTCAAAGTAACCAACACGGATAGATACGGCCTTATTCTTTGTGGTGAGGAAAGAGACGCAGCCGCGAATGATATAGCATCCTTGATATTCGTGTTCGGCATGCACTGAACATATATGATGCTGCAAGAGTGCAGAATAAAGAGACTCACGTAAACGAGAACATTCTTCACCGGAAATCCAGCCGGTTGGTTTGAAAAAAAAAAGAAGTCCATGAATATTGAAATCAACCATTTTTTGTTATATAATAAAAACCGTGGTTGACGTTACTATGTCAAGAGTTTTATTGCCACTCTCTTCAATAACGATACTGTAAACGCGGTTCGGGACTTCAGCCGGCAGTTAAGTGGCCGCCATGCAAGATGGAACGCCATATAATCATGCTCCCTCACGCGATAAAAGTCAGTTATGAAAACGTATCGTGTTACACAATATAAAATAAATAATAAATATAATAAATATATATATATATATATATATATATATATATATATATATATATATATATATATATATATATATATATATATATATATATATATATATAATATAGAAAATAATAAAAAAAGAAATATAAAAAGCAAATAGAATGCATATTTAATTTACTGCAAGATTTAGCAAAGTAATACACCGCCACGCTGGCAAGGAACTATTTCTGCCAGCCGCTGTTTACGTTGTACCCTGCTATAAGTCATTTATATATTTTGTATATGATTGCCTCAGCAGATACACTTTCCAAAGACAGCTATGTGAGTACGTATCCTTGCATTCAGTACTCAATGGTCCAAATTGAACGTATAGGGATAGTACTTGCAGGCTCATACGAGAGCTTGAGAGGTCCTCCTTTTGAGCAGTGTATGCATATTCGGGCACTTAGGATGTCCATGATGTTGCCAAGGTGCTCAGCAGGGGGGATGAAGCTCCTCGTCACGCTCCAGAGATTTTGAGCTTTCAAGGGGCCGCAATTGCACCAATACCCTATCTAAATGCCGGCCCTGTGGCTAGTTTTAGCTGTCAGGCTGCTCTGAACGTCAAGGGAATTGGAATTTAGGTTTGTTCATGCGGCTGCAGCCCCTTGTGTGAGGGATCCGTCACCGAGACTAGTGTTTTTCATTAGCACCAAACTGTGCCGATGACACCCGCAACTGATCGCCTTAGCTTTTCAGAAAACCGCAAGAAAGCCATTCTTTTTTTTTTTTTTTTTTGGCTGATGAGTGATTTAGAGAGAGAGTGTTCGCCAAAAGTTTCACCAATTGGTGTGAGCTAAAAATGTTTGCGAGTGAACTCCTGGTAAGACATGTGCCGATTAAATGACTGAAAAAGGATTAGATTGTTGATTAAGCAGTGGAATTGATAATCATCATATTGTGTAATGAAAATATTGATAGTTAAGTACAAGATAGACGTGACAGTGACAAATACAATTATTGGCAGCAAGATAATAATTGCAGTAAATATACTTAATGACAGACATAGTAGGTATAATTATAGCTGTGAGAGCTAGTGATAATTCACGCATAGATATTGATCGAATGATGACATAAAATGGTAGACCTTTTCGCGGCCTTCGGAGATATCGATTTGACTGGGCTGTTAAGGTTAGCTGTCGTCGACTATTTCCTGTGGTACGAATGCAGTCCGGTGCCCTGTATGGCAGCGATCTCCGACTGTCTGTAAAGTTGTGCATATATAGTAATGATGATAGTTAATGATAGGAACAGAGTGATGCCAAGGATTGTAGGTATAGTAATACTGGTGAGAGATAGTCACTATGAATGCTTGGTTTAGTTTAGTTTGTAGTGTTTAACGTCCCAAAGCCGCTCATGCTACGAGAGACGTCGTAGTGGAGGACACCGGAAATTTCGACCACATATGATAGTAACATTTAGTAATAGTGATAGGGTCAGGACAGTAGTGATAGGCGATCACATAGTGATAGTAATAGTGATGATGATAGTAGTGATGGTGCTGATAGTGATCGCGATGGTTATGGTAGAAGTGATATATAGTGATAACGATGATGATGATATTAGTTATGTTAGTGATTGTGGTGGTTCGAGTCAAGTTAAAGATATCGATTCCGAGTCCAGTAACAGTCGTGGGTTCGAGACAAGTTAAATTTAGCACGTTTGAGTACAGTAAAGGTTGTGGGGTCGAGCCCTGTAATGGTCGTGTGTTCTAGATACGTTAGAGGCCATGGGTCCGAATGCAGTTAAAGAGGGGAAGAAAGAAAGGCTGACATTTTCAGCTCTTTAGCGCTTTTCAGAGTAATCTTCTAATTTTTTAAATCTGGTTTCCCGCCTATCGATGGTCGGTGTTTCTCCGGCGATACAAGATCTGTTGGTTATTCGGGCGCAAGGATAAACGCCGCTTTTGTGTAAAATAAGACGTCCTCACTCCTTTAGGTAAGTTGTAGCACAACGATGTTGTCTTCAACACTCCGGGCGGCAATCAGTAATTTGAAGGAAGAAAAAAATAAAATAAAAATCAGAGATGCTGCTGCATGGGATTTTCGGTAGGGGACAGCCAAGTAATGATGCCAGCTTAATGGCTTCGCAGGGTTCACACTCTGATACCAATAATGATGAGAGTTTATAATAAATGCCCTTCAAGCGTCGTCAGACGATATTGCCGTAAATCATGCGATAGACATGCTCAGAAAGGTCAATATGATCACGGGGAAGATTATCGGTAAAGTCAGTGAACATTAGACACGCCAGTAAACACACTGAACACAACAAGCTTTAATGCGATACAAGTTTTTTTCTTGCAATACCGATTGGTTTCGTTTTAATTTACACTACATGGTTTTTACGTGTACGAGCCAGATCGCAGACTAGCCTCTCTATAACCAGCTAGTATGAAGGTTACGGGAATGAATAATTGCCCAGTAAATGAACAGCTCGCCAAGCTTGATGTCATTGCTTTTACCGGCAAATGGTATTTTAGGTTTGTTTTCTACCACGCTCCGGACATTTACACCAGCGCGCGGCTAATGAGGCTGGCCGAGCGGGTGATGTCTGTTAAGAGGCGAAGCAAGATGTATCCGTCGCCTAACGGCAGCTTAGTTGCCACGCAGTGCGAGCATGGAAACGCAATTAATTTCTGCCGGAATCTACAGGCCTTGCTCACAGGAGCAGCTGTTACCCGATGCATTCGCGCAAGGGCTGCTCCGCGGCGACAGGAAGCAACCGTGCTCGGGCGTGTAGCGGCGTCGACGATGGATCGTCGTCCTCGCTCGGAAAGAGTTGAAGACGCCGGTATTCTTTTCCAGCTGCCCGCGCACACGAAACGCCGCGGGCGGTCACCTCCCGTCGCCGTGGCCGCTTCGTCTCCCTACGACCGATTAGCCGCTAATGACCAGCGCGCGGCTAATGCGTTTCGAGCAGGCCTGAACCAGGCAGGATGCTACAGACGTCTCAATGGCCCGAGGCGACGCCCGGCCCCGATGTATATACTTCGAAGAGCGCGCAGCTTCTTTGCCACGCGTGCCCGATCAAGTGGCGAGCGGTCAGGAGGAGATACCCGTGTATAGGTGCGTCTGCAGAGAGCAGATGCTTCGGGTTTTACGCTCGCAGTGAATGGAAAAAGGCGCCGCTTTGTTTGTATAGTACGCTAGTCCCGGTGGACGATCGGCGAGGCAGGTGAAAATGTGACCTCCGGTGCGAAGCGTGCGACGGAAGATGGGGTCAGCTGATACTGCCCGACAAACTTGCTCAAGTTTTTGCTAGCTGCATTTAGTACTTATGCACTGTGGGTGATAGTGCAGCGCAGCTTGGATTTACAGGCGGCAGATTTATAGTTGCTCAAAGACGAATTTGTATCAACACATTGATTTGTATATAAGGCACGGGTATTGGACAGACGCCTTTGCTTCAAAAGCAAGAACGAATTAAAGTCGGTCGACCATCACGTACCGAGAAATGCATGACAAGTGCAAAATTTCTTCAACGGAAACTGGTTTATGAACACATTTCTTTCGCATGTTGTGATAAGAGCAATCAATATATAGCTAGGGAGATCCTTGCTCAGGATGCTTGCAGTATCCTGCTGTTTATTATAAAAAACGCATCCAATTTGTTTTCTCTTGCAGCTTTAACTACCGAGGAAAACTTTGAAAAACGTTTAAAAGCACCTTATATCTGCGCACTGGAAGGTCAGAGTTTTCCGAAAAATAAGTTCTTAATAGTATCTTAAGATATTCCATTGCTGGCTCACGATTTAAAGTGATGTCCACGAAAGCTGCCCTTAGCAATTGAAGGGAATAAGACTCCTAGAAGCGATGTACACCTTCTGAAACTATTTCGTAGAATATAGAAGATAGAAGATAGACTCTGACAAACGAAAACATTTGCCGACGATTGCGTTACTTCCTAATGGGAAATTTGAGCGCACCTCATCAGCTGCTCCACCTTTTTCAAAAGATTGAGGCAAAGATTTCGAGCAAGACATGTATGTACAATTATAGGCAAATATTTTATTTTTCACACATATTCCTTTGAGAAACACTCCACTACAGTTCTTGACTGTCATGAAAGAAGCTCTGTGGTCCGAGAAATGAAGAGAACAGTTAAGATATCGGGAGGTTGCAGGAGGCAGCATGTGGGCCCATGCTTTTCTCTGTGGGTGAATTCTCGGTTACTGCACATGTTACCCTGCAGTTCGGTGTGGGCGCTCGCATTATTCATGAATTATATCCGCAGTGTGGTCACGTCTTCCACTTCAGCTCTGAAGCGCGCTTTTCATAATTGTTTCACAGGAATGGAAAGACGCAGTATTTGGCACACTTGTTTCTATGGACACCTGAATCGCGCCCTAAGAAGAGGAAGGAAGGTGGGAGTGAAAGTGGAGCTGGTTACGAGGGGCAACGCCGACGCCGATGACGACGCGAAACCCAGGAGCAGGCGCCAAAGAGCTGCGCTCTAAAATTTACCGCACAAGGGACTAAGTGCCAGCCTGTATATGACTGCTCGGTGGGTCGAATTCAGGTTGCGAAATGCCTTGAATCGTTTTATTCTATTTGATTTAACTATCAATAATTGCAAATTTATTAAACAGCATATAATCTTCAGCTAAGGAGATTGTGCTTCTACGAGTCTGGCAGCGCATTCGCAAAGTTTATTGGTTTCTGGAGAAGTGGTTCGCTCTGCCGAAAAATCTAAGTACAGCCAACACACTTAAAAATACGCACACTTTATACTTCGGTTCTATAGTTTTCATCGACATATAGTGAGCGAAGCTCCACACTTCTTTTCAAACTTGTTGCTAACGTTGAGCTGAATTGCAACGGAGAACGCACCACGCTATGCAGCCATGCTCTCCCTCCCCCCTTGCCTAACGTAGCCCCGAAAAGAGTCAACCGCTTCATCGAAATACAGCATAGTGTGTTCCGTCCGGCTATTCGTGCCACATGTACCAAATGTTGGCCTTGCAGTCCGCTTGGGAAAATTAATGTAACCAACACGACTGTAACCTTACCTAACAATGTAGGCTTCGTGCAGACTTCATAGATGTGGATGTAAGCGGAATGTTTTGATGCAGTGATCACAGAATGTTAAGGTCCCGAATAAATATGGAGATGAAAAGGAAGTGGAACAGATTAGTGGGAAATAATTCCATCGACAAATTAGCGGCAAGGGGAAAAATTGTAGAATAAGACAGGCTCTCGCTGTCGAATAGACATTCTGTGCTAGTCGAGGAAGACGACCATAGCCTAGCAGCAATGAACAATAATTTCAGAGATGTCATTAATGAGTGTGCGATGAGGTCGGCGGTATAGAATAATTAAAGATACCGGTAAGATATCTAAGGAGACGAAAGATTCGATTAAGAAATGCCTAAGTATGAAATCCTCCAACCAAACAGACAGGACAGAGCAGGCAGAGATATTAAATCTAATTAACAAGCTCAAGGTGGCCGACATAAGGAAGTTTAGCATGGTGATAATTCAGCATGATCTAAAGAACGGTCGTAGCCTGAAAGAGGTGAAGAGGAAATTGGACACAGGCAAAAATTAGATGTATGCGCTAAGAAATAAGGCTGATAAGTCATTACTAAGATGGACAAGGTAATCAAGGCAGCCGAGGAGGTATATACTGAGCTGTACCATAGCCGAAGCAGTCCGGACAAAAATGAGATTGGCAGTAGTCAAAACCAATCAGATGTTCACCCAATCACGAAGGATGAGGTTAAGAGAGCGTTAGGAGCTATGAAAATGGGAAAAGCAGCTGGGGAAGATCAGGTATCTACAGATTTGTAGAAGGTCGGAGAGGATATCGTGCGAGAAAAACTAGTCGCCCTGAATACGCAATGCCTGATGACGACGGAGGTACTGAAATCATGGAAGAGCGCCAACATTATTTAAATTAATCAAGATAGGGGACGCTAAGAACTTGAAAAGTTGCAGAACAATCGGCTTACTATCCGTTACGTACAAGGTATTTACTAAGGTAATTGCTAATAGGATCTGAACAATGTTAGGCTTCTAACAGTCAAAGTACCAAGCAGGTGTTCGGAAAGGGTGCTCGATCTACCATCGATCATATCCATAGACCGAAACGTGCTCGGAATATAACCAGCCCCTATACACAGCATTCATTGACTACGAGAAAGCATTTGACTCGGTTGAAGCTTCAGCAGTTATGTAGGCGTTGCGAGATCAGGGTGTAGGTGAGCCACATGCGAAATTACTGGAAAATATCTATAGGGACTGCACAGCAACCGTAGTTCCGCGTAATGAAAGTGATAAAAATTCAGCCACGAAAGGTGTTAGGAAATGAGACATGACCTCCCCGTGCTATTTACCGCTTTCTTAGAGGGTGTATTCAAAGACGTGGAACAGGAATAGTTAGGCGTCAGGGTCGATGGAGAATCAATTACCTTGTTAAGTAAATCAGGGGACCAACTGCAACGAATAATCGAGAGAGGAGAAGCGGAAAGGTAATCCTAAATATTTGTGTGCAGAAATCTAAGGTAATATTGAACAGCCTTTGAACGGAGCAGCCGTTTAACATAGATAGCGAGGAGCTGGAAGTGGTATGCGATTATGTTTGCTTAGGACAGGTAGTGACCGCAGATTCGGGCCACAAAAGAGACACAACTACGACAATAAGATTGGGACGGAACGCATTTCGAAGGTACTTGCACTTTATGACGAGCAGCTTCCCGGCAGCGCTCAAGAGCAAAGTGCGTAACAATTGCATCTTACCTGTAACCCCTATGGGGATGAAACATGGAGGCTAACGAAAAGGGTTCTACTTAAGTTGAGGACAATGCAGAGGGCTATGGAACGAAAAGTGGTTGGTGTAAGGTTAAGAGAAAGGAAGCGTGCATGGGCCAGAGAAATAACGGAAGTTACTGACATTCTAGTGGATATCGAGAAGTAGAAATAGGCATGGGTAGAACATGTAGTGCGAAGAGAAGATAACCGATGGCCTTTAATAGTAACCAATAGAATTCCAAGGAAAGAAAAGCTTAGCAGGGGGCGGCAGAAAGTTAGGTGGGCGGATGAGGTGAAGAAGTTCGCAGGGGTCAAGTGGGTGCAGCTAGCACAGTACCTGATTAATTGGAGGAAAATAGGAGGGGCCGTCGCGCTGCAGTGGGTATAGTCCTTCTGATTATGATGATGGTTTTGAAGGCTCCGTGCTTTTGTGTACATTAGCAAATCAATCAAGAGGCACGAGCTTGGCTTTCACATTGTTTCAGTCAGCGTTCTTTATTTCTTTCATGTGGTCTCAAAAGTGCCGCCTTTCGTGTGACCCATTGTCATGGTTGTCCACTTTCACCGTTTTTGCTTGTCCTGGTATTGCAGCCTTTACTCTTGGTTGTACAGCCTTTGTAAAAAGTTTAGAGCTGACGAGGTTTCGCTTCTAACCCCTACAGTGAGGCCCCTGCAGCATTCCTAAAAGTCCTAACAAAGTTTGAGAAAGCAGACATTACAATTATTTCACGAGATCTGCAAGATTCGGCTCATAAGCAATCGCCGGCTCAAAATGTTTGGCATAGGGTGTAGGCTACTCACATAGAGAAACATACTTACGTAAAGAGCGGACACTTCCATAGGGCCCTACGGCCGAGCTGCGCCAGCGCACCGAGCGGGTGGTCAGACCGCTAATTTCGTCCTCCGAGATTTTAGGCGCGGGCTTTTGCTCTGTTTCGGTTTCGATTTCGATAGAAATGCTTTCAATTCTGATTCACCTTTGACTGTTAAAATATTCAACTCCATCGCCTCGAGTTGCGCGCAAGTGCTTTAACGATAGTATGCATACGGACGTGTTAAAGTCGCCGATCGCAACCTTTTTATAGGAAATACCGACAAGGTTGTCGAAGAACATAAGCATGGCTGACTTATTTCATTCAGGTTCGAATGAGGCGATCAGAGCTGTTCTTATTGTAAATTTTTGCCGTTATTGAGCTGCTTTTCTGAGTGGCACACAAGGAGGCAGTGGTTCCATACAATAAAGTTTATTTTCTTGTTTACTTAATGAATGATACAGAAAGAATACTGGATCACACACTTTATAAAATACATCATATCACAAAGAGCAAAAAGATTGAAGGTATGGCGAACCACGCGGCACAGTGTCACGATGAAAAAAAAAAAAAATCGCCTACCCGCTGTGTTTTTCCTCTAAAACATTACTCGTGAGAACAGCAGAAAAGGAGTTGTGGACGGGTAGACACATGTAAGGAGGATAGAATGCAGGCACAGCCCGCGTGGAATTTCTATAAATCAGCTTTTATCAGTAGGCTGTTCAGAAATTTAAACACAACACACTGAATAGATAATAATCCGAATGCTGTGCTTATACTCATGATTGCGGACAAAAATGTCCTCTGCCCGTATGACAAAGGTATTACAGGACGTCCACTGTATGCGACTAATAGCAGTAGATGTCATCAAAATGCAGGCCACGAGCAGGCAGCAGTGCTTTTAAGACCACAACGAGAATACTTTAGCCATGACAAGGAATTCGGCATGCAAAAATGGTGCTTCTGAACTGGCAAAAGCGCATGCATTGTGCAAATACAGCGAAGTAAACACCATTCACAAAACGATCCCAAATGCGCAGTACACAGTTCTTGTACTGCCAAATACAAATTTGTGTTAAGATACATCTGAGCCACCGAAACCTTCTCTGTCTTAAACCACAGGCGCTAAGGGTGATTTTAGAAAACTACGCAATCGAAGGAATGCGCACGTTCTTCAGAAAAACATGACCCAAGAACATACAGTAACTGCACACTAAAAGTGCGTCACGGCTCCTATTCTATACGTGCAAAATGCGTTCACGATACGCAAAAAACTTGTCCTAGCTCAAGAAACAACAAAATTATTTCTGCTGACAAAAGGAAACAAGTTACCGGCTAAACGAGGCGACGCATTGAAAAGCACGGTGAGGTGGGCGTACCCAGCGGCACATGACAGGCGCAGCATCAACGTTTATAAGGAAAGAGCAAGCAAAGCATACGTTTTGATACAAGCCGGTGCACGTATGATAAGCTATCTACCTTTGAGGTGGAGTGGAAGCGAACATTGTTACGCCGCCTCGCGGGTGGTCAGACCCTCACTTGCTCGGCCGCAAAAGGGCTCGAGTGTCCGCTCTTTACGTAAGTATGTTTCTCTATGCTACTCACGCATACCTCGTACAAGTGGTCCGTCTGCTTTAGCCAGCAAGGCAGTGCGTGTCAAAGCATATGCTGATGATATTATACTGCAGGCACGTATACCCTCAGCGATGCCCTGGCAGTCATGTGGAGGGATGTGCCTTTGATGCATAACATTACTCTGTTTTTGTGTATGATGATGGCAAGCATGGTCTGTCCCCTGTTGCTGCTGGCACCTTTTCGGAGCAGGTTTGTGATCTACCTTCGCTCCAGCGAATTTTCTTGTTCATTCAGTGACGCTGTATGTCTTCTGATGTCTGCATTATATTCCTCATTGCCAACCCCCCGCACGCGGTATTATAAGTGTGCATGCATGCTTTGATTAGACGGTGTTCGTGTTGTCTGTGAGGAGCAGGTCTTCATACATTACTGCTAGAGCGCCATCCTGAATCATGCTCGAAATTTGCTGGGAACGCCTTAAAGGGAAACTCCGGGGTTTTTTGACATTCGAATATTCTAACAAAAGTTTTACTGTAGATTCTCCTCTCCATCCTGACGCATTCTACAAAATTTGGGCGCCGTACGATAATCCGTTCGCGCGCAACACGACTTTAAAATATGCTGTTTTCATGGCTTAAGTTGAGACTATTTCTGCCGGCAACACTGAGTTTATGACGTCGCAAACAGTATACCGGCGTTACGGTCCACTTCCCGCATGATTATGAAATTGTGAGGCTTATATTGAACTACCTCAGACATTTTATGCAATGCTTCATTATTTCCATACTTTATTTTCACCATCCAACGCACGTACGAGTGTTTCTCTAATACTGAGTGTGACGTCACCATTTCGTCACCTGGGACGTCGTTTCTGGCCGTGAAAGCAGTTTCGGTTTCGATTTGCTGTTTTTTCATTTTAAAAATACTTCTAATTGGAATTTCGAAAAACGGTTTTTTGTGTTCGAGTCAGGACGTGCCGAGGAATGTAATTCAACCAAAAACACAGAATGATGGAAGAGCCACCGGAGTTGACCTTTAACGACTGCAATGACCAGCTGTATCTGTACTTCTGCCTCTTTGGAAGGAAGCAGATAACAGGCTGTAGCGCGCGTATGCAGGTTATACGCTGTTGCAGCTAATGCACGCGATGTATATCTGACGCAGCTCTGATGCCAATAAATCAGAAAAATCATTATGTTGTCCAACGAGAGACGCTATTGTCGCCTTATTACAGCAACAGTATAGGAAACTAAGAAAACTTGTTTGTTGCAGTATATAGTCGATTTTGGTGAAATACTCTGTATGACAAATTAGTGTTTCAAGATTAATTGATTGAAGATGACATGATATGATATCGTTACCGAGTCACGTAACAATATGATATGATATTGTGCCATATATCGCATGGCGTGGTGCAGCATGTTCTTGCTAGACCGACCGCAGCTCGTGAGCCGCATACGGCTCTTCAGAGTCCAAACACGGGTCGCGACACACTGGTACCTGCACCCTCCCCGCCCTCTTATCTCGGTTGCTCCGGACTGCCACCGAGAAATCAAGCCAAACTTCAAGGACCTTGCTTCATGGAGGAGGCAGCAGAATGTTGCAGCACGGTTAGCAGGTGCTGCTTATTTGGCATTCCCTATCACTATTAACAGCGTGATGAGACGAAATAAAAAGAGATAAAATGCCATAGTTCCCTTTTCATTGTTGTTCTTGATATATATATATATATATATATATATATATATATATATATATATATATATATATATATATATATATATATATATATATATATATATATATATATATATATATATATATATATATTACGGCTATTTGAAACTGTCTTCGTCGCCTTGCCCCGCCGGGGTGGTGCAGTGGTCAGACGCCCGACTACTGTGCCGGGGTACCCGGGTTCGAACCCGACCTCGGCGGTTGCGTTTCGATGGAGGCGAAACGAAGAGGCGTCGTGTGCTGTGCGATGTCAGCGCACGTTAAAGATCCCCAGGTGGTCGAAATTACTCCGTAGCCCTCCACTACGACTCCTCTTTCTCTCTTTCCACTTTCATTCCCACCTTCCTCCCTTCCCTTACGGCGCGGTTCGGGTGTCCACAGAGCAAGTGTGACAGTTAGTGCGCCTTTCCCTTCCTGTGAACCAATTTAACTTAACTTCGTCGCCACCCATGGCACACATTGTGAGGTGCCGACCGCAGAACTGACTGACTAATCGACCGACCGACCGATGCAAGCCTTAACCCCTAAGTGTGACATTGGTATGAGGGACTCCGTAGTGGAAAGCTCCAGGATAATTTCCGCCAACTTTAAGGCTCTTTGACGTGCACCGACATCGCAGAGTAAACGATCGCCCCGCGTTTTGTTTTAACAGTAACGAAGCCGCCAAGGCCGGGAGCAAAAACACGTCCTCGGGCACAGCAAGTGAGCGCCCTGAATCGATAGCAAAGCCATCAAGGCTGGGCTTTTTGAGATTATATATCATTGTTGTACCACACAATATACAACCTCTGCTAAATATTTACCTAATAAAGTCAGGCGCAAAAGAAGCGGCAATAGAAAAGGGATTCACTATAAATCAGTAGAAAAATGGCTTTGGTTATTCAGTATTTCGTTATGTTGTCGGGAGGTGTTTAGTGCAGATAGAATGTGTGCGGCCACCGAATAACGTCAAAAAAAAAAAAAAAACAGAAGCCCAGTAGGCTTTCAAGCTCTATAAAAGAGGCTGCGGTAAACTAGGCTCGCACTGTACTTATATTGTGTGATGGATGCACGATTTGTGCGAATGCTAGGTTAAAGTTCCTTTTTGAAAGGAGAGGTTTTGCCATTGTTATTTTGGAAATGATGGTGTGGTCAGTGGCAATGGATCATCTCTCCCACTAGGCCAGCATGCTGTCCATTAAAATTAGTTTACAAGCTTGTTAAATTAGAGAGGTAGGTGGAGATTGTACTTTTTTCGGGTGAAAGGATTGTTTTAGAAATCATATGGCAGCTTTCCACAAATGACTGTCGAAAAGTGCCAAATTTTTCACTCCTGATGGACATCAGTTCTTAAAAGAAAAACATCATCAGATTGGAGTTGGTCTGATCTGAGCCTATAGGTACATATTTCGACAGGTTACCGCGACAGGTTAAAAAAAGCAACATTGGTTTGTGCGAAGGAGGAGACTTAAGTGGATTGGTTCCCAATGACTATAGAATGGTCTAGTACATTTTAGAGGTCGCTGTAAGCCTTGCCATTTTTTTAAACGTATATAGGCACATACGGAGCAATATTGTGAAAAAGTTTGTATCGTGAAATGCTTGTTTGGGGATGAATGCAACCACGTATTGGGAACAAACAACCTGGAAACAAGGAGACTCGACGATGATAAGAGAGGTGAAGGATTAACTCGAGGCGCTGGAATGAAAAAAAAAAGTATATTAAGCCGGTGTTAGTCAAATAGACTGTGATCAGATTGCTGCGCGGTTCTAAATTATTGTCATAAAAATATAAAAATAACCAGTGTACTGTCAGATGAACCAGCAGGGATGTTATTGAGAAGCGTATTGGTCGAAATCTTCATTACCACAAAATTTACGTGACATTACAAGCTCACCGATTTTTATAAACAAGTATAATGAAAGCGAGGCAAGGAAAAAAAATTTACGTACAGGAAAAAATAACAGCTGTGAAGAAGATGGACCCCTTCGCTGGACGCTGACGAAGAAGAGCAGTTGTGGAATTGCATGCCATCGCACAGATCGTGATGGTCTTGCTCGCCCCGTTTCCTCGGCGACTTCGACGCCCTACTCGACGTCGTCCTTCTACATTTGGTGGAGGTGCGGCCTGATATCCTTGCCTCACGCTGGAGCTTCGCACCTGCACGCTCCCGGTAACGCGTATGGCTGACGACGAACACCCACTGGCCGCCCCGACGACCCCGCCGCTTGTCTGCTCTGGCTCTTTACGCCAGCGAGACCCTGCGCTCTTCAGCGGGACTGACGACACTGACCGTGATGACTGGCTTGGTTCGTACGAGCGAGTGAGTTCCTAAGTGGGACGACGCCGCGAAATTACCAAACCTCATCTTTTATTTGACCGGCGTTGCCAACGGGTGGTATCGTAACCACGAAGCCGGTATCAAGACTTGAGACTCATTCAAGGTTAATCTTACAACCATCTTTGCTCGTCCTGCTGTACGCAAGCTCCGCGCCGAACAACACCTGCACGATCCATCACAGCGGCTTGTCGAAACATTTACAAGTTACATTGATGATGTGGTCCATCTGTGCAGTCGCGTCAACACACAGATGTCCGAGAAAGATAAGTTAAACACATTCAAATGGGCATCGAACATGACGTCATTCAAATGTTAACATCCCGCAATTTGGCTACTGTTGCCCAAGTTGTCAACCTTTTCCAGAGCTACGATGAGTTGCGCAAGCAGCGCCTCATCACTCGACCGCCTCCCGCGCCTGGCGAATCACGTTTTGGTCTCTCTACATCTGGGAGCTCCACGCTGCTGCAGGAGCTCAAAAATTTCACCCGGAAGGAAGTTGCTCGCCAGATATCAGTACTTCCCATGAACTGCGAGCTGTGACATAATTTGGTGCCCCTTCAACAGGTCATCGTCGACCGCGTGGCGGAGGCCCTTCTGTCCTTCCTCCAGCGCCCATGTCTCAGCCTGCACCAGCCGTTGAGCCCCTCGCATACGCCGACGTCCCTGTCGCTCAACCAATGAAATGGCATGCGCTCCTGCTCCTGTCGCACCGCTGACATACGCTGTCTTCACTGCCCGACCACGGCCACCTATAGCTACCCTGTGCTGTACGCAACGCCTCCAGGGCCTGTACAGGAATTCATTCAGGCGCCACAGCTTTTGGTTCCACCTCGTCCGCAGCGTCACAATCTATGGCGAGCAAGTGATAACCGTCCCATCTGTTATTCTTGTGGATTTGCTGGCCGTATGGCCTGCTACTGCCGAAATCGCACTCCCGACCATTTTCCACCGCGCCGAATGTCAGCTTCATGGCAGCCGCCCCGAAATCAGTACGCAGCCGCCGATCCATCTGCAAGTTCCGTCGCAAATGATCGTGCTACCTTTTCTCTTTACCGCTCAACCTCACCGCGTCGCCGCTCCCTATCTCCTCTGCGACGGCATCGCAATCTTGCGCCAGAAGAAAAGAGAATACGTTTCTACCGGGCTTCTCGTACAGGGTTTGTCTCGCTTTTTCTTTTTTTTTTTTTTTTTTTTTTGTGGTTGTAACATCAACTTTTCATAACGGAAGTGATGGAGGCAAAATTATGCAAAATGATGTGCTGGAGGTGCACCTTCCGGGCGAAATGTGCTGTCGATACCTGACGCCCACCAATTCCAATATTTCATCACAGATATTCAGTTGCAAGAACCAGCATGTTCTATTGTTTTTGTGTATGCTTTTGCAGTTCTGATGCTCCTCATTCTGATATAAATTGGAATGCGAAAATTGAGTACTATACGCAACGTTTTATTATGCTTTCTAACCAACTGCGCAGTTGAAAAAATTGATAACAAAGAACCGTAGCAAGTGACAATTGTCACAAACTTGTCATTGCGCAGCAGTTACGTACCGAACATAAACAAACGCAGTCGCCATCCCCCATATATTGTGGCGGGCAATATAGTGAAACATTGCCAGCAAGCACCTACGGTCCACAGTGCTTGCTACGTTCGATACGATGACCGACGAAAACCCTCGGGACGAGGTCGTCGAAACACGGTGGCGGCGCCTGCGGGGATAATGACAGCGTCTACATTGTAACAATGAAAAAATGAGGAAAGGATTGAGTCCAGTTGAAGGAAGGGTATGTGGGATGTTGTAAGGTAAGCTCAAGCCATATATGTATACAGCAGCGCCGCGGCAAACCGTGGATCACGCGACAAATCAGACGGCTTGTCAGCACAGCAAAAAAAAAAAAAAACATCGTTTTCTACATTCTTATAAAAAGAATCGATGCCCTTCTGTATTGCACTCAATTCGTGCCCTTGGTGGTATACACTAAAAACAGGAATCAAAGATCTTAATGATACTTCCTTTAATAATCTGTGTGCTAAACTGCGTTGGTAACCCCAAGGAATTGTGGACGTTTCTGAAACACAACGGACTTGAACCTGTCGGAATTCCAAATTTAGACGTCAATGGCGACCTATTACTAGTGATGGTGATAAGGCTCGCTACTTTGATGGATATTTTCAGTCTGCTTTTGCGTCGGCGTACATCGGATAACTTCCGAACACCCGTGAATATTACTGAAACCATGCCCGAATTAAAGTTTTACTCAGCAAGGTGGAGTAAAACTGCTTAGTAACATCAGGACCTCCTCTGCCCGCTGCCCTGATGGTGTATCTACTTTTGTTTTATAAACATGTATGAATATAATTGCTCCTTATTTAGTCACCTTGTTTCAAACATCTCTTAACTCGGCATGTTTTACCAATTATTGGAAAAATGGTAATGTTGTCCCTGTGCATAAAAGCGGTTAAAAAAGCTATGTTGCTAATAACCAACCTCTGACTAGCGTGTTGTAAAACAATGGAACATATAATTTAAGTCACAAAACACCTCGATTCTCATGAATACTTTACTGCATTTTAGCATGGCTTTGGAATAGATTTTTCTTGTACCATCCAGTTGTTCGAGTTCAGTAATGATCGGTTTTCCTCTTTTTACCACGGCTATCAAGTAGATTGTGTATTTCTGGACTTCAAAAAACCTTTGATTCTGTACCCAATGTGCTATTATTACATAAGCTACGATGTCTTGGTCTGCTTCCCACTGTCATTGACTGGCTTCATTCGTATCTTCAGGACCGCATGCAGCGTGTTGTGATTAATGGTTGTCACACGGATTATGTAAATGTCTCCTCTGGTGGGCCTCAGGGATCTGTCCGTGGACCCCTTCTATTTTTTTTTTCATTTTTATTATTGATATATTCTTGACCGTACCTGCCAAATTCGGCTATATGCTGATGACTGTGTTGTGTACCATGTTGTTGGTTGGTTGGTTTGTGGAGTTTAACGTTCCAAGGCGACTCAGGCTATGAGAGACGCTTGTATCATGTTGTGGAAAGTTTTTCCGATGCAATGAAACTTCAGCGAGACTTAGTTTCTATCCAGTGCTGGTGCTCAAAATGGCAAATATCTTTGAACACTTCAAAATGCCAACTTATCTCGTTCTCTCGAAAGCGTTCCCTATACAGACCTGTTATTCATTAAATAATGTTACCCTTCAAAAAGTTTCTGAAGCACAGGTATCTCGGCGTATATTACACATCTAACGTTACGTGGACGAGGCAAGTTAAGCATACTGCATCCAAAGCCTGCAGAATGTTTAATCTTTTTAACGGTAATTTGAACAAAGCACAATAAAATGTCGAAGAGCTCCTGTATTTCACTTATATAAGAACAATTCTTGAATATGCCCGTCCTGTTAGGGATCCCCAGTTTGCTTACTTATCTGATATGTTTGAACGCGTCTAAAATAATGCGGCCAGATGTGCGTCTAGCCATTACAACATTTCATCTGTGTCACGTCTATTAAATACCAACTGTGTTGGGAATCTTTAGCTCACCGCAGAAAACATTTCAGGTTACAGATGGTGTATCGCATATATTTTGGAAAGCTGAGCATTAACAGCGACCAGTCCCTGCTTCAACTCCTTCAGCCTCACTTTTTTTCTAGACGACTTGATCATCAGAGGAAGATCCGAGAAATAAAATGCCGGACAGATGTGTATAAAGCCTGATTCTTTCCACTGGCGGTCAATGATTGGAAAAGACTCCCAGCTGTTATCACTGAGTGCTGCACGGAAATTTGCATGGTTTCAGACTTTCTTATGAGATGTGCGACGTGGCGCGCAGTTCTCTCGCGCGTGTTGTCATGATAACTTTGTCATTGTGTGTATTCACGACTTTATGCGGCGCGCAGTTATCCCTTGTGTCGTGTCTAAGCATTGGGGCATCCAGTATCATGATACATGCCAACAAACACTGGGGTTGGTTTAAGGATTCAACAGAAAAGAGGGTTTATATTAAATGAATAGTAACGTTATTGTCGTGTGAGAATGAGGGAATTCGTTGTATAAGTGTACGTCGCCCCACCGCACTTTTATGAACCCCGTTATCGAATTTCCACGCTCAACGAGGGAGGGGGCAAGGCAACGGCTCAGAGCAGCTTTCTCTCTATCCTGAAATTCGTGTCTTTCTTCAAATTCAAGCTATCATGAGTAAAGATATTTACCAGAAAATCCTTGAAAATATTCATTTCCTATACGACCGTATAGTAATCTAAGCTTAGGATATGTCTGTTTCAAAAGAATGACAACCCAAAGCACTATTACACGCATTCTGGAAATGGGGTGAAGAAAAGGAGGTAGAACCTTATATAATGTTCAAGCTAGTCTGATGAAACTATGTCAGTTAAAAATTTAATAGCTGTTTCTGATACTGATATTATATATATATTTGTGTGTGTGTGTTGAGAAAACTTCCTCACACACACACACACACACACACACACACACACACACACACACACACACACACACACACACACACACACACACACACACACACACACACACACACACACACACACACACACACACACACACACACACACACACACACACACACACACACACACACACACACACACACACACACACACACACACACACACACACACACACACACACACACACACACACACACACACACACACACACACACACACACACACACACACACACACACACACACACACACACACACACACACACACACACACACACACACACACACACACACACACACACACACACACACACACACACACACACACACACACACACACACACACACACACACACACACACACACACACACACACACACACACACACACACACACACACACACACACACACACACACACACACACACACACACACACACACACACACACACACACACACACACACACACACACACACACACACACACACACACACACACACACACACACACACACACACACACACACACACACACACACACACACACACACACACACACACACACACACACACACACACACACACACACACACACACACACACACACACACACACACACACACACACACACACACACACACACACACACACACACACACACACACACACACACACACACACACACACACACACACACACACACACACACACACACACACACACACACACACACACACACACACACACACACACACACACACACACACACACACACACACACACACACACACACACACACACACACACACACACACACACACACACACGCGCGCATGCGCACACACATATTATATATATATATATATATATATATATATATATATATTTAATATTTATATATATATAAATGATGTCACACAACTTTCCCGAATGTCTTATTTAATGCTACTGACAATGACGTCGTACCGTCCTTCTTCAGCGTAAAATTGAGAATGGGAGAAGAAGCGTTGTCCACCATCCGAAACTGTTGTTAAAATAAAATAGGATAATCGGGAAAGTTGTGTGACATCGGTTTTGAATTTTCCTGGCCCATTAGTCAAAAGCAAACTATGTCTTCTGTATATATATATACGAGGGCAAAACGAAAGAACGAAACGGTTATGAGTCGCGACTGTCCGAGTGTTAGGCCCAGTACGTCTGACAGCAAATGATTTTTCGAAGACGTGGCATGATTAGCTTCTGTCGCAAAATTAGACCGCGAGTAATAAAGCAAACTTGCCTAGGCGTACAGTAATCTCTACTCTTCTCAAGTTGACTTATCTCTAGAGATCGCTGACAGCGGTGTAAATTAATCCAGTACGTCTGTTCAGAGGCGCTCGTTACCGTGACCTCCTCGGTATTCATCTGCTCTCGCCATAACTTTCCCTAGATGCACCGAAACACCCTACCCACTCTCTGCCTGTCACTTCCATCCCCTACTTTTCTTTTCGCAGAAATATGGGAGGGAGTGACTTTTTCTCCTCCATTGTGTTTTACGAAATGAAACGTGAGAAAGAGAGTGAGAGGAATTTGTGCTACTTCTTTCTTTGCGCTTTGCCAGCTGCCAATCAGTACGTGCCTGCGGACGCTCACGACGACGGCGCGAAACTAAGGAACGTATGTACTGATAACAGCTAGCATTTTAAGAATCACCAGAGCCGACAAGTTCCACGAGTTGTAACGAGGGCATGGGAAACATAAACTGGGCATTTATAGATAGCTTTTTCGACTCCGTGCATGCTTTGACAGTTTCGAACACCTACTAAATAATACCCTCGCGGGAGATGTACTGACGACATAGTTATTTGTAAAGGCAGTCATTAAAGTAGTGCCTCATTTTTTATTAAAAATCAACATTATCTTCGATACCTTCGCGTAATGCTGAATAATGTTCTTTAATAAATTTAGCGGTGGCAGCAGATAGAAGAAATGAGGCTTACATTGACGATAAATATTGGCGGCTATATTGTAGAACACATGTCTCCCTGTCGAGCTGATAAGCAAGATTTAGTGCTGCAAACAAAATTAAATTAAAAAAACTGAAATACGTATCTTTTTTTATCAAGTGTAACTTTCTATTGAGTGTGTATACTCGTTGGTTGCTTCAGGACGTATATATGACCATTATGACGTCATTCGAAACTGTATTCTTTAGTGTTTTGTACAGTTTCTCCGTGTTATCCATATCCACGTAAGCCATACGCAAAATATTATACAGAGTTATGAAAATTGTTTCGACAAAGGCGTAAACAAACAAACAAACAAATCGAGGGCCTAATTCCTTTGAAAAAGAAAAAAAAATTCCGCACTCCTTTAACATCGAGTATTGTGCGAGTATGCGATCATCTTAAGCTGCATCGTTTGCCGCAGTATTTTGCGGCCGGTCAGTGACATGTTCCGGCGTCGTGTCACGTGCGTGAAGAGCGAGGACCGTTGCCCCCGTAGGCATGCGCCGCTTCATTGGCCACAACGGAACCGAAACGCGCTAGGCGGTGCCTCGTCGTGCCACCCTGACAAGTGCACACCGTCTCCGGACAGCTGAATGGCCCAGGTTATGCGATGTCCTCCTGGTGAGAATGAAAGTAGCCCGCTACCTTTCACGTGCTGGCTACTCAGTTCTATGCACGGACGCCGAAATGCGCGGGCTGCCGCTGTCGAAGGAGGCAGGGACCACTCAGTGAACTGAGTCTGCCTCTAAGCTTCGGAGTACGTTATGTCTAAGGCTTCATTGCTGCGCACCTCTGCATGAAAAGGCTGGTAAGCCGCCGCGCACTCCTTTTTCTCACCATACTAAAAAAATTCAGGATTAGAATATTCATAATGAAACATATTTAGAACAAGCCACAGGCTAGAAGTTAAGAAAAAAGCTTGAAAAGGGGTGTGGCAGAAAAAGACAACAAAAGAAAGCAACGCGGTCCACGTCGTTGGAAATAACTTATATAAAAACGCCTTTGAAATGCTTGTTACTCTTCAGTGACTTTCTAGGTACTGTTCGTAGTGGTCACCGGTTCTGAATGTATGCCTCTTCGTGTTAGCCTTTTCCATACTCGTGGGTAATGAAGAGAATATATAAACACCTCGCATGCTGTTTTTATGTCTTCATGAAAGTCACGCTCATAAGCACGCAGGAGGCAGCCTATAGAATCAGAGAGTATCATAAGAAACATTAAAAAGGGACAAATAACGGCTTCAGCTTCAACAGCTCAAAGAGAGAGAAAACAGTGTCATGATAGTTGGCCCACCGTCTTGTGTACCACAGAGGCAACGATGGCAAACCTAGAAGCCCCACACAGTTTGCAGCACACTGCATCGTTTGAGAAGACAATCACAGAAGTCCCCTGCAGTGGAAACTCAGACGACCCAGTACTGCGGCAAAGGAATACTATTTCTTCCTTCAAGCAGGGGGGGGGGGAGGGGGGGGCACCACCGAAATCCTTTCCTTGACGACTATGAACGGTGCGGGTGTTGGCGTGCAACGTTGGTCGACATTACAGAGCCTGTAAAATATAACTGCGCCCGCAAGTTCACTTTCTGTATTTTGCCCATATAGGCTTCAAGGCCAGTGCGTGGATTTAGTCACCACGGGAAGCTCTGGACGCCCATGCATGGTTGAATGGGCGCTGACGGACCAGCGACTTCTTCCTGCTGTCCGTCGCCGTGAAGAATGAGGCGGTTGTAAAGCATTACGTTGCGGTAGATTGGCACTCATTGCCGGGTGCTCCCGTCACGACCGTGGCGGCGCAGACGCGATCACAACGCGGGCGCGCACCGGCCGGAAACCACCGATGAACAAACATACTCTTCATTGCTGCCACCTGCAGCAGGCTGCCGCTGACAGGTACACATCTATATAAGGCCGGCAATGCGGGTGGAACAGCCAAGGAGATATCCGTTGTTCGGGGCATCGGAGAGGAGCTTCCTGTCAAGGTATTTACCACAGAGTCATGGTGACAAAGCCTTCGCCTGCGTGTTATCTTTCAGGTAGACTGCATGTGGAAGTCTGCAATAAAGGACGAGATAGGAGGAACATAGTGGCACGAGGGCTAACAATATGCCGTTTTTTTGGCAATACAAATGAAGGTCTCAGTAATGAAAAACAGAACATTCAACAGAACTAGAAGGTAAGGAAGCGCAGGACGAACCCGTAGATGCGGCCCAGCGAAATTTGCTGACAGAGATACACGTACTGTTTGTCTTCCTATCATTTCCTCGGTAAGCTGCACTGAGTCTATTTTGTTGCGAGCTTTCCAAACAGCACATTACCAATCAGCGTCACGTTCACGGTTGTGGAGGGACACCGCGACTGGCTTTTACGGTGTCTTGTATGATGTCGGCTGGTCCCCGGCACCGGAAACGCTGCTGTGTCATTCCCACAGTAACGGGAAGTCGTGCATGGAAGGCCGCCACTCCTTTCTTAGATCGCCAGAAAAAAGGAAGTTTGCTCATGGAGGATAGCAGCTATAGATTTTCTTAAATGTCGCTTCCTCAGCCAGAACATTTTTTTTTTAGTGTATTTCAGCGCAAATACAAGATAGCGATATCGTTTGTTTTAAGCAAAGAGGACGCCGCTTACGCCACGAAGAGATAGAGTGAAATATCATTTTTGTTATGCAAGTGACTCTTATAAACGCGTCAGCGTTCTTGAACGTCGGCGTTAGACTACAGCAGCGTTCGTGTCTGCACGGCGATTGGTCTGCCTTCGATACGTATGTCGATGCGAGCTATCGATACCCTCACCCATTTCTCTTCGGAGGCCTCAGTTCGGCAGACGAATAGAAAGCAACAGAAGAGTGTTGAACGGGACTACGAGGCGGGGCCTGTGCCCTTACGTAACGAGGAGGCGTCGGAGAAAACCGACTCGACATGCGCGTGTGTGAGGCTTCACGTAAGTGTGCAGGTAGGTTCATGCATACAAAGGCTTTCAAGAATGAAGGCAGTTGCGGGCCGCTCGTCCTCATGGGCGATTCTTAGTTGCGTGCAGCATGAAACATCGGTCAGGCTTCCACTGCGTCATTCACGACGCAAAACTAAAAAAGAACGGAGAAATGAACACATCACATTTGTACACCTTAATAGGCACAAATGAGATATTATGCAGACAAGAAGACGGGCTGAGGTATGGAAGATTTATTGGATGATTGAATAATCCTGATTTACACAAGCCTCAAATTAACCTGCCACACTTTAATCCGGTGGGACATTCGGAAAATCAAAATACACGGCATCTTCGCTCCATGTGCTTTTTCTGCAGTGCGGAAGTAGTAGTACGGGTAACACCCAACAGGTTTGGCTCAAGGTAAACTACTACCATTTAGAGTACGCGCCTTTCCTTGTTCGCTTTTTCCCGGGGCTGTGTTAACCGTTCCATAGCATTATCATTTAACAGTGTCGCATTTAAATTAGAGCTTTCTAATAGAGTGCTTTCTTAAAAAAATCGGATGAAGTTTGGTTTGGTTTGGTTTGTGGGGTTTAACGTCCCAAAGCGACTCAGGCTATGAGAGACGCCGTAGTGGAGGACTCCGGAAATTTCGACCACCTGGGGTTCTTTAACGTGCACTGACATCGCACAGCACACGGGCACCTTGCTTTTCGCCTCCATCGAAAAGTTTATAGCACAGTTTTAGACAAGAGATGTGGGCTGGTTAACCAAGTTAGACAGTTCTGACAACCGTAAGGCACCACTCAGACATTGTTTTGCTTCACTGTTTCTCGTTATCTGCTACATCTATCATAACCAAGGATTAAAATACACCGCGATTAATAATATCACGGGATCAACTAGCCTGGTTGCCAGGCGCGGTACTCGACAATGACGGGCCGAAAACCTTCATTTAGAGAGGATTTGGGATAGTGCCTTGAGATATAAGGGTCCTTCCTATGTCTAGTACCCAAATGCAAAGAGTGCGCCAGCACTCTAGGCGTACTCACACTGAATGCAACAGTATTACTCCGTAGACCCTCGCGAGGCGGAGTACTAATGCTGTCCCAAAGACCGGCTCGCGTATTACGCGCGCAGTTACGTAGTGCCTCCGGACAGCGCCGGCGTCCGCCCGGCCCGCACGGGGGCCACTTTCTCGACGGGGTGCCGCCCCAGACAAACAATGCGCGCCGTGGGGAATTTATCGCGCCGGAAACCGGCGCCGCGCTTCATTTGAGGCCACTAATGAGCTTGCCGTTGCCGCTCTCGCACCCTGCCGGAGCTGGAGCGCCGCTGGCCGCCGGTAGAGGACGGCGCCCTGCCGCGAAGATCCGCCGGGCCCGCCTGCCGGGGACCGCGTGCGCGGCCACAGCGCGGCCTGCTTGCCCGCCTACCACAGCAGCTGCTGCATTGCGCGCCTAATACGTTCGACAAATATGCGGCGGACGCAAGGGCGCGCGAAACCCGGTCGACGAAATATCGTACGCAATAACCTGGCAGTGCAGGGACAAAAGAAGCACGCAACGGGAGGCAGCGAGGAATGATAAACAATGATGCGGTAGAGGATCCCATATCAATGTTGTGCGCTAACTGTGAAGCTGTGGACACCATAGTGTTGACTCATAATACGCGACACCCCCAGTATCAACATTGGTATTCACTGTTACTACAAACTGCATTTAAAGCTTGATGAAGTGTCTCAAGGAACTAGGATCCTTTTTCATCTATTCCCGTGATTTTTAGCCTTTAATGAGTTAAACTGACCCAGAAGCATCCGGCTGGTTGGAGTTAAGTCAATGAGCATCCCGTCCGGTAAGTATTGCGGTCTCTTTGACATTTGCATTGCCAAAGGAATAAAAAATGTCAGAGGCAAAATGTTAGTTAGATGCATTGCTAGCGGTGGTGTCCACTATTCGAAAGAAAAGAAAATTGGTGCCATGAACTTGGACGAAAATACCGAATCCAAAAAAAACAACAACAAAAAGAACGGCTGGTGCTTCACGAATATCGTTGACACTGAGAACTCATTCGCCGTTCGTAAGTTAAGCTATATGCAGCTGATGCGAGTTGCATACAGAGTCTATGAATACACGCGGCTTATGACGTCAATCCTCCTCTTGAAAGCTTACGCTGGTGAAGAGTCACCGAAGATCAAGTAGAAGGATTTTATTGAAACAGCTCTAGAAACACGGACAGATAGAGAGACAAACAAACATGAACAATCCACAATAAATAGCACTACATATGAAAAGAGAAAACGACCAGTACAACTTTACAATAATAACAAAAATTTATGAGGACAATGATGTTTCGCTTTAGGATTAGATGCGATAGTGACTTTAAAACTATCATTTCACAAACCGAAGTTTTTATAATTCTGGCCTAAATTGTGAAAACAATTCCAGTGTGCTTGCTGTGAAGTCAGTACACATCCCGTACACGCGCTAGCATGTCTTGCCCATGACAGCACACTCACTCCACGCGCTTCTAACACGCTTGATACAAACGACCCTTCTTAGCCTATCCGTTACCTGCCTGCCTGACAGACAGAAGGTCTGGGTTCGCAACAAAAAGGCGGCAAAATTAATTGATTGAGCTTCATTCCATCCTTTTTTATGAAACGCTGCAAAGAAGAACCTCCTCACTAATTTTCGCTTAATTTGGAGACTGCCCACTTTAATAGCTTAATTCGAATGTGGGATTTTCAAAGTTTTTACGCAATGTGATGTGGCTGTGACGACGTCACTTTGTCGACCAATCAAGGTTTTTCTCGACCGCCGTGCACGGCAACAGCGGCGGCTATTCGGAGGGACGAGTTGTATACGCTATCCCGTAATAGTGACAATAAAAGTAATGATATTGTTACGGGGATGCACTTAATGTAACAGCACTGCGATGGGCTGAACTCGGCGCTGAGACTTCAGTAGCCGTGCAATGTCCACTCTGTGAGCGTCGTTCTCTTTCTCAACGCTTTGTGTCGTCCTCTTCGTCAGTGAGCACATCACTTTGGTACCGCGTTTCCAGGTAACAATATCTTATTGTAGCAGCTGTAAATAACGTAACAAATATCGGACCTGCCAAAGCCTCATAGGGCTTCAGCGCAGAGCCTGAAAGGAATCACGGGGACACGTACTCGTGTAATCAAATTATGTTGAGACATCTAAACCTAGAAACAAGATATCGCACATTTGAGAAAAAAAAAACATACATAAAACAAAGCATGTTCTGCACTGAATGCCTTTCACCTCATATATCGAGCAAAGAAAAAAAAAAAAAGAAGGAAGTTCATAAGGGAACATAGAATTTGAATGCAAAATTAAAAATCATCCAGAATAATTAGAAAACCATAAGTTCTTTCTGTATGTACATCTATTTGCACTGCCGACATGTCGAAGTTTGAAGACTGAGCTGTGGCCCAGGAATAGCCGAGGCTTTTCATAGTAGGAAATTATGAGGTTGCTTGAAAAGTCATCAACGTATTCTTCGACTGCGTATTTCCACAATTCTTTTTAGTTTAATTGTTTTGGCATGGTTAAAGGCCTGTTGAATAAGAAAATAGAAATAGTCTAACTCCTTTCTCAATTTGTGTGTACTGTCGGGGTAACAGTAATTTTCCTTATGTTGAAGGAGTCAATGGAAACATGCAGGCGTTGTATTTATTATTCCAAAAATGTTTCAGGACGACAGGTTTCAACAAATGAGTGTTAAAATTTGAGAACGAAAGTGTTTTAAAGAGCGGCCGGCGGTTACGATGGTTGGTAATGCGGGAGTTGAGCGCAGCTTTTTACTTCACAGAAGACACGTGGCTTCTTTGTCGGTGACGTGATCGAGTAAGCATGCACCTATTCTGTCAACAATAAAGTCCTACAGTACACAGGTTGAGCAGCGTCCTCCCGCAGCCAATCGGGTGAAGCCTAATTAAAGCTCGATACGCCAGGATGGATGAATGGATTGATGGAATATAGGAGCGCCCCCTTCGAAACGGGGTAGTAGCAATTGCTGTCGTGCTCGGTTTTTCCTAGGGTACCTCGTTGGGATGGATGGATGGATGGATGGAATATAGCAGCGTCCTCTTTGAAACGGGGTGGTAGCAGTAGCTATCATGCTCATTTTTCTCCATATATCTTAATTATTGATTTAGAATTGCTAACTAAATCATCATTCTATTTATTAAATTTTGCTCCTACATTACTAACATTATGTCACTTTTCTGCTTTTAAGCCACCAATATTCCAGCCGCCCAATTTTCCAGTTGAGCCGCGACATCTAGCGGCAAATCGTAGAAATGTTGTGCAAATTAATGTTAATGCAGTCGAACGCCTCACTTCTTGATGACCATCTGGCGAATTATTGTTAAGGAAAAGTACACAGTGGTAAACGCTAGTTCACTGTTAGACGCACGCGACACACCGCACACCACAGAACACCACAGCATCCGCTGGCTGAGGAGCGAACGCAACGGGTGTCATAGCTTCTATCTCTCGACGAACAATCCTGGTCAAGTTGGAGGGTGAGATGGCTGCTGTAAGGTTGGACTATCTTCGCACGAGGACGTAGCAGCTGTGTTTGGCAAGAGTTCGAATCGGTGAGCAATACAGCGGTGTTTTGCTTGCTCAAACTGGCGCAAACTTGGATAACTGAGTCGACCGTCGGACAATATTTCCAAAGCAGCCGATTGTAAACATCGTCTGCAATTCCCTTTAATATGTGGCCCACCTTGTCTAATTCGGACATGGCGCTGTCCACCTTTCTGCATTCCGTACGATTCCGTCGAAGACTGGGCACGGGATACGAGGTCTTTTTGTGCGCCAAGCTTGCGTCCGATCGGCTTGCCAAATAGGTCTCGAAGCTTCTCCTTGCACATCTCCCACGATGCGATATCGTCCTTATGCGTCTCGAACCAGACGCGCGCCGTACCTGCCAGATAGAAGATTACGTTGGCGAGCATGAGGGTCGCGTCCCAACGGTTGTGCTTGCTGACCCGCTCGTACATGGCGAGCCAGTCTTCAACGTCGACGTGGTCGGTGCCGCAAAAGGTGCCTGGATCAAGAGGCTGCGTCATGACGACGGTGGGAGCCGATGGCGCCGCTGAAGGTGTCGCGTCGGATGGCATAGTGATAGTACCAATCTGGCGGCCACTACGGAGATCCAGGTTTGGCGACTTACGTACTTGCAGCAATCTTCCACCTATTGTTAAGGATAAGTACACAGTGGTAAACGCTAGTTCACTGTTAGATGCACACGACACACCTCACATCACAGAACGAAGTCAGCTAGGCCTGAGCGTCGTCTTCTCCCCAACTTCACATCAGCACGTCGTCGTCGGCTCCATACTGTGTTACGTAACAATATCATAGCGCTGTGTTTTTGATCTCAAACAGCGGTAGCTGGAATCGACATGTTCTGATTTCTTATTGTTTTTTTGCGTTACTCTACAAGACAGTTTTCTGACCATGCAAAAACATTTTGGGCGGACACTTAGGCTTCGCTGTTCTGGGTCGGATGCAATAGTGTTAAGTGTTTAGTTTTTAAATGACCTATGAAAGCATGGTTTTAGATGAGTTTACGTTAATAAGATATTTAAGAAAACAAGTCTATAGCGCATGCTGACGTTGGTTGAAGAGAAGAAAACGCATCCAACTATTTGGTCAACTGGGTATCCTCAGTGCACTGATACAGACCTTCAAGCCCACAATTCGCTATGTAGTTCATGTCGTTGTTGAACAACATTGATCCTTGCTCTACGGCAGCTTTGATTGTCAAAACGTCACCTCTGGCTGCTGCGATCATTTTCTGCTCAGATGACGTTCCTTCTTTTTTTTTTTTTTCATGAGCAAAAGAAAAGCACCACGAAAGATCAGCGTGGAAAGTTTGTCTAATAGCAAACTTTGACAAACTCCGTCAAATTTCTTTTCCATATGCTGAAAGAATGACACATAACTCATCGACATTCAAACGATTGGTTTAACATATCAGAAAAATTCACAAGTAGCATTTGTGTATTTGCCTCGCGCAAACTCATACTAGTATAGGTGACAAAACTTCGTTCTTAAATAACAATAAAAAAATAAGCTTGTCCTTCCGAGTAGCTGGTCTTTTTCTAGTATTTGGGCTAAGCAAGACAAGGCCAAAGTTGGGCGGTACAGGCCTCGCACCTGTGGCGTGCACCGCGCCGCGTTTGTGAATTGTAGCAATAATTCTGTTTATCAAATTTGACCGAATAGTATACCACTTGATATGAGACTGCTAAAAAGCAACAACAAAACATTTAGTGCGGGAAAACGTTTTGCGGATCATCATCTGAACGTCCACCAATCCTCACATCTTTGTTGCGCTTGAAACTGAAAATAATCGCCCTTAAGTTCGCTTTACTAATTAAGTGTAGGTGTACAGGATGTGATATGAAGGCGTTCAGCAAACACCACGATGGATGTTTTTTCTACATGACAATAACGAAAATAGCTTGTTAAACTTATTTGTTTGATTTACTTAGTCGGTGTTTAGGCAAGGTATAAAATCTTATTACCACATCCACGTTTGACACGTATTAAGTTTTTGACGAAAGACCGAGGTTTCCTATACTTTTAACCGGCATTATTAATTTTGCTTCGAATATGCACCCGTTTATCCTGACGAATCATTGCATTTACTTTGTTTCTTGTTTGCTTAAAATATTACCTCGGATTCGTACACGCTGGTGCACATTTCGGCTGGACCAAGAGCAAACCGTTGTCAATTTTTCATCGCAGTAGTATCTGCGAGGTTATCCATGTGTTTCCTTTATTGTCCTGCTTATTTTAATCGTGTGGGTTACTGCTATTTTAAGAACTATTTCAACATGTTTGTCATAACTATCTACTGGCGATACATCCCCTCCCTCCCAAAAAAAAAAAAAAAAAAAAGCAGCTTTTCCAATCCTACTTCGTCGCTACTCGGCAGAAAATGTTAGGTTTACAGACAGATATTTCTTTCTTAGGGGCAGGCACCGGGGATGGATAGATTTCCGTAGTAAAAATAAAGAAATGAAGCTTAGTCGTCGGATATGCAGTGCGTTATTCTGAGCTCTTCAATTGTACTTCCAATGCACGAGACGACTAGTCGACCCAATTGAAAATCTTACATATCATTTCATTTTCATTGGATGTTCGTTTTCATAGCAGATATAGATAATCTCAGGCAAAAGTCACAAAAGGGCGAAGGGTGTTACTGTTAGCATCTCCTATTTCACACAGCTGTAGTCTTGCTCCAAATGAATGAAAAGCGGTAGTCTAGTTCGCTAAACAACAGCTGTCCATTAAAGCAGGAAAAACGGCGAAGTGCAAGCAGTGCCATGGTGCTCGGATTTATTAAAATAACTTATGTGCAACGATAGTCAAACTTGGTTGTATGATTGTTCAGCACCGTATTTACTAGATTCTAAGCGCCTGTTTTCTTTGTGGGCGGAGGGGGGGGGGAGGGGGGGGGGCATGGGGGTCCTTAGGTTCGAAAATCTAAAATGGATGCCCCCCCCCCCCCCCTCTTTTTTTTTGGGAATATATCGATGCGATGGATGCAAGCAATAATTTATTTGGCAAACATTTTTGGCAAAGACAATTCCAGTTTAGACTTCAGGCTGCAGACAGCCCGTTACAAACTCGTCCCGACTTCTGTTATATACAATTACACCTAATAAAGCAACATGTGCCCACGACGCCCGTGAATTCTGCCCAGCGCCGCTGATACCAATCCCATGTGCCGATTACTTGCCATGTGGACTTGCAGCTGTTGTCCCAACTGCGCAAACGAGGAGCTTTCCTATCCTTTGCCGTGCAATATACTGATAAGACGGTCCGATATCTTTGTTCGAGCATGGCGCTCTTCGCTGCATTATACCTGTTGTTTTTTTTTTTTCAATAAAGAAATGAGAAGATTGCACAGGAGCTAGCTCAAGCCATCCTGCCCTCACCGAGGACGTCCCCACCATGCATGCGCGATGCACGCACCTTGCCATCCGGTGGCTTGTGCTTCTGATACAAATAGCCTCCTTTAGCGCAAGAAACTAGTTCTGCTCCATCGAATAACGTTTGCATGGGGTCACGTTGTTTGAGATCATAACTGGAAAATGGTGCGAGTTTAAATGCACTTATACCAATTATGAAGCGCGAAAGCTTTTGCGCACACATAAGTTGACGGAGACGAAGACGTAGGTGTAGAGAAGGTGTAGCAGTCTGCACGTGGTGCGATCGCCTGAAGTGAGAGCGGCGACGTTCTGTACTCGCTTTCCAGGAGAAGACCCTGGGTTCGAATCCACTCCGCTCTGAAGGATACCCAAGCGTGGCATATGCAAGCCACAATATTCTTGATTGAGTTGAGCCTTCTAAACTAGCGCTTCAGCCCTAAAATAATCAGGTGTTTAATCTGGGTAGAAAAGCGATACGTGCGAAAGCACTGTTTCAATCACCCGTGTCGGAACACTTTGTGCCTTTGATGTCATAATCTGTCCAGTCAATCTGGCCAGCCATTCAGTAGCGAGGCATAACGACGGTTCGTAAGATACGCCAATCCGGTGCTCGCATGAGTGCTTTCACTTTGTAGGATGGGGGTTTATTATATGTACTGCATGACTCGATCTAGAAGCACGGCTGGAACAGTCCGCGTACAAGCAGGTCCAGCGCACACACCGATAGCGATGTCACTGGCGAATGCGCACGTAAGCTTCTTCTTCAGCTTTGCTCGTGCATATTCATCTTTACAAGGGCCCCCGTGGAGAAGAGGAGCCACTCTGGCCACTTACGGCGAAAGCAAGATGGCGCGGTCGTAATATTGCCCTAGGCGCTGGACATGGACAGTTTCTAGGCCGCATCGGCGGAGATAAGGTGAGGGCGTCAGGGGTTCCACAATGTCATTAGCAGGAGAGATGCGCTCTAGGATACGATATGGGCCATGATATTTGCTGGTGCAGCGGTGTCGTAGAGGTAGAACATTCGCCTCGCATGTAAGAGGACCGTGGTGCGAATCCTGGTGCCGCGCAATTCTTCACCGGATTAGAAGAAAAAAGTCCACGCGTCGATAGAATTGCATAAACAGGTTCGGGCTGAAACTGATTCCGTTGGACATCTCCACCAATGCACTCTCTCACAAGAACAGGAGTTGGCCACCCTGCTGCATTAACTGGTCACAACCTCCCATGACTATAGTCTCATAAAACCCCGGCCCTAAGTCACCAGCGGCTGCAGAGCAACTGACCACGGCGGCAATCAGACCTGTCACGCAGCGGGGGTGCTACGAATCTCACGCTCCACTGGACAGGCCGCCATTGGAAACTGACTCCGGCAACGTTGAACGCTAGAACCCTAGCTAGTGAAGCTAGTTTAGCAGTGGTTGTTAGAGGAACGAGAGGATGAGATGAGATGTCGTAGGGCTTGTGAGGTTAGGAGCCCGAGTAAGGCATATACTGCACTGAAGGACGGGCATGTACTGTGTTTTCGAGGTTTACCGGAGAGCCGAGAACTAGGAGCATGTTTCCTTGTCAGTAAGTGTGGTTTTTGGTTTGGTTTGGTTTGGTTTGTGGGGTTTAACATCCCAAAGCGACTCAGGCTATGAGAGATGCCGTAGTGGAGGACTCCGAAAATTTCGACCACCTGGGGTTCTTTAACGTGCACTGCATACGAGCACCTCGCTTTCCGCCTCCATCGAAAAGCGGCAGCCGAGGCCGGGATTCCATCCCGCGTCCTTGGGAACAGTAGTCGAGCGCTGTAACCACTGCGCCACCTCGGCGGGTCCCTTGTCAATACGTATATAGCTGGTAACATAGATGAATTCTATAGCAATAATGAGAGTGTGGCAGGGATCGGAATTAAGCTAAATAAGCGGTATAAACTGAAGGTTGTACAGGTCTACGCCCTTATGTGTAGTCCTGATGACCGGACAGTTTAAAGCTTCTACGAAGACGTAGAATCGGCAATGCGGAAAGGAAAGACGCTGTGCACTTTATTAATACGTGACTTCATTGCCAAGGTAGGAAAAATGCAGGCAGAAAACCAGGCTGTGGGTGACTATGGCATTTGCTCTAGGAATAGCAGGGGGGAGTTATTAGTGGAGTTTGCAGAGCGCAATAACTTAAGAATCATGAACACCTTCTTCAGAGAGCGGAAGAACTGGAAGCGGACATGGGAAAGTCCTAACGGGGAGACTAAAAATGAAATTGACTTCATGCTGTGTTCTAACCCCGCCATTATGCAAGATGTAGAGGTAATCGGGAAAGTGCGATGCAGGGACCACGGGATGGTAAGTTCTCCAATTTGTCTAAATCTGAAGAGGTAACGAAACAGATTAGTAACAAAGAAGTCCATCAACGAATTAGCGGTGAGGGGGAGGGCAGAAGAGTTCAAGGTCTCGCTACAGATATAGATATTCAGCTCTGAGTGAGGATGACGACATCATCCTAGAAACAATGAACAATCATTTCAGAGATATCATTGCTGAGTGCGCTGTAGAATTACGCGGTAGGATAGTTAGAGAGGATATCGGTAAGCTGCCTAAGGAGACGAAAGATTTTATTAAAAAACGCTAAAGTATGAAAGCTTCCAATCCAACAGACCAGATAGAATTGCCAGAGATATCAAAGCTATGCAATAAGTGTAAAGTGGCCGATGTAAGGAAGTATAACATGGAGAAAATTGAGCACGCTGTAAAGAACGGAGGAAGCCTTAATGCGGTGAAGAAGAAATTGGGCATAGGTAAAAATCAGATGTATGGGCTAAAGGACAAGGCGGGCAACGTCATCACGAATATGGGCAAGATAGCAAAAATAGCGAAGGAATTCTATACTGATCTCTACAGCAGCCAAAGTAGTCAGGACAATAATGAGATCGGCAGTAGGGAAAAGCAGTCAAGATGAGGTTAAGAAATCGTTCGAAACTACGAAAAAGTGGGAAAGCAGCTGGAGAGGATCAAGTAACTGTAGGTTTGTTGAAAGACCGGGGGGGGGGGGGGATATCGTGCTAGGAAAACTATATTTAAGCAACACTTGCTGTTGAGCTAGCTGGTTCAAATCCATATTTGGGAACACATCGCGGAACAGGACGCAACACAAGACAACGAAGGTAGACAGGACGGAGCGCTGAACTGACAACTTTTATTTTCGAAAGAAGGTGGCCCGCATTTGTGTTGCGTCCTCTCTCCTGTGTTGCGTCTTGTTCCGCGCTTTGTTCCCAAATAGGAAAACTGCCCATCCTCTATACGCAGTGCCTGGTGTCATCGACGGCGCCGGAGTCAAGGAAGAACGCAAACATTATTTTAATTCACAAGAAAGGGGACTCTAAGGACCTGAAAAATTACAGACCGTTCAACTTACTCTATTACGTATAAAGTATTTACTAAAGTAATTGCTAATGCAATCAGGCCAACCATAGACTGCAGTCAAGTAAAAAATCAAGCAGGCTTTCGGAAAGTGTACTCTACTATCGATCATGTCCATACCATCAATCAGGTGATAGAAAAATGCGCGGATTATAACTAGCCCTTGTACATAGCATTCATTTATTACGAAAAAACATTTGAAGTAGAAACCAAGGCGGTCATGCATGCATTGCGAAATCAGGGCGTAGACGAGCCATACGTAGAAGTAATGGAAGATACATATATATATATATATATATATATATATATATATATATATATATATATATATATATATATAGTTGCTGCACAGCAACCATAGTTCTGTATAAAGAAAGTAACAAAATTCCTATTAAGAAAGGTGTTAGGCAAGGAGACACAATCTCCCCAGAACTATTCACAGCTTGCTTAGAGAAAGTATTTAGAGACTTGGAATGAGAGCAGTTAGAAATAAGGGTAGATGGAGAATACATCAGTAATCTGCGATTTGCTGATGACATTGCCTTTCTGAGTAAATCTGGGGATAAACTGCAAATAATGGTTGATGACCTAGACAGGAAAAGTAGAAAGTTAGGATTGAAATCAATATGCAAAAGACTAAGGTAATGTTCAACAGCCTCGAAAAGGAACAACAGTTTACGTTAGGTAGCGAAGCACTGGAAGTAGTCGGCGTTTATATCTACTTAGGACAGGTAGTAACCGCAGATCCGCACCATGAAAGGGAAATAACAAGGAGAATAAGATTGGGATGGAGCGCATTTGGCAAGCACTCCCAGATTATGACTACCACCTTACCGGTATCGCTCAAAAGGAAAGTACACAACAGCTGCATGTTACCTGCACTCACCTATGCGGCTGAAACGTGGAGGCTAACCAAAAGCGTTGTACTTAAGTTGAGAACAATGCAGAGGGCTATGGAACGAAAAATGATAGGAGTAACGCTAAGAGGTAGGAAGCGTCCAGAGTGGTCAGAGAAATAACTCAAGTTACTAACATTCTAGTGGAAACCAAGAAGAAGATATGGGCATGGGCAGGACATGTAGTGCGAAGAAAGGATAACCGATGTACGTTTAGGGTAATAGACTGGATTCCAAGGGAAGGAAAGCGTAGCAGGGGCGGCTGAAAGTTAGGTGGGCGGATGAAGTTAAGAAGTTCGCTGGGGTCAAGTGGTTGCAGCTAGCACAGGACCGGGTTAATTTGAGGAATATGGGAGAGGCCTTCGCCCTGCAGTGGGTATAGTAAGGCTGATGATGATGATGATGATCGGAAAGCGGCTTTGATCAGAGGGCGGATACCGCACACGGATAAGGTTGAAATGTGAGCAGAAAAATGAGAAACCTGAGGGTGGTTGACACGGGAGGAACTAGGCTTGTGGCTGCTGTGATAGGTGGAGGGTGAAGGGGAATGTGGGTGGCTTTTGTTTGCTGTACAGATGCAATTTCCTTTTAGGTGACCTGGACCCCATGGGATGTCCTGTAACTATCGACATTCCTTTCAGGTGAAGGTTTCGAAATCAATGGGATGCTTATAGCCTTGTGGGCAGAGATGTGGACCACTTCCCATGCCTCTTTACAGAGGCATGCCCAGGATTTCTCGAATCTGAGAGTCTTCAAACGCTCGACGCCACTGACAGTGAAGTACAATTTGTTTTTGATTTTCGTACGAGGTACGAGCCCTCGTGCGTTAAAAGTAGCAGGAAAATCAAGCGTTAAATAAAAGCGCACCTCAAAAAATGTGTATGGCTCTTTTGAGGTTGAATGTAGTTGGGTTGGCAGTGGGGATTGGGAGAGTGGCGCTTTTTGCGGCAGCTGGTTTTCGGGGGGAGGCTTCACATATAAAACGCCGACACTTTTGCCATGTGGCAGTAGTAATAAATAGCAGACGGACGGCAGAACCTACGAGGGCCTTAGCGTATAAATTGATGTGTTAAATAAATCGAATTTATAACTGAGTCTTGAATGCCTTTTACATCCGAGAGTAACTAAGTGTTCGCAGCTATCTTTCGTGTACGTGTGCTACCGAAATAGCAGGATAATATGAAAAACGAAATGAATTCTTCCCGAAGAAACAAGAACTTTGTAATTTTTGGTAGAGGTGAGATGGCGGGGGCGGGGGGGGGGGGGGGAGGGGGGGGGGGCTTCGAAAACTGGTTATTTTCCGTAGGACGTATAATCTACTGACTGGAATATAAGCTTTCTGCTAGCATCGAATCTAGAGTCGGTATAAAATCTCGCGTCATGCACGCACGCACACACGCAAAAGAAAAGAAAAAAACGAACCTTGTCGGCATCTCTTCTTTGAACGGAAATGACTACGTACAGTGGAAGCATGGCGTCGGAAGTTCCGAGTTCGCGGCCTTTAATCTGAGCTCAGTAAACAAATGCTATCCTTCATCTTCGAGGAACGAGCGAGGCTTGACTTCTACGGGTCTCACGGGCCACGCGGCCGGCACACGAGGGTCCGACGCTCGTGCGAACGGAAGCGCGCCGGGACCGTGCGAAGCACGCGCGCACGCGAGAAGGCGCTCGGAGAAGCGCTATAGATTTCCGGCGCGATTAGCCAAGGCGCTGCCGATACAAGAGGTCGGCCTACGCGAGCACACGCGCCGTCCCCCACTGGCGGACGAAAGGAGAGAGAGGAAGGCAGTCCGCGAGTAATGAGCGAGCCGCTATAGTGCAATACTAAACGCTACCTCGTACGCTGGAGGAAAGAAACGGCTTCCTCGGTCTCAACTCTACGCCTGGACGCGCACGCCTCCGGTTCTGGAACACAGAGTATACGTAAACACGCCGCTGGAATCGAATCGGCAAAATGTCAGCCGGAAGCGAACGCGTTTCCTGCGGACGACAACGACGTTATGCGGTTTTAATGCAGCTTGGCTGGGAAAACATGTTTGTGAAAAGGAAAAGGGGAGCGCCTCCAGCTTTCGTGACGCTAGGGGATGGCATTGAGCCTAACTCTCACAAAGTTCCTTGTGTCTGCAACCAGTCGGCGTTCTGGCTGCACGCTGGATACAAGCCTCGAAAAAATGACTACTGGGCTGTCTAGTGAGTGGGTACGGCATGCTATTTCAGTAGGCTGGCGCTCGTTCTGTCTCACTAGTGGGCTTTTCTGAATGCATCGTTAGTCTTCAAGTATCTGCTGTGAAGGTATTCCAGGGCTGCAAGCATTGGCGAACCTGCAAGTTTTCGAAACCTTGCTGGCGGCAGCGAAACATAACGAGAAACGAACAAATGGACAACGAAAGGCAGAACCAGCGTGGTAACAAATGCACGAGCAAAAAAAAAAAAAAAAAATGGAGTTCCTTCTTTGAGTGGAATAAAGGAAAAATTTTCGCGTTGAAAAAGCCTAAAAATGCACATGGCGCTTGAAGTTACTTGGCTTTGATTTCTGTAGAGCTCTTAAAGCACTAACCAGAGACCAACTGCTCCTGAATCGCCTATGTATACAATTTTTGAAAGGTTTCACAATTACTTGATAGCGAATGAATGTAAGGTACGCATCTGGTTCCTCAGGTAAATATAGCCAAGATTTTGGTCTATGGGCTTTACTTCCCAAAGTAACTCCCGCTAGAGACGCCGGACGCCGGATGTCCTGGAACCGCGGGAAAAGAGCTCCTGGTTCATCAGCGTAGCCTAATGGCTTGTAATATCTCCCCCTCGTAAAACTTAGCTAATTATAAATAATGTTAATGTAACTTTCTAAATATTGCGTTAAGGAACAAACTCTCAATACAGACAATGCAATAGGCATGCAATAGCAGCTGACGAAAATTTTTGCACCATATTTGACGTATGTAGCATTTTTTACGGCTCTTAAAAGATGACCAGAAAAAGAAATGGTTCCCCATTACAGAGGTGCTACTTCTTCTTCCCAAGACTCGCATCAGCGATACTTTTTTTCATTATTCACTCTCCCCAATGAAGCTTGACGTATGCAGTGGGCGAGAGGCATGAGGGGGCAGGTGGTCACGTGAGAGATTTATTTCAAAGACGCGTGAATGGCCTCTCGGTGAAAATATTGCCGCAAGGCGTTTTCCAAAATAATACGCAGCTTTTGAATTACCACGTTGTCACTCAATGTAATATTTAAAGACTAGCTAATTCGCTATTAGCTAAAGACTAGCTAATTCGTTTAATTAACTATGGAAGACGAAAACGTTACTGATGACTAGGCCGCGAGACTCTGAAGCTCTCATTTGATTTAAGTGTAGTAGTACACGGGCCGTTTTAAATGACTGCTTGCTTTAGTTAGGACACCCTGTCTATACTTTGAAACCAAATGAGCATGAAAAGTATTTGTAAATATGGTGACGTCGGCATTCACATTTTCTTTTTTTTTTTTGTCTGTTTGATCTTTCGTTAGGCTTTAAGTTCGGAAATTCTTGTAATTCTCTGCTTTCAGCTGCTGCGATACGGGGTTACCTGCTCACACGGTAACACCTGCGTACGTTGCAGTGATCTAGAGCGCAAACTCCAATAGGGTCGCCAATCGAAAGAACAATGGCAACACAGACGGCGCGTTTCCTGCTTAGTTCAGATCATACGAGCGATAGTGCGCAAGAAAAGGATGACCGGCGCGGAGAGGATAAACCGCTTGCGCTCTTCTGTTCTTACATTGGAAGCGTGTATATGTCACCAGGCGACGATGCTGGCGACCCCGTTGCAAGAACAATCGAACATACGCACGCTCTATAACAATCGCAGTCAGCGTGAAAACAGAGAAGGCCAGAATGCACCGACGAGGAAAATTATACAAGCGAGGTCGGACTGGGTGAAAAGGGGAAGGGATGGGCGACATGCGCGTGCTCTACGCCGCTTGAGACAGAGGCCAAAGAGGAGCTGCTCCTCCCACGTGCGTACTCGGCCACAGCGGGCGCCGACGCAGCGGAGCGCGTACGTGGACGTTGACGGCCCGAGATGTGGGCAGTAGATAAGGCCAACAAAACGCTGCACTGCCGATGAGCGGACACGAGGCGCGTAGCAGATGTGAAGTCGGTGGGTGCGCGGGCGTGTGATGGACATCCTCGCGAGGATCAGCAGCGGATGCAGCTGGCTGTGGGGTGTCCCAATATTGAATGATCCTATATAGCGCACCGATCCATGCCCAGGGCAGCTCCGAGATCCCCAGAAGATGGACTGTATAGCATCGTATCTAATAGAAGACGCGCAGATGGCGAGCGAATAGAATATGTGTAACGTTACACAAGAAATTTCACGAATTGCTTTAATCAATTTTTACTTATTTATTTTAATTTCTGTTTACAAATACTGCAGATCATTCTCGGGATCATGCAGGAGTGGATACAGAGAACAAAATATGTGATAGAGAAACATGTGTAGGTAAAAAAAGGTGCACGGTAACAATTCATTACCCTAGCGGCGTCATGGGGATAATGAGATGAATTCAAGGTAACGAGAACCGCTGGTTGAACAAGAAAGTAAATGCAATCACAAAAAACACAAAGCCAAAGGTCAGCATCATAGGCTAATCGGCAAAATACTTGAAAAGGGAGGCTTAACGCTGGCTAGAGCAAGTTAGCTCTGTTATTGGTACACACATATTGTAGCGAAAGTAACACTACGCTACCCTTGAGCCTTTCGTCGGTGCCTGGGTGCCTGAAAGAATACCAACCCAGGCCTCTCCTTTTATGTGGGAGGGTGACATTAGGGTCAGCCTGTCATTGAATTCACGTTACCTCTATGCCACGCAGGCACGTTCATAGCAAGCATGAAAGTGGGTTCTGCATAGAACGCCGGTGAACTTTGATGCGTTCAACGAAACGCTGGCTGTGTTCGATGTGTTCCGCAGCCAAAGCTTTCGTTCCACATTCGGTTCAGCAACGTTGAACTCCTATAAATTTTTTTGAGCCGCTTCGCCATCACCCTCTTGCGCATAGTAGTGATTAAATCATGATCACTATTTTTTTAATCAACCGCAACCCTCTGTTTTTCAACCTGCGTTAAGGGCATATATTCTTTGCCTAACTGTAATTGCGCATCTTCAGAGACCATTTAACACAGCACTGACCATTAAACTCAGTGGTTGGTTCCCTTGGACTTAGCTATAACGTGCACCCCAAATATAAACGTAGTCATTGTCATAATCACCATCATCAGAATCATCACTGGATTGTCTATGACTGCTCAAGTAAAGCGAACTTGTTGAAGTGCGGCATCGAATCTGGTGGCTCGCACTGAGCTTCGGGTATACATTCAGGACACCGAAAAAAGAAAGTCGTGGGGTAGTCTGGCATCCCAACCTTCGTTTCTTAAGCGATATTCTCGTCTCCCAGGCAGTGCACACAAAACCGTATTATATGAAGCAAACAAGCCCTAACCTCTTTTTCTTTACGCTTCAGATGCGTCAAGGGAGGTTGGAGAAATGTGACGCACTTTGCGCAGTAGTGTGATTGCAGCATTTCAAGCCGTACTCTTCCGTATAGGTTGTGCTTTGAGATAACGGCCAGCAGGTGTTTGGCACCTTTTCTGGATCCTTCAACGCCCATCGCGCAGAATCCCGCACACTAGGAACATCTTCTGAATTAACCGGAGCGATGGAGTCTTGAAGTCCGGTTTATCAGTCCACCACAGGCGCTGCAGTACGAGACACTTACGGCGCCGGTGTAAAGAATTTGACTCGTGCAAAAACAAACAAAAAAAAAATAAAAAAATGAAGCGCGACTTGCAATTCCTGGCTCCGATGGCATCACCACCAAACTTCTCAAGCTAACGTGTCGTGAATGCTGATTCCGTTTGTTGCTGCTATTTGAGCGCTCACTTAACTTAGGATGCGTTCCGAATGACTGGAAGATTGCTAACATCATTTCTTTACATACGGCGGGAGCTCGTTCAAATCTTATAACTACAGATGCATTTATATTTTAACATTTCTAACTATTTTAACATATTGTGAGCCTTCTGTGGACCTTCTTTCATTTGTACATGCCATCATCATCTTCTTTAAAGAAGATGATTACAAATAAATTTATTTGTACATACCATCATCATCGTCCCGCGGCGCCGGCTCCGGCGCGTGCCTGGTTGGTGACCGGATTAAAACGCTAGACAAGGCTTCGCTGTCCTTGCCGCCACGACCTCGCCGTCTTGACCTAGCCTTCTTCCACAATATCCTGGTTTCTCACTTTATGAACAATTAAAACTTAAATAATCAGCTTCCTGAAAACCAGCACGCATTCCGGTATAAACGATTATGACTAATCTGGTTATTTGAATTAGTTACAGACGCGCACTAAGCGCTGCAAACGTCACTCCAGAGACAAAATTTCTTTTTTCTCAATTTTTCCAAAGCCTTCGATTGTGCAGCTTCACGATAAAACGACCAGGTGCATCGCTAAGTTATTGACCAGTTGCTTCCAAATTCAACCAGTTAAGATAAACGAATGCATTTTTAACCTAATACGTTTGAAGTCAGGTGTCCCACAAGGACTTCAAAGTCAGGTGTCAAGGACTTGAAGTCAGGTGTCCCACAAGGAGAGATATATCACATAGCAACATGGAATGTAAGATCTATGACGCAAGGTAAACTGGATGTCGTCAAGCGAGAAATGAACAATATAAAGTTTGCTATCTTGGGTAGCAGCGAGCTCAAGTGGACCGGAATGGGAGCATTTAACTCCGGCGACCATTATGTCTTGTATTGTGGGCACGAATCCAAGAGAAGGAATGGGGTCGCTCTCATAGTAAACAGAAGAATGGGCAAAGAAGTGCTAGGGTACAACCCCAAAAACGACCGCATGATTTCACTTCGCATCCAAGATCACCCTTTCAACATAACAGTTATCCAAGTCTATGCGCCGACCACTACTGCTGAAGAAGTTGACGTTGAGAGATTTTATGCGGACCTACAATGCCTTTTACACCGCACCCCATCATCAGACGTCGTTTTTCAAATAGGAGACTGGAATGCTAAGGTCGGGAGTGAAGAAATATCCGGAATTATAGGCAAGTTTGGTCTTGGCGAGCCAAATGAAGCTGGGCAGAGGCTAGTAGAGTTTTGTCAAGAAAACAACTTTACCATACCGAATACTCATTTTCAACAGCCCAAGAGGCGCCTGTACACATGAACTTCACCGGACGGTCTGTACAGGAATCAGATCGATTATATTCTTTGCCGGCAGAGATGGAGAAGCACTATACAAGCAGTAAAAACAAGGCCTGGGGGCCGATTGTGGCACCGATCATCAGCTTCTTGTTGCCAAAATTAAGCTTCGATTGAGGAAAACGCAGAAACCTAGAAGGCCTTTCAGGTATGAATCAGATCGATTATATTCTTTGCCGGCAGAGATGGAGAAGCACTATACAAGCAGTAAAAACAAGGCCTGGGGCCGATTGTGGCACCGATCATCAGCTTCTTGTTGCCAAAATTAAGCTTCGATTGAGGAAAACGCAGAAACCTAGAAGGCCTTTCAGGTATGAACTGGATCAAATTCCATTAGAATATGCTGTGGAAGTGAGGAATCGATTTCAAGAAATAGATCTAGAAGAGAGAGAGCCCGAAGAGATGTGGACTGATGTTCGTGATATAATACAGGAAGTTGCTACTAAGGTAGTTCCAAAGCAAAAGAAATGCAAGAAAGCAAACTGGTTATCTGAAGAGGCTTTGCAAATAGTTGAGGAAAGGAGGATGGCAAAAGTTATGGGGGAAAGAGAAAGATACAAGGTTCTCAATGCGGATTTTCAGAAAATAGCAAGGAGAGATAAGAATGCCTTCCCGAACGTACAGTGCCAAGCAGTTGAGGACAACAGCCAATTAAGGAACACAAGAGCTCTGTATAAGACAATCAAAGATATCAAAGGAAGCTTCTGTGCTAAGCTGGGCATGATAAAGGACAAACAAGGCAAGGACCTCACTGAAGCCTCAGAGATAAAGAAGAGGTGGCAGGAATACACAGAAGAACTGTGCAAGAAGGACCGGAATGTGCAAACCCATCATAAGACTTGTGTGATTACTGATCTCGAGCCGGGCATTTTGAAGAGTGAAGTTGAATGGGCCTTAGCCAGCCTTGCTAAGAATAAAGCTAGCGGAATTGATGGCATTCCAGCTGAGTTGCTTCAAAACCTCAACCATGACGCTATTAACGTTCGGCATACATTATGTCAGAAGATTTGGACAACCCTGCAGTGGCCACAGGATTGGAGGAGGTCAGTTCACATCCCCATTCCAAAGAAAGGCAGTGCCAAAGATTGTTCCAACTACCGCACAATCGCACTTATTTCGCATGCTAGCAAGGTGATGTTGAAAATCCTCCAAGGTAGGCTGCAGCAGTATGTGGATCGGGAGCTTCCGGACGTGCAAGCTGGGTTTCGCAAGGGCAAAGGAACTAGAGACCAAATTGCCAACCTTCAATGGATCATGGAAAAAGCAAGAGAGTTCCAGAAACCCATCTACTTCTGCCTTATTGATTATGCGAAAGCGTTTGACTGCGTAGATCACAGCAGATTGTGGCAAGCTCTCCAAGAGATGGTAGTTCCAATGCACCTCATCTGTCTCCTCAGGAACCTGTATGAAGGGCAAGAGACCACAGTCAGAACTGGGCATGGTCTTACTGATTGGTTTCCGATTGAGAAAGGAGTGAGGCAAGGCTGCATACTGCCGCCCTGCCTATTTAACCTATATGCAGAGTGCATCATGAGGAAGGCCGGCCTGGACGAGTCTTCAGCTGGAGTGAAGATGCTGGAAAACGTATCAACAACCTTAGATATGCGGATGATACCACTTTAATGGCAGAAAGTGAAGTGGAACTCAAGAGACTTCTGATGCGCGTACAAGAAGAGAGTGAGAAGTTTGGGCTTAAACTGAACATTAAAAAGACAAAGATAATGGCGTCTTGCCCTATCAAGTTCTGGAGCATCAATGGACAAGAAGTGGAAGCTGTGACAGATTTTCTTTTCTTGGGCTCCAAGATTACCTCGGAAGGAGACTGCAGCCATGAAATTAGGAGACGCCCTCTTCTGGGAAAGAGAGCAATGGTTAGCCTTGACCGCCTAGTACAGAGCAGAGACGTTAGTCTGCCAACCAAAATCCGTATAACGCGTGCTATGGTCTTTCCAGTTGTGATGTATGGATGCGAGAGTTGAACTGTGAAAAAGGCTGACCGTCGAAGAATTGGCGCGTTTGAATTGTGGTGCTGGCGAAGACTCTTGAGAGTTCCTTGGACTGCCATAAGATCAAATCAGTCGATATTGTCGAGCATAAACCCTGACTGCTCATTCGAGGGTCAAATTCTAAAGTTAAAGCTCAGCTACTTTGGTCATCTGATGAGAAGAGAGGAGTCGCTGGAGAAAGACTTGATGTTGGGAAGGGTTGAGGGTCGCCGGAGAAGGGCTAGATGGCGAACGCGATGGTTAGATGGCATCCTCGAGGCACTGCAGATGAAGTTATGTGATGTTAGGAAGATTGTGAGAGACCGGAAAGCGTGGCGTGACATGGTCCGTAAGGTCACGAAGAGTCGGACACGACTGGACGACTGAAGTGAACTGTCCCACAAGGAACAGTTTTCGGGCCTTTGCTCTTTTTAATTTATAAATGACATAGCATCTGACATGAACTCATCAATCTGCCTTTTTTTCAGGGGACTGAGTGATCTATAAAAAAAAAGATATCGTACGCGAACCATACACCCACGCTTCAGTCCGATTTAAACAATCTATGTGAATGGTGCAGTACATCGCAAATTGAGATTAATAAAGAAACTGAAAATTCACTGAAGTTCAATGCCGCTTAACTGTCACTGCCCATTAGCGATGCGTATAGATAACATTACCAATTGAGGTTTTAATCAAATCTTTATTTGTTTATTTCCCCCATGTTCTCAACAGAGGGAGGACTATGGAAAAAATACTGCAAGAGGCGGCTTGACGAGTCCGCAGCCTCATGTATAAGGCGGCGTCTGCACAGCACCAAAGAATAAACAAATCAAGGCACTTTACAAGTGTAGATAAAAAACTAAACGCTCCGACAAGATTAAAAGAAAACACCAGTATAAGTAAAAACAGGTTTTTTTAATATGTAAACACTTCTCGAAGTTCAGCAGTAGAACAACTAAATAAATCTAAATTAACTGGCTAATGACAGCTTAAAAGTGATGGTAGAGGATAGCGCAAACGCTCCATGACAGAATTCGAGCGTGGTATAGCGTCCGTGCTGTTTTATCCTCGCCTAGAAGCACAATAATGATCATTGTTTTCTATGTGTGCCAATGCATCAAGGCTGTGTATATTATTTTGCACTTCATATTTAAATCTAGCAGTCACAATGTAGACATATAGTTTGCGAACTGTAATAACACGACCGCTGAGAAAAGGTCTGCTGATGTTGAATTGTATACATGGCGTAGCTAGCGCTTTTGTGTAACAAACATTTTTTTTATGTTGAAAAATTTAGTTGTGTCCCAGACAAGCTGGAAGTAATTACCGTATTTTCCTGTTTATAAGTCCCGCGCTTCTTTAATCAAAATTTCGTCAGTGCGTCTTATCCACCAGCTCGACTTGTGTATGGAACAAATCCAGGCCACGACGGCCACGCGTGGAGTGCCCAAAAACGTGTCTGTACGCTACGCAATGTCAACGCATGTTGAGAGACTCTGTTCGTCGAAATTAATCCGGAGCCCACAACTAAGACGTCGCCCAGCCCATATGTCTCTGCAGGACGATAAACCCAACAATTCACAATTTACACGTGCCAAAATACTGCGTGGGCAGCGAAGGAATGCGCCCGAGTCGGAAAGTTACGTGCTACAACTGCGGGAAATCTTCTGCCATTCACAGAAACTGCATTTAGAAACAACTCAAAATTAACATCAAATTGCCTCTAAATGCAAACTTTAACTCACTCGTTTTTAGATTTGTTTATGAGGGAGGGAAATGCAATCCCGGAAATGAGGCCGTCGATAACATAGCCCGAGGACTTATTAGCCGGGCAAATGGCGACCCATGCCAGGATTTCTCGAGGGAGCGGGCACATACATTTTCTGAGCTCACACAGCAAGCACGCCTTGCCCGTCGACTCTACCCCCCTCCCCACTCCCACCTGTCTCACTCCCAACAAATCCTCTGGAGGCGTCTTCAAACCCGAACGCTTCTCACCCCTAAACGCCTATCCTACTACCGACCCGTTTCCCCTGAGTGCACTCTCTGTGGAGAGTTGCACGCCACCTTGGACCACATTCTTTTCGGCTGCCCTGCCGATCCTCCCCCGCAGGGACAGCCCGCCATCGGATCAAGGGAGAAATGGGAGGCCCTCCTTACGTCGCAGGACCTGGACATACAACTTCGCTGTGTGGACCGGGGTGCCAGTGCCATGGCCCTACGTGACCTGGACACATGCGCGTAATGTGAGGGCCGTGCGGTGGCCCTGGGCCCTTGAAGGGTCCAAACTCGCTCGTTTAATAAAGTTTTTTCCTCCTCCTCCTCCTCCTCAAATATGGTAGCTTACCATTAACAAGTTATAATTTTCTAGCCTCTACCGTTCGCGTCCCTTCCGTCCGCCACGGCATATTCATTGCATTAGAGAGATTTAGCTTGCCGGAGACGTATGACGTTTGCCGGAGACGTACAGACGTAGACGTATCGGACGCCTACTGGGCATGCGTGCAAAGTGATGTAGACGTATCCGGCCGACACCGGGAAATACGGGTTTTAGTTTTAGCTGTACAATACGTACAGCTAAAACTAAACAGCTGCCCATACGTCAGACGTATCGGCAGACGGATATGCAGATGATGATGATAGCTATTAAAAAAAAGCTGTTTGTAATAAATACTTCAAATAATGTCACAAAAATGTCACATGCAGATCCCCCCAAGTCATAATATTTGCGTGTTTGTTGTGTTTCGAATAATTATTAATTTGAGCTCACTTTTAACCACTTTGCCACCTGCAGCAAGCCCGAACAATCCAAGCCTAGTTGCATTAAATCCATTTCTTTTGGTGCTCGTGTTTGCCTGGTGTTCGGTCGTATGCTAGAATTTACGCTTGCTATTGGTCCAACCTGTCCACGTTACGTTACATCATGCCGACAGCGTCCTTCACCCTTCACGACAGGTAGCTTTTAAGCGCGCTATCATGGAATGAAATTGAAGACATGTATCGATTTCCACGACAGCGCGACGTTCCAAAGCCTCGGAGGAACTAACGTGAGCGTAGTGTCCTTCAACATCGTGGCCAGCAACAGCACAGTGTTCAACAGGATTTTTAGATTCTAGAAAGAGGATCTCGGAGAGCTGCATTCAGCCCTCCTAATTCCAAATGAGGTCACCTGTGCGCAACGGGTCAAGGTCTCCGGCTCCGAGGCACCTTGGCACAACTCGAGTTTTACTTCGGTCATCTACTCTACGATATGACAAGTGTAAAACAGGTATTGGGCTCTGATATGTTCAGCGCCTATTGCTGAAGAGAACGACGACAAGCATGTTCAACGCGCGTGACGGGCAGAAAGGAAAACGACAACGAAGCTCGCTTCGACGCTCGTACGTGTGCTGACACGTCTCACGACTGATCGCAGAACGTTCTATTGACTGTTGACGCCGTATCGCCTAGGTCAAGGTCTTCTACAACAAGTGGTGGAGGTGCCAGCAATCCCCTCAACCTGGAGCTTCGCAGCCGTGCTTTGCCTACCACTTCCGCGATGCCTGAGACCGCCAGCCAACCGCCAACCCCATCGCCTGTCATCTGTCCCGGTGCAGCGCGTCAGCGCGACCCAGCCATCTTCAGCGGCACCGATGACACGGATGTAGAAGACTGGTTGGCGTCGTATGAACGCGTAAGTGCGTACAACAAGTGGGACGACACCGTGAAGCTCACAAACGTCATTTTCTATTTGAGCGACGTTGCCAATCTATGGTTTCGCAACCATGAGAGTGACATTTCTACCTGGACGGCTCTCAAGACCACCCTGACCGAAGTTTTTGACCGTCCCGCTATACGTAAGCTTCGCGCCGAGCAACGCTTGCGAAGTCGGGCACAACAAACCGGCGAAAACTTCACCAGTTAAATAGAAGATGTCGCAGACCTCTGTAAGCGCGTAAACCCTACCATGAGTGACGCCGAGAAGATCGGACACATTATGGAAGGCATCGACGATGACGCCTTCCAGATGCTCGTCGCCAAAAACCCCCAAACTGTGTCCGACGTTATAAACTTCTGCCAAAGCTTCGATGAGCTGCGCAAGAGGCGGCTTTCCACACGACGTGCTGGCCTTCAGCAGGCCACTCTTTCTAGCTTGGCTCTCTCCGGGGACGGTGCCCAGGACCAGCAGTCGCTAATTCAGCACATTCAAGAATTCGTTCGCGAGGAAGTCGCACACCAGCTTTCCTTGTCCACCTTCACTTGCCCGCCAGCACCTGCTCCTGCGCCGCCGCTCACTCCCACTCTTCAGCGTGTCATACAAGAGCAGGTCGCTGAGGTTCTCCCTTCACCTCCTCAGCAGCCGTTGGTGGCGGCTCCTCTCACGTACGCTGATGTTTCGGTGCGGCCACCACCCCCTGTCGCTCCTGTGTACAGCCGGCCCCCCCTCCTATACGAGCCTCAGCGACGCCAGCAAAATGAGCAACCTACAATCCCACCTTATCGTCCAGTTCTCCGCTGTCGACTACAGCCACGCCCTTCCAACCCCTGGCGCACACAAGACAACCGACCTACCTGCTACGCCTGTGGAGTCGTCGGCCATGTGGCTCGTTTGTGCCGCAATCGTGGCCCTCGTCCCTACGACTATACACGTGAGCCAATGTACAATCTTCCTCCGTCCCCCTCGCCTGTGTTCCCTGAGCCTCCTCCACAGTCCTATTCAAGTTACGATCACCGCTCCCACCGCTCCCACCGCTCGCCTTCTCCTGGCCGTCGTTCCCGTTCTCCGATGCTCCGCCGCCAACCAGCCGTTAACACGGAAAACTAACGGCCGCAGTTCCGGAGGCAAGAACTGCGCCATCAGGGACCAACTCAAGACCTGTTCACGTACCAGCCAACATTATTACCATATTCATCGAGGGAGTTCCTGTCGAAGCACTTGTAGACACTGGCGCAGCCGTTTCTGTTCTTAATTACGCCCTCTGTCGCAAACTCAAAAAGGTGATGACGCCGCTTCCTGCAATTTCTCTTCGCACAGCCAGCGCTCAGGACATTCCACCATTAGCTGCCTGTACCGCCCGCCTTGTTATCGACGACGTTCAATACACAATAAAATTCCTCGTCCTCGCCCGCTCATCACACGACGTTATCCTTGGTTGGGACTTCCTCTCCAATCATAACGCCATAATAGACTGCGCCCGTGCTCAACTTGAGTTATCACTCCTCAGTGACACTTTTTTCGACACACCCGCTGCTGCTGCAGCTACCGTGCACGTCGCAGAGGACACCGATGTTCCGCCTTTCTCCTCAGTGCTTGTGCCTCTTTATTGTGCTGCTCTTTCCGACGCCACTGTTATCTACACACCTTCGTTATGATGCGCTGGCCAAAAATCCGTGTTGGGGCCCCATGCTGTGCTGACAATTTTTCGCAACTCAAGTGCTATTTTTGTTTGTAACCCGTGCCCCTGCCCTACCACTTTACTTCGTGGCCAGTCACTGGGTAGTGTTGCTTTGCTCGATTCCACGCCCACCTATCCCTTTGGCGATACCATCGCCAGCCTTCACATCAGCGCCATAACACCTATTCCTTTCGCCACTCCATCATCTCTCGAAGTTTTCCACCGGTCCATCGACGCTGGCCTGACGCCCTTACAACGAGCCCAGCTTGTCGCCATCCTACAACGTTTTGCGGCTTCGTTCGACTCCCAGCAACATTCGTTGGGGCGCACAACTACCGTTACTCACCGTATTGATACCGACACCCATTCCCCTTTGCGCCAGCGTCCGTACCGTCTTTCAGCCGCCGAGCGCCGCATTATTGACGAACAGGTGACCGACATGCTCCAGCGCAACGTAATCCAACCGTCGCACAGCCCTTGGGCGTCTCCGGTCGCCCTGGTCAAGAAAAAAGACGGTTCCATCCGATTCTGTATAGATTACCGCCGACTGAACAAGATCACGCGCAAGGACGTTTATCCTCTACCTCGTATCGACGACGCCCTTGACTGCCTGCAGGGAACTGAGTTCTTTTCTTCAATAGACCTGCGTTCCTGCTACTGGCAGGTGCCGATGGCAGAGGCCGATCGCCCAAAAACCGCTTTCGTCACACCCGATGGGCTCTATGAGTTTAATGTCATGCCATTCGGACTGTGCAATGCCCCTGCCACATTCGAACGCATGATGGACAACCTACTCAGAGAGCTCGAATGGCACACTTGCCTTTGTTACCTTGACGACGTTGTCATCTTTTCCCCGGATTTTCCATCTCACCTCCAGCACCTTGAGACAGTTCTGCGATGCCTGACCGACGCTGGCCTCCAATTAAATTTAAAGAAGTGCCGTTTCGGAGCACGGCAGCTAACCATACTCGGACATGTCGTCTCCAAGGATGGCGTTCTTCCCGATCCGGCAAAATTACGCGCTGTGGCAGAATTTCTAAAGCCAACTAATGTGAAACAAGTCACAAGTGGCTTAATCTGCAAGCTGTTCAGCGATTCTCCGAGGTAAGTAGTGCATGGTGTGGTGGCTGTGGTCGCTTGACGGTTGCAGGCCAAATGATTGATATCAGTGCTTTCTGTGTCAAATAAATATGCCCGCCGAAACATGTAAAGTAAAGCTGACTGGCTGTGGCGTGTCACTAGAAATCTTTGAATGAGAGTTAGAGCTAATCCTGAGGTTCAGAGTTTATCAATACAGTCTAACACTTGTGCGACCGCTTGTAGCACTTTCAAATTGAAAAAAAAAGGCCGGAGCGGATTCAAAGCGATAAATTCCTTGTGAGAAGCGGTGCGGGATGTCGTATCACCCGCGTGCGCTCTGCTACAAACTCTCGCGCTATTCATTGCACATCATCCCCATCAGCTTCCATGTGTGCATAAACGCTACCGAGCCTTCCACTCGATTTAACTACGTCAAAATCCTACCATTTTGTAGTCGAAAGGCACCAGCGCTCATGCTCCTGGGGATGACGGCATGGGGCCAGTGCTCTCTGGCGCGTAACGGCGTTGTGTCGGCTGTTTCTAGCAGGCGAGCAGTTTTGGCTACTGTAAAGCATAATATACATTAAAGACTTCAGTCATTCAGTTTTTTTTTCTTTTTATTAACGCCAATCAACCTAGGCGCACTTGTGCAAAGACATATTTACCTCTGCTATTCAACTCAATTGTAGAGCTTTGCGAATGTGCTCTCTTGTTGACATCGAATTTAGTGAAACTTGTTAACGTCTCTAATGCAATCAGTGCTATGCCTGTTTTCGATCTTGCCTACTAGCGCAGCATAAGGTCATCAACATAACAGTAGCACATGTACACGTCAATTTTCTTTAAATGAGGGAAGTCAACGGACACACAAACTGAGAAATACGCAGAAGGTTGTTATCAGCACAAACACTTTCTTAATTTGCTTCATGTATTAGAAATACTCAACGCAGAAATTTAATAAGAGATTATGCAATATTTTAAACAATGTAAGCAATTTTGGATTTGGCCCTTATCGATGTGTAAATATATATTTTACCCTACTTTGACTGAAATAAATTTTTTTCAGAGTCGTTTCTAGTCTCTCTTTGTGAACATAATACCTGGAAATGATCATACTGGGAATACAGCTGATGAAGAGTTGTAATTTTCATTATCACACAATAAGCAGCACTGATTTGCTCTAAAGTGAGCAAATAAATGCTTAGTGGGCTTCTGCTTCAAACAAAGATGTAGGCTATTTTCTATTGGTAGAAATTAGTTGGAATGTGTTTAATGAAGAGCTATTTTAATTCATTCAGTGCACCATTGTATTGCCGGGGAATGGTAGATGCACATAAGATGCAAAGCGACAAGACAGTGTAAAATATTGTTGTTTCTTGCCAATTTGAGCTCTTTGCTTATGTTTCTAAATCCAGAAAGCCGCTGCCAACAGGCTTAACAAAATAAACTCTTTCATAAGTTCTTTTGCTACCTTTACCCACAAATTGTTTCGTCTGCTGCAGGGCTAATGACCTCAGTGTTTTACCTTCAGGCTCCAGATTTTCCTCTGATCTCTTCGTATCCAAGGCAGTCGATAAGGAAGTAGCTATAGAGAAGGAATATTTGAATTTACATTTGAAATAGTCAACCCTGTCATGCTAAAGCTGAGAAAAAAAGCTGTCAAGAATAAAATAGATTTGCCTTATTTCCATCTGCACATCAGCAGAATCTGGCTCATTTTTGATTTGACACATGATATCTGTGCAATTCCTGGCCTTTATGCCTTTATATACATCCTTATTGTCTCAAACTGTTTGCAAAAGTAAAATGCATATATGATCTTTCAGTTGCAAAAAAAAAAAAATAACAAAGGTAGGTTTCTGAATTTCGCTTGCTTTGAAAAAGAAAAATGAACTGTCGATGATAGTGTTGAAAAAATTCTGAGAGCACTGTGAAATCTACACTGCAGAAGTGTGAAAGTTTTCGAATTGCTGGTGGATACGGTGCATCACGTTAGCTCTTATCATAATTATGAACCAAATGCACCGTCATTATCATTGCTAATGTCACAACACTAATTCCAGCGTCATTGTCATCACTACTATTATCCTTACAGTAGACAAGAATAATTTTGATGTATGCTTCACGATCCCAGGCTGAATTTAAAAGCATGTAATAAATATCATACTAAAGAAAAAAGAATCCCAGGCGTTGCACAGTCGGTTAAAGCGCTCGGCTGGGGATGCGCAGGTTGGAGGTTCGACTCCCACTGGAAGCTGAATTTTAATGTTTTTTGATGGCATCATCATGACGTCACTTGATTGACAGTTGTAGTGTGACCAAACGAACGAACGCTGACAGTATGAGCCATTAAAGTTTTTCGCTCTAAAATTGATAGGCCTGTACGAGTGAACTCTAGTGAACACGTCTGAGAGCAATGCAATAAGCATTAGGCTACGGCACAGTAAAGAAGGTGCACACTGGAAGGTTATTTTCTCGTGACCACTGCATAGGGATTTTATAAGCGATCGTTGCTTGCAGCCGCTTCAATGTTTCCTCCTCAGGCGGTGTTTGCAAAGGAAGGCCCCTGTGCCCAACTGCTGGGGCTTCATCATGGCACAGCAAGGCAAGTTTGTCGGCCGTCTGTGGGTCAGAAGGAGGACTTCTCCGGGCGCAAGTGGCACCTGTGCAGAAATATCAGGCACTTCAGTTCAGGCGTTCAGTCGTGTCCGACTCTTCGTGACCCTATGGACCATGTCACGCCACGCTTTCCGGTCTCTCACTATCTTCTTAACATCACACAGCTTCATCTGCAATGCCTCGAGAATGCCATCTAACCATCGCGTTCGCTGCCTACCCCTTCTCCGGCGACCCTCAACCTTTCCCAACATCAAATCTTTCTCCAGCGACTCCTCTCTTCTCATCAGATGACCAAAGTAGCTGAGCTTTAACTTTAGAATTTGACCCTCCAATGAGCAGTCAGGGTTTATGGTCGACAATATCGACTGATTTGATCTTCTGGCAGTCCAAGGAACTCTCAAGAGTCTTCGCCAGCACCACAATTCAAACGCGTCAATTCTTCGGTGGTCAGCCTTTTTCACAGTCCAACTCTCGCATCCATACGTCACAACTGCAAAGACCATAGCACGGGTTATACGGATCTTGGTTGGCAGACTAATGTCTCTGCTCTTTACTAGGCGGTCAAGCCTAACCATTGCTCTCTTTCCCAGAAGCAGGCGTCTCCTAATTTCATGGCTGCAGTCTCCTTCCGAGGTAATCTTGGCGCCCAAGAACAGAAAATCTGTCACAGCTTCCACTTCTTGTCCATTGATGATCCAGGGCTTGATAGGGCAAGACGCCATGATCTTCGTCTTTTTAATGTTCAGTTTAAGCCCAAACTTCTCACTCTCTTCTTGTACGCGCATCAGAAGTCTCTTGAGTTCCACTTCACTTTCTGCCATTAAAGTGGTATCATCCGCATATCTAAGGTTGTTGATACGTTTTCCAGCAATCTTCACTCCAGCTGAAGACTCGTCCAGACCGGCCTTCCTCATGATGCACTCTGAATATAGGTTAAATAGGCAGGGCGACAATATGCAGCCTTGCCTCACCCCTTTCTCAATCGGAAACCAATCAGTAAGACCATGCCCAGTTCTGGCTGTGGCCTCTTGCCCTTCATAAAGGCTCCTGAGGAGACAGATGAGGTGAATTGGAACTCCTATCTTTTGGAGAGCTTGCCACAATCTGCTGTGATCTACGCAGTCAAACGCTTTCGCATAATGAATAAAGCAGAAGTAAATGGGTTTCTAGAACTCTCTTGCTTTTTCCATGATCCAGCGAAGGTTGGCAATTTGATCTCTAGTTCCTCTTCCCTTGCGAAACCCAGCTTGCACGTCCGGAAGCTCCCGATCCACATACTGCTGCAGCCTACCTTGGAGGATTTTTAACATCACCTTGCTAGCATGCGAAATAAGCGCGATCGTGCGGTAGTTGGAACAATCTTTGGCACTGCCTTTCTTTGGAATGGGGATGTAAACTGACCTCCTCCAATCCTGTGGCCACTGCAGGGTTGTCCAAATCTTTTGACATAATGTATGCAGTGTGTTAACAGCGTCGTGGTTGAGGTTTTGAAGCAACTCAGCTGGAATATCATCAATTCCGCTAGCTTTGTTCTTAGCAAGGCTGGCTAAGGCCCATTCAACTTCACTCTTCAGGATGCCCGGCTCGAGATCAGTAATCACAACCGTCCTATGTTGCGTTTGCACATCCGGGTCCTTCTTGTACAGTTCTTCTGTGTATTCCTGCCACCTCTTCTTTATCTCTGAGGCTTCAGTGAGGTCCTTGCCTCGTTTGTCCTTTATCACGCCCAGCTTAGCACAGAAGCTGCCTTTGATATCTTTGATTGTCTTATACAGAGCTCTTGTGTTCCTTAATTGGCTGTTGTCCTCAACTGCTTGACACTGTATGTTCAGGAAGGCATTCTTATCTCTCCTTGCTATTTTCTGAAAATCCGCATTGAGAACCTTGTATCTTTCTCTTTCCCCCATACCTTTTGCCATCCTCCTTTCCTCAGCTATTTTCAAAGCCTCTTCAGATAACCAGTTTGCTTTATTGCATTTCTTTTGCTTTGGAACTACCTTAGTAGCAACTTCTTGTATTATATCACGAACATCAGTCCACATCTCTTCGGGCTCTTTGTCTTCTAGATCTAATTCTTGAAATCGATTCCTCACTTCCACAGCATATTCTAAAGGAATCTGATCCAGATCATACCTCAAAGGCCGTCTATTTTTCTGCGTTTTCCTCAATCGAAGCTTAATTTTGGCAACAAGAAGCTGATGATCGGTGCCACAATCGGCCCCAGGCCTTGTTTTTCGCTTCTCCATCTCTGCCGGCAAATAATATAATCGATCTGATTCCTGTACAGACCGTCCGGTGAAATCCATGTGTACAGGCGCCTCTTGTGCTGTTGAAAATGAGTATTCGCTATGGTCAGGTTGTTTTCTTGACAGAACTCTACTAGCCTCTGCCCAGCTTCATTTGGCTCACCAAGACCGAACTTGCCTGTAATTCCGAATATTTCTTCACTCCCGACCTTAGCATTCCAGTCTCCTATGAGAAAAACGACGTCTGATGATGGGGTGCGGTCTAAAAGGCATTGTAGGTCCGCATAAAATCTCACAACGTCAGCTTCTTCAGCAGCAGTGGTCGGTGCATAGACTTGGATAACTGTTATGTTGAAAGGGTGACCTTGGATCCGAAGTGAAATCATTCGGTCGTTTTTGGGGTTGTACCCTAGCACTGCTTTGCCCATTCTTCTGTTTACTATGAGAGCGACCCCATTCCTTCTCTTGGATTCGTGCCCACAATAAAAGACATAATGGTCGCCAGAGTTAAATTCTCCCATTCCGGTCCACTTGAGCTCGCTGATACCCAAGATATCAATGTTCAATCTGTCCATTTCTCGTTTGACGATATCCAGTTTACCTTGCGTCATAGATCTTACATTCCATGTTGCTATGTGATATATCTTCTTGCAACATCGGACTTTCCGGTCGCTTCCCGACACATCAACAACTGTGCGTCCTTTTGGCTTTAGCCCAGCCGCTTCATTCGTCCTGGAGCTACTAGGAATCGCCCTTTGTTCATCCCCAGTAACATGTGGGACGCCTTCCAACCTGGGGGGCTCATCTTCCGGCGCCATATCGATAATGGTATTGTGACTGGCCATAGGGTTTTCTTGGCAGGAAATACTGGAGTGGGTTGCAATTACCTTCTCCAGTGAATCACATTTTGTCAGAACTCTCTGCCGTGACCTGTCTATCTTGGGTGGCCCTACACAGCAGAGCTCACGACTTCATCGAGTTTCGCAAGCCCCTCCGCCACGACAAGGCAGTGATCAGGCACTAATGTGTGCCAATGCCATAGTCTGTGAGCTGAATGGGCCATTTAAAGGCAGGCGTCACGATGCAGGTAAGCCTGTTCCGTCATGTCTTCATGCAGTAACTAGCTGTAATATGTTTTTCATATTCAGGGGAGTGCACTTCTAAATTAAAGCCTAATATCTCTGCAGCGAAAATTCCTAAAGTACTTTTAAATTTTTTTGAGTTGGTTTTTGGGAACCCACCCATGAAATCCACCTCATGAAAACCCACCCATGATAACCCACCTCATGAAAAACAGCATTTCATGTGTAAAGAAACACGGCACTTAAGTATGTGATGCAAGATTGTGTTAGCATGTGGCATTGTATAAATTTGTAGGAAAAATATTATATAAAAACTTGCCACTGCTATTACATCTCACTATACAAAGAGAACAGAGGCACCTGTGTGAACCCTCATTGGATATATTTTTAATTCTTGCTATCTCTAAGGGATCCTCAAGAGACGGGGCATTTTGAGAACCTGCAGATCACCATGGGTCATAAATATGTGGTCTGTGGTGATCAGCCTATGTAGCCTCTACTCTACAAGCTGTTTGGAGGTGCCGTACTGCAGCCTCATCATGTTGCCTTCAACAAGGCAATGAGCATTGTTAGGAAAGCCGTAGAGGGAGGGGGGGGGGGTTGGCAGCGTAGCACGGGATTTTAATTTTATTGACTATTTCAAGAACCAAACTTTCAGATAGTAACAGGTACGGCACATGTATAAAGTTGCCACTTTGCTAACGAACTGCCAAACATCTTTGCACAGCAGTCGTGAGTCTATCTACTTTGTCTTGTGTCTGCCTCAATTGGTCAGGTACTTTGAGCCTTTCAGACATAAAAGTCGGCCTACGTCCTGCAGTAAAAAAATCTGGAACATTTTTTGAGGCTGCCTTCTCAGTAAAAGATGGAGTCCAAGCATGACAAGCACAAGCAGTGACCTTCCTAGTTGAGGCATTTGTCAACAGTCGCAGAATTCATCTCTGTAGTCCGTACAGCAATAATTGAACCATGCAGTGGAGCATATCTTGTAAATAGGGTAAGTGCCTTAGGAAACTTGGTCATCAGAAACAAGTGCACAGGAGGCTTGCAGACTCACAACTGGATTATACTAAGTAAAGATGACACTTACAAACTGGACAAAACCGTATGTTCAATGCTATACATTTGCTTGCTGTATATATGTCATCTTTCAGTTAGTAAAATACAGTTGTGAGCCTGTGTGCGTCCATGTCACTTCTGTTTCTGTTGTCCGTGTTTTCTAGAACAGTTACTGCATTTCTAAGATGAGCATCACTGCATGCAACAATGCTACCCAAAGATTTATGCTGTTCATCTGTTGATGCTGTTATGCCGAGATGCAGCCTTATGAATTTTTTTACGCGAGATGCAGCAAGATTTATCTCGATTGATTGCAGCAGTGCATGACTACTTCCTTGTTGTTTCAAAATGTTATTGTAACTCTCAGTGCTCTATCATTCAACCAACCGCTTCAAACACTTTGCAAGACACTGCTATGGCACACTTAAAAGTAGAGATAACTGGCGGGATCTTATTTGCGGGATAGTTCGGGAAGAGCTGTGGTGGCTGGCTGCTACTGTTGTTCCAACAGCCTCAGGTGGCAATGCTTAATGACGTCCATGAAGAAGTCCAGCATGCATTTGCCTACTGGCCATCGTTGAATGGAGTGGAAGCTCTAGCCATAACTTACGCCTCTAAGTGCTAAGTCTGGGGCGCATATCTGCACTCCAGACCCTCTTCAACTTGAGCCAGTAGTTGAAGGGAAGTCACATCCCAGGCCTCACCTTCCCATCATACAACCGATGCCCAAGCCCCAGGAAAGCAGAGCATGGAGGACTTCAAGCCACTGCCTCGTGTTCTTAAATTGCGATGAGGCCAGTCACATTGTCACGTCTCTACAGACTAATCAGTTCAATTCAGTCGTGTCCAACTCTGTGCGACCTTACAAACCATATCACGCCGAGCTTTCCAGCTTCCCACTATTTTTCTGGGAAAGATTGAGGGACACAGGAGAACGGGTAGGCAGCGAACTCGATGGTTAGATAGCATCCTCGCGGCATTGCAGATGAATCTACGTACAAACGAATAGGCATGCTCAATTCTGCCATTGCTGCCCTAAAACCACACACCGGCCAGCGACACCAGAAAATTGACTACCTGCACAAGGGAGTATGTATCATCAGATGTATGTGTCATCAGGACATATATCCCATTCTCCATCACCGTTCAGCACAAAATCTGTGTCACCAGGCCACAGCTGCTGTGGCTGTCTGAGGAAGGTTTACACTCCTTGTAAAGGAAACTAGAGGAAACTAGGTTGCTTCACAGTGAAGTAATAAAGATGAGCTGACAAATGGTGATGGCGCATCTGCTACGGTGGCGTCTATGACGGCATTACGATAGGTAAAGATGACCATGGGAAAGAATATGGCACCGGTGCCATTGAGTAGTTTGTAACGATTACTTGGGGCCAGTGTGCTGGTGCTGGAAATGAAGACACCACAAGCTGTGTGAGCCCGAACCTACGACTTGCATTTTGGTCAATCAGTCTATATCAGGGTTGTGACGAGCTGCACCGACAACTTGTCTTCTCGCAGCTGCCCTCAGGGCAAACCAAGGCTCTTACCAACCTTGACTTGATGATGGAGGCCCCCTTCCACTCACAATACAGTTAAAGCAGCTTGTCCGTTAAGTCACTTGGCAGCTCTTGCTCCTTCCCGAGTCGACCATTAAACATGACACTGACCCCTCAGCACAAGGCCCATGAGCAAGTGTCTGAGGCCATGCAGTCAATTTCTAACCCGCCTCCCATTTTTTTATTTTATTTATTTAGAACATACTGCAGGCCTACAGTAGGCCCATACACTGAAGTTACCTGACAGGCACTGGCAACATTTGTCAGTTTTCGACGTCCCTCCAATGTTTTAACCGCTCCAATGTTTTAAATCATGGTGGACTCTGGACAATGTGCCTATTTGGTACAGGTTCAGCATTGCCTGACACGTGATGCATCACTGCCATTGCCGTGTCTTGCCCGCCACTGACAAAGGCGACCATTGAGCATACGCTTATGACCCTCTTCGTAATTTTACCTGAACCTCACCTCCTGAATACCTGGACTACAACAGCCAGCGTCTGTTTGCACTGTTCCCTATTTCCGCATCACCGCTCGGTTTCTTCCATGATCTGTCATCTGATACTGCTACAGGAAATTCAGTGATCGAAGCTCCGGAGACAACAATTGCATTTTCATTGATCAGTTGAGACTTGCCTTTACAGTCAAATGTGATGAAGGTTCCTGTGGAGGGCACTGATGCTTTTACCCTTTTAGATACTTGTATTGCTATGTCCATCTATAGTGAGAACCTGTGCTGCCAGAGTCAAAGTGATGATGCCGTTATGTGGTTTTTCAATTAGTGCTGCTAATTCACAGCTCAAGCCTGTGGCCTCATGTACTGCTAGAGTCATTATTTGGGGCTTTCTGTACACCATTGAATTTATGATACTTTCATTGAGTTGACATGGCCTCATCGATTGCTCGCGTACTCAAGTTCAGCCCTTTCTTCTGGCAACATGCTGGTAGGTACCTCTACAGCGTGCGCCAAACGAACTGTGCCTTATGATGGTGCAATCCCGCCATGTTCTGCTATGCTGCTATGATCTTATCTGCGACTCGTTTTAGTGGGCCTGTGTGGTTGTAGTGGCACTTTTGCAGCGGCAGGTGTGGCGAACATGACGACATGGTGTGTGCGTGGGGATGTACGCGTGGTGGCGTTTATGGTGGCATGTGATAGTGTTCGTGTTCAATCCAGTTGTTTTTGCCTGAGTGTTGTGCGCAGCGATATGACCGCTTCGGTTCGCCATCTCTCTACTGGCGAACTGAAAGGACGCGACGACTTTGGCTCGCCGTCGTCTCTCATGCTCATTCGACTGCGTGACCGCCTACCGGTGGACACCTGACAGCTCTGCTCCTGACCAGCAGCTTCCCTTGTTTCCAACACTGACTTCGAACTGTTAATTGCACGAGACGCTTGTGACCGCAAATATGCACTAGACCACTAGTCGTAACGCTATACTTGAGTTGTGCCGCGTGGGCCGCCTCTCGTGTTTCACCTGTGTGCGTTTGTGTATTGTCTAGATTAAGGAGAGGTGGCATCTGAGTTATAAAAGTGTCTGTGTGTGTGAAGTTCCATCTGCTTTGGCGAACGAGGCGGCGAACCACCACAGCCTGTCTTCATCAGGCCGTCTGACAGCTTCAGTGAGAACCTGTGCTACCAGAAGCGAAAAGTGATGGTCTCATTTTAGGGTTTTTCACTTCATGCCGCTAATTCACAGCTCGTGCATCCTTTGATTGACTGTACTGCTAGTCGTTATTCGGAGTTTTCTGTGCACTACCGAATTAATTGTACTCTCATTGAGCTGTCATGATGCCATCACGCCCGAGATGCTTTGCATTATAGTCCCTTCCAGTAGTGCAGCCAGAGCTCTAGTTTTACCAACGTTGACATCAACGAATGCCGTAGACGCCCTTTCCCTCTGTTCCCTCACTCGTTTTTTTTTATTAACTAAAGTCGCCTTTGAATCTCCTAGATTTTAACCCTGCAAAACTGTCTACCAAGGCGAGAGCTATCATACATTTTTTTTTTTTGCGGCTGTGGGTTTCGCGGACCCTGACAATCACTTCGCGGGCCCCTATTTGAGAAACACTGATTTTTATATGCTTTTAGAAATTACCACTATGTGACGTGACATTTTGAATTCCTTTTGGTGAATCGGTGACCACAGGCCACTAACAGTGTTTTCAATGTTGCAGCTGAGGCTCACTTTTTTGAGTGAGGTTGTGCACATAATTTTTGTTTTGAGTCCTTGCGTATGTTTACAATTCTAACAATGCAAATATTTCTTAAATTATGCAATTTAAGATCAGAACGTTTTGTAATGACGTTTGCAGATAATTTTGGACCTCTTTTTGCCAAACTGTAGCCTCAGTTACTTTTGAGTCATAAAATGCAAGAACAGAAACACACCGACAGCATTTGTATTGCAAAAATGTATTTGGGGTTTATTTGACAAAATGAACATAGTGAAGAGAGTTTTGGAGAAAATAAACTGTTGCTATCTGCAATGTGATATAGTGCCAACATAAACAACCTTCATTCTTTCATCAGCGCAATCAATGTCTTGTCAACTGATTGCCAAGATTTCATCAGCTGATCTTCACATGTCCAAGTTCGGCTTTACGGGGCAGTGTTCGTCACCATGTGCTGCATGCAACATCCATGTTGTATTTTTCTACCTTCTGGAATGAAAAGGCGCAGTGTTCACAGAAATCACTGTCAAATTGAAGCTGCTATCAGAAAGCTGGATGTTTTTTAAAATCGTTTTTCAGTTGGTATTGCAGTGATAACTACGCACATATATTATTAATGAAACGTCTGGGCATATGGCATACCCCTATATGGCACAGAAGTGCAGCAGTCTCCTCTTGTGAATGCACCTATGTATCAGACCCATTGATGACGGTTTTCAGTGGTAATAGCGCATACCCACAGTGGGGAATAGGCCATGGGTTATAGCAGGTACAAAATACTTATGGACAAGCAATTCGTTATTTTGATAATGACGAGTTTAAACTAGAACTTCATGAAGAAAGAAAGAAAAAATGCAGTGAATTCTCATTGTAGCAATCTACCTGGTTTAATTACATAATAGTGAACAGAATTGAACACAGGGTGTAGGGTATATCCCTTAGCACTTGCCCCGAAGGAGACGAGAATAAACACAAATAGCATGCTTGAGTAATCAGCAGTTGAACAATCTAACAGTCACTAACAGTGTTCCACAAGGAACCCTGCTTTGGCCACTGTCCAATGTGTTCATCGAAGATATTGCCCACATCAACTTATCCATCAAACTTGTCGTACATATATTGGGCGGATCTGGTACATATTGTTACGTGGCAAGGTTAGTGCACGAAGGTTAGTCCAGGATGACGCAGTACACAAAGCACAGAATCACAGCAGCGTTAACCTTCTTCTAGCACTGAACGTTGCTGCCACTTTGTCGTCTTCTGTGTCACTCCTTCTGATCGTTGTCTTTTACGTCCAGCGATGCAGGGCATATATGTCACAATATAATATGGGCGTGTACAGAAACCTAAATTTTAAATCGAGAGACAAAAAATAATTTTGGAAGACTGCTGTAGAGCTCGCGCCCTGAAACTCTTCTAGGCCTAATCCGACTAGCTGACGTCGCCCGTGTCCAAGGACTCCAGGCTGCCATCTTTGCGGATAAGTTGACGCCTATCTTGTACTTGTTGAATATTTATTAAAGTTTTGCAACTACCACACGCAGGCGACTGTTCCATTATGGTGGGCACAGATGCAGACACGTTGACAAAGCAATGAAAAGCTTTCCTGTTAACGTTATTGTTGTGGTTGTAATCAAACGAACGTAATATAAATAATTGGAAGACACGTAATTATTTTCGCATGAAAAAAATTAACCGTGCTGTCACCAATGAGGGCCAGAACATTACAATTGTAGGCTCACAGAGAATACTGTGTCACGCTCAACAGCAATCTAGACTGGGACTTGCCTGTTGCTGGCATATGCAAAATATTTTTCATGATATTTGATGTTATTTCATGTCAGTGAACACTCCTTCCGATGCTCATTGAAAACAAACTGAATCATTTTTTCACATCAACCAATGCATTAAGACCACAGTGAAGGGTTGAGTAAACAATTATATAATTTGGCATCCTTTTCTTGAGGATAAATAGCATGCACCAAACGGATAATTGTGGTGGAAATGTCTCCATAAAATATTACTTCTGAGCCTTCGCGTTGATTATGAACATGCGCAGCAGCATGCTGCTATGACTTCAGAGCTGGAAATGCGTCCCGTGTCCAGGCAAACATTACACAAAAGTGTGAAGCCGCAAAAAGAAAAAGCATGTGGGACCTTTTCACGCTTTGCCCGATGATGAATACATTCTGGAGAGGGGTGTCCGAGGGCACACCGCCCATGAAGATATGGTGGCTGTTTGGGAGAAGGGACGTGGCCATAAAACCATTACACTGATCCATTAGGAGCTGAGTTCTACAGATGCTGTTTTGATCCGCTGTGTGTGACATCAGACATGCCCGGTGTATTTCCGGCAGACAGACTCCTTGTTCTACTATTACTACACTATCGAAGGGAAAAGGGAGTTTCTAAGCCTCCTCGCCCGTTCCCAAGGTCTGACTGCAGGAGCATGCTTACCAATACTGTTTGATTGACTGGCTGATTGACCCGGAGAGATGTTCCGTGTTTTATTTGCCAAAGTTGTGTGACCGAGCTGGATTGTTTAAAGGCTCCTTGTGGAGTAAAAAAAGACTGGCCCTGGGCAAGAGGCTCATGAAGAAGTCTATCATTGCTATGAACTCCTTGCTTTTGACCTTTTGTTATTAAGACCTGTTGAAGTACATTCTGCAGAAGTACAATAAATTCATTGTTTTCGTTCTCATCTTCAAAACGTCATCCTTCTCTCAAACCGAAAACTCAGCCTTGCCCCCAAATGGAGTGCAGGTTCAAAACAGTCTGAGACAAGCATAACAATGCACAAAGCACAGCCACGGTCTCGTGAGTGTGCACCTTGAACATAAAAATTTGTGAATAAATTCTTTTCATACTCATTTATTTCTTTTATGGCTGCATTCATTAACAATTGCATTTTGTATAATGCACTGTTGCTGCTGCTGGTCCGTGCATAGTTTTGGCATTTATGCAAAAGCTAACAACTACGTTCAAGTGCACTTGTCTTGAGTTTTAAATTAGTAAGTTGCTAATGCATTCAGATAAATAAAACTTTTTACAAATTGGCGCTGCTCAAAATAACGTAAATATGTCCTGACCCCTCAGTGGCCCTGACTGCAGGCTTGGTGTTGACGGCAGTGACTCTGCATCGTGCAGACTTTTGGCTGTGCCATAGAAGCAGAAAACAAATGGAAAAAATAAATATTCCTGCAGCCATGAGATCGTTGGCTGTTTTCCAGCACATACACGACAACAGTCTGTGTAGTGGGTGCGTGACACTTTAATGATACATGCCCGAGCTTACTTTAGCACTCTGGCTACACCTTGTACACTGCAGTAAGAGAATCAAGACTGCACATAGCAGTACTTTGTAAATAGCTGTAAAATGTCCGACTAGAACATTGAAGAAAGTAATATGAGAAGCGTTGTTGCTTACCATCCCGGTAGTTGCCATGACTGCTTTCGCCATCATGTGTCTCTGGGCACCATGACATTCAGGTACTTGCAGGCTCGTTTTCATCTAAAAGGGAATAACCATATGACACAGACCATTGGTAATTACCTGGCCAACATAATGTAGGATTTAATTGGGCAGCTGAAAGTTGCGCCAGGACAATAGCAAAGTACGACAACGCAGATACTGTTGCCTTAATTCAATGCTATGGTCCTTAACAAGCATTCTTTTCTAATTTTCAAGTGTTTTTTTAACCCAATCAGCAAACTAGCTCAGCCTCTGCCACTTATAATTGCACATAGGACTTCCAGTGCCGGAATGTTTTGTCCAACGGCATAAAATATTGGCGCACTTCATTTCACGTGCTGACACAGGGACACAAGTTCATAATCTTGAAGCAAAAAAAAATTTAAAATATCTTTTCCAATATTTTGCTGTGACACTGCATTCAGCATGGGCTGCTAATGGTGCCAGGAAATTGTCTGAGAAGACAAAGCAAATCATCTGGCAAGCAATTTTCATTTATTGATCCTGATGGCTGTGCACATTTACATGCACATGTATACAAAGCTACATGACGTGTATTATGCAACTCGAGCCATGCTTATGGAAAATGCAGAAATATAATGTATCTAATTCGCACAACGTAATGTGGCTTTTTACTTTGCGCTGCTATTTGCCAGCAGTCGACTAGGCGGTGTTCAGACGGGCGGGCCGTACGTATCGTGGGAAAGCATTATCCACCACTCGGAGCGCACGCGATCGGCAGGCGCCGAGTCACTGCAATTCCGAACTACTCAAAAGTGCCGTTTCCGCCACATAAGGTAACTAATTGTTCCGCTCGGACAATCCGCTGTCCGGTCCGCTCGTCTGAACAGAGAAGGTAGTGACTCACCAGAATCATTTTTTTTCTGACGCTGGATGGTTTGCAAAGGCCTTTGCGAACGCCTTCATTGCACAGCGGAGCGAGCGCTCCTTCCCCGTCGGCGAATTTGCAACTTCTTTGGACGGAGCCTTTGCCCTGCGCTGTACTGCGTAGAGGATGGCGGGGCGATCTTGAGCCACTTGCTGGTAGTCCGCCGCACTGAAACGCTTGCCGCGTGATGTTTTCTTGGCACGGGCAAGGGCATTGCAGCATTTGATGAAGTCATTCCTTTTTTTTCCCTTTGGGATGCTTGGGAAAACTATGTGTAAACGGGAGAACATTGTGGCCCGTTGCGCATAGCGGCACTCGTACCTAAAGTGAACTAGAGTATTGTAGTGCACTTTATCGCGGCACCATCCGTCCGCTCAACTCGGCGTAGCTTGGCTCCCCTCATCCTTTCTCTCTGCTGAAATCTCGTGAGATCTCGCGAGATTACGGCAAGCTGGACGTCTGGCGGCATACGTCTCCGGAGTACGTCTCCAGCGCCTGAACGTATCGGCAGTTTTCACGCATGAGCAGTAGGCGTCCAATACATCTACGTCTGTACGTCTCCGGCAAGCTAAATCTCTCTATTGATGGCTGCAGCTGCTTCACGGCCTGGACGCCGCAACCGGCAGCCCGAAGGCCTCTTGCAACGCTGCTATGCAACTTACTTATGTCCTTCACCCCAATGAACTTTTTTCACCACCACCACCTTGCGTGCTTCACATATGTCGCTTTATGTTTAATTTCTCGCTACCATGGTGTCACCCGCGGTGGAAAAAGTTACGACACGAAAGTCAAGCTGCGTGCTGATGTTGCTGAGGGCCACAGGTACCGTGGAGAAATATGGGAGAGGCCTTCGCCCTGCAGTGGGTATAATCCGGCTGATGATGATGATGATGATGACAGGTACCGTGCTGCAGTAAGGCAGCTTGCGGTTTGTGAAAAAAATTATCTGGGACTGGCGCAAAGCCGCAGTGTGCTCCAGACAATGAAGCCGGTCATAGAAGCCTTAGCCTTTGCAGGCAATTGCCTCTTGCGATGCCGATTATTTTTTTATAAAATCAAGTGCGGTGCTTCCTGCAACGACGGCTATGGCGGTTTCAACGTCTGCGTTGTCCATGCAGGCGACGACGCTTCATCGAGTCCGCACGATCAAGCCTCCATCGAGGACATTTAGAACGATATGATGTGTGGATGTCGTCCAGGAAGGAATGGCGTCGTCCGTCGAGAGGTTGATGAGCTTTGAGCGATTTTCGGTGATCAGCCAATGTTCACGGAGAAAATCCATACCTAATCACGTCTCTCGATCAGTTATGCAGGGTCACGAAATCGTAGTGTAAGTATGCCTGTTCACTGTCACTCTTGGGGCACAATGCCCAGACGGCGCAATAAAGTTACCACCAGCAGTGCGGATTAGCGAGCCATTCCAAGTGGTAGTGACTTTCATGAGCTGGGCGGTGAATGCTACACTGAAGACAAAATAGTCGGCTCCGGTGCTCACTAAGGCGGTAACCGTGCGACCGTCGACCGCAACTTCGAGGGCACGTGTTCGCGGCGTCCTCGTATTGTTTGTTCGTTTGTTTGTTTATTTCGACCTGAAAGGCCCCATTGAAGGGGTATTACATGAGGGAGTGGGTTACAGGGCATAATATTGCTTCGAGTGATGCTTTGAACATTGATGGGTATGTATGGAGCACGACGTCGGCAGGCAAGTCATTCCAGTCTTTTGCTGTGCGAACGAAAAACGAATATAGATGCGCAGATGTGCGGGCTTGCGGAGGATGGGGTGTCTTTTCGTGGTTCGTGCGGCTGGAGATGCGGTATGCAGGGATGATAACAGATTCGTGCGAAAGATGATAATAGAATTTATGAAAAAGAGATAGTCTTGCGATGCTACGCCGGTTAGCTAAATTTGATAAATGAGCATTGCATTTTAGTTTCGTTACGCTTTCATGATAAGAATATGCAGAGAAGATGAATCTAGCGGCGCGGTTTTGTATTGCTTCTAGCGTGTTAGAAAGATTAAGTTGATTATTGTCCCAAATAGCGCATGCATATTCTAGTTTTGGCCGTACAAATGTTACATAGGCTAGTGATTTTAACGATGGTGGTGTTAGACGTAGTGTTCGTCGAAAAAACCCCAGGACTCGATTTGCTTCCTTAGAAATTTGAGTTACGTGGTATGTCCACTTAAGATCATGTGTTAAGTGAAGGCCAAGGTATATATATGTGGTTACTGCTGCAATTTCTGAATTAGCTATTAGGTACTTAAAAGGTGGTTCAGAGGGACACCTGTGAAAAGAAAGTAAAGAAGTTTTTTTCACGTTAAGAGACATGAGCCATTTACTGCACAAGTTAAAATGCGATCAATGTCAGATTGAAGAAGTTGGCGATCACTGTGAGTGATTATGGGACAGTACACAACACAATCGTCAGCAAATAGGCGTATGTTAGAAAATATGTCAGTTGGCAGGTCGTTTATATAGATAAGAAAAAGCAGGGGGCCCAGGACTGTGCCCTGGGGTACCCCAGATATAACAGAGGAGTGAGAAGAAGAGCATTTATTAGCGAGAACAAACTGTTGCCGGTTAGTTAGAAAGTTACGAAGCCAGTCAAGTACCAAGGAATTGAGATTAAGCCGTGAAAGTTTCAAAAAAAGCCGCCGGTGGGGAACTTTGTCAAACGCCTTTTCGAAATCTAAGATGAGGCTTCGGTGTTCGATCTCTACGTCGTGGGCTGAGGTTGCGGCCGGGTCACATCGTTGACACTTCGCTGGGCGGCGGAGTCGACTTGGAGTTTTGTTGTGTTCTCGTCGACGTTGCTGTCGTGTGGTGCAGCGATGTAATCGCTGCGTTGCCGTCACTCGTGGTCGGCAGCGGAGGATCTTCACCTTTTCGTAGTTAAGTAACCTCAAATCCAAAGGTTGCTTTCTTCAGCTTCCCTCAAGGGGCTAGGGGTCCCTCCTCCCACATACCTTTGGCCTAGTGGCGCAAATAGGGCGCTCTACGAAGATGGAGAGTGGTACCGATGGCATGGTGACACTGCCTAGGGCAAGTATTTGGCGATTTCTTCTGGTCTTTCGGCATGACGAGGTCGTGGGGCGTCGATGGCGAATACGCGCAGGCCGACGCGCCTGTACGGGCAGTGACGTGAAATATGACCCGCCTCACCGCAGTGGAAGTACAGCGGCCATTTGTAGGACGTCCTTCAGGCGTCGTACTTCCTGGGGCTGGATGGGTGTTCGTAGGCTTGGCGGGCGGAGGCCAAATAGCGCCGGTCAAAAGGAGCTTGTTCGCGTCGACGGAGGCTGGGCGGTCTCGTCGGGGCCGGCTTAATGCGGCCTAGATGCATTAATTAGAGGAGTGGTTAACGATAAAGCAAGGCCAAGTGGGGTATTTCATGACTTACTTATTGGCTCCATACAACCGTATTTCGTTGCCCAGGGTAAACAATATTTGGGCGACACAGATGAAACATTACTATATTAAAGTTTAAGGGATTTTCAACCTGTGTGTCGGAAAGCTTGCCTGTACTTGTTATGCGTGAAAAGGTATTAATGCCTGTTTTTTCATCACCATTCAGTTACGCGTCGTCGCGCCGCCGGCCGTCACAGATGGCAAGATCGGTTTTCCGAGGCGCATGGTCAGAAATCCTGGCGATGCAAGAAAAAGGTGAAAGAAAAGATGAAAAGACGGCAAATGAGTGCCTAGAGTAGTCGCATAAAGGCTTTCGCCTTACCGCACTGAAGGGAGGTCTGGCGCAGCGGACGCTGCTCCTGGCTCTATGGGGCTGGGAATGGCAGGCCCCGGCCGCGTGCGGCGGGGTCTAGCCTGCCACCGGTATTTGCATCTGTTGTAGACCGTCATTGCACCCGCCATCGCTTCAGAAGTGGACGACGGCTATTATGACGCGTGCCTTTCTCTTTCCCTGTTCTTTCTCTTCCTTTCTTTTCTATTTTCTCTTGTTCTTGTTGTTGTGGCTGTAGGAAGAAGGAATAGAAAATGCACGGGCCTGCTACTGGCACTGTAGCTGAGACACCTCCGCTGCCTCGTGCTCTTCTGTCTGCACGAGGCAGCAGAGGTGGCTCAGCTACAGAGCCAGTAGCAGGACCATGCACCCTGCATTTTCTTTTCCTTCTTCCCATAGTCGCAACAACAATAACGAGATAACGAGGTGTCACCAGCGAGTTTTTAGAAATGATAATTGGTTCACAGGAAAAAAAAGGCGCAGTATCAGTCATACTTGTTTAGTGGACACCTGAATCGCGGCATGAAAAAAAAAAACAACTGGATTTATAGGAAGGGAAAGGCGCGGTAACTGTCCCTCCTGTTTTCTGTGGACTGACCGATTTATTTATAGGAAGGGAAAGGCGCGGTAACTGTCTCACTTGTCTGTGGACACCGCAACCACGCCGTAAGGAAAGGGAGGAATGTGGGAGTGAAAATCGGAAAGAGAGAAAGAGGAGCCGTAGTGGAGGGCTACGGAGAAATTTCGACCACCTGGGGATCTTTAACGTGCGCTGACATCGCACAGCACACGGACGCCTTTTTCTGTGGAGAAAACCGCGCTGTAAGGGAAGAGAGGAAGGTGTGAGTGAAAGTGGAAATAGAAGCCGTAGTGGCGGGCTACGGAGTAATTTCGACCACCTGGGGATCTTTAACGGTACTTCCCGTGATGGGGCTGGGACAGGGCGTGATTCCATTCTCTCAACGGTAGGGTCCTCTGAGCAGCGTCACCTGGCGACAGATAGCGAAAATATTGTAAAAATGAATAAGAGCGGATTTAAAAGCCTGCCGTACTCGTTCCCTCAGTTGCGCACCTTAATTTAGATAAATCCAAAGGTTTTTGGTTGGGACACTGGGGCACTAGACCAAGCCAGTTTGGAGGCATAGGCTGGGACTGTAGTCCTCTTCAGTACCTAGGGGTTCCGCTGCACCAAGTTCGTAACAGCGCAGCCTACTGGGATTCACAAATCGTACCTATGCGGCGACAAACGCAGGCTCGGATGGGTAGGGAACCCTCAGTGTTTGCTAGGGCACAGGTCTGTAACATATTTTTGTTTGCAAAGCTTGCGTATGTCCTTCAAGTCCTGCATTGTGCGAGGAGGAAAGTACAAGTTATACACAGAATACTTGCAACATTTGTGTGGCGCTCTCAATGGGAGCCCATGCGGCGTGACAACTTGTTTCTTCCCTTAGAGTCTGGTGGAGTGGACCTTGTTCACTTGTTTGTGCATCAACTTGTTTCCCGTTTTTTCTTTTTCAAATCGGCAAACCATCCGTTTCTTGTAACTGTGCTCATTAGGCGTATTAGTCCACATTTGCCTTACTTATTCGCACCAACTGGGCAGGCTCGTGAGGGGCGTTTATGGGGATTCCTTAAGGAGGTTGCTGACACTTTCAATTTTGTCACTGTGCGTTTCTCTGTAGATTACCTGTATAGCCTCTCGAGAAAGCAGATGACTCAGGCTCTCACTGAGTCTTTGTTCCCTACACCGTTGTATCGGCAGCCTTATCTGGGGTTTTTGGACACCACTGTTCTAAAGCGTGTTAGGCAAATGTGCATTCAGGCAGCTGCAAAAACGTTATCTTTCAAGTTACACACAGCGACGTTGCCTGTCAAGACATTTCTTCACAATAAGGACATGTTTGTGCCCTGGTCGGTAATTGTCGTCTCTGTAACGTGCCTGAGACAATTGATCATTGCTTTATTCTGTGCCGTGATGCTATGTTCTTTTGGGACATACTACAAAGAACTCTTAAAAAGGACATTGAAATTACGCCTTATACAATTAGATTTTTGCCTCCTGACAAAAACTCTGTCGTGCCTTACGATCTATTTGTGTTGATGGGACTGTTCAGACTTTGGAAAAGCCGCATGATCGACAAGCATGCAGAGCCACCAAGCTCGTCCAAATCCGTGTTTCGGGAGCAGTGTGCTTTGGTGAAAACTGTATATGCTGCACGTGAAGAACCTCCAAACTGGATGCCGTATCTAGACGCATGTGTATGTCTCCCAGACTTTTGATGTTCTGATGATTGTGTATTGTCTGGCGGGGGATATGACGGGCTCGTATTAAGCAGCCCGGTAACTTTATACATGGACATGTTTAAGTAAGTGCAGTTGTTCCTTTTTACGGAAGTTTTTCCATGCAATAAAGAAAAAAAAATTTCCTCAGTGGCGCAATGGATAAACATTACTTACCTGAGCACTTAGCGAATATAATATGTTCGAATCCTGTGTTTGTAACTTTTTTTTTCTGAATTTCATCATGTGATGTTTTTAATTCTTAATAACTACAAAAGTAGCCGTGAACACAGCCAAGAAACAACAGCATGATAACGCTAACACTATTTAATTATTTTCAACATAATCATTTCCTGCCTTTAGTGAGATTATGTTACCTTTAGGTCGCGTTCAGACACATCTCTCGGTAACAATCGCCGTTTAACCCGCTGAGAGTCGACCAGTGACGAGAAAGAAGTTGCAGGACCCTACCGTTGAGGAGACGGAATTTGGGACAGGTAGGTCACCGCCGCTTGCGATGGGGGCTAGCCTGCCAACCGAATGTTTATCTGTTGTAGGCCGTCATTGCACCCGTCACCGCTTCGGTGGTGGACAACAGCTGTTTTTGCGGCGCGGGGGCTGGTGCAGGTGGGTCACCGCTGCTTGCGGCGGGGGCTGGCCTGGCCCCGAATTTTTATCTGTTGTAGGCCGTCTCATTGCACACGCCACCGCTGGTGGTGGACGACGGCTGTTGTTGCGGCGCGCGTTTCTTTCCCTCTTGCTTTTCTTTCTTCTCTATAATCTCTTCTATCTGCACGAGGCAGCGGAGGTGGCTCAGCTACAGAGCCAGTAGCAGGCCCGTGCATTTTCTTTTCCTTCTTCCTACAGCCACAATAACAACGCGCCTTTCTTTCCCTCCTTTTTTTTCTTTCTTCTGTATTATTTCTTTTTCCTGCACGAGGCAGCGGATGTGGCTCAGCTACAGAGCCAGTAGCAGGCCCGTGAATTTTCTTTTCCTTCGTACAGCCACAACAACAACGCTGACATCGCATGACACGCTTACGGACGCCTCTTCGTTTCGCCTCCATCGAAACGCAGCCGCCGAGGTCGTTTTCGAACCAGGGAACTCGGGCACAGTAGTCGGGTGTCTTACCACTCCACCACCCCGGCTTTTGTTTCTTTACTGCCTGACTTTTGCAAGACAACACAAACATACACAAGACATTGATATAATAAGTCTTCCAGGAGCTGGCTTCGTCGTTATAAAATTCCTTTAGATCCATCAAAGGTTCTACCTTTGGCAAACACTCAGGATTACCATCGACAAACTTCACAATCTCGATAAACCAATGGAGAGCCTCGCCGAAAAAAATTCATGCAGGACGCGCATCAGGATCACAGTGATATCCTGCCATGCGTGAACGCCATATACCGTGGAGGCCCATTAGCATGATTGAATCATATGGAACCCCCTCCTTATTTTGAGTGAGTAAGTACAATATTTCGTAAGGATTAATAAGTAAATCTTTATGGTTCTTTGAAGTACGTCCTAAAAACAAACTCCTTCCCTACTGTGAAGAAATACATGATCTATAGTTTCCGGCTGTTTACAAATTAAGCAATGTGCACCCCACGGAAGAAATAAACCTTTTTCTTGCAAAAATACTTCGACTGGCAAAGTTCCAGTGTGCAACTTAAAAAAGAAAGTTTTAGCCGCTGCCGGCACCTTCACTGTCTTTACTCTCTTCAGTACATTCCTGCCAGGGCCTCCCCTGTATATGGCCTTATAGATGGGCTCCGAATAACAAGAAGACTGGCTCCGGAGAGCATGCACAGATGAAATGCGGGGAAGGGCACAGTTCTTCCCTGATGGGGCTGGGACAGGCAGGTCACCGCCGCTTGCGGCGGGGGCTAGCCTGCCACCGAATGTTTATCTGTTGTAGGTCGTCATTGCACCCGCCACCGCTTCGGTGGTGGACGATGGTTGTCGCGGCGCGCGTCTTTCTCTCCATCTTCCTTATGCTCTCTTCTCTATTTTCTCTTTTATCCGCATGAGGCAGCGGAGGTGGCTCAGCTACAGAGCCACTAGCAGGCTCGTGCATTTTCTTTTCCTTCTTCCTACAGCCACAACAACAACAGGAAGAGGGCTTTGTCGGGCTGGTTGGTTCATGTTGAATGGAAGGAAGGAACAACTCAAACGAACGGGACGTGTAGGAAGGCGAGACAGACACATGAGCTGTGCCTGTGTCATGTGTCTGTCTCGCCTACCTACATGTCCCGTCCGTTTGAGCTCTTCCTTCTTTCCATTCAAAAACAACAACAAAGGGCAGATAAGTGGAAGGAAACTGGCTTATCAATTTGTACCACTGCACCAACCCGGCGGGTTAGAATTGCGGCATAAGGGAGGAAGATAGGAGCGAAAGTGGACAGAAGAGGAGCCATAGTGGTGGGCTACAGAGTAAGATCGATCACATGGGAATCGTTTACGTGCATAAGCATCCGACAGCATATGGACGCCTCCGTTTCGCCGCCGTCCACACGCAGCTGCCGGAGGTCGAGATCGAACCCGGGCACTGCGCAAAGTAGTCAGAAATCTTAACTATCGTGGTGCTTATGTGGAAAGGCGCTTGACTAATGTGCCGGAGTACCCGGGTTCGATCCCGACCGTGGGGCTGCGTTTCGATGGAGGCGAAACGAAGAGGAGTCCGTGTGCTGTGCGATGTCAGCGCACGTTAAAGATCCCCAGGTATTGTATCTTAAGGAAGAAAGAAAAGAAAGTGCACGGGCCTGCTACTGGCTCTGTAGCTGAGCCGCCACAACTGCCTCGTGCGGACAGAAGAAAGAAATAAAGTAGAGAAGAAGAAGAAGAGGGAGAGAAAGACGCATGTCGCAACAGCCGTCGTCCAGTGGTGGTGGGTGCAATGACAGCCTACAGCAGATAAAAATTAGGTGGCTGGCTAGCTCCCGCCACCAGCGGCGTTGACTTACGGTCCCAGCCCCGTAGGGCCAGGAACAGCCACCCTTCACCACCTCGAGAGACCTCCTCCTTCTCCTCGAGCAGTCAGCGCTGCGTATATTGGAGCCCTTCACTGCGGGACCACTTACACTCTTTCCGCTTTAATTCCCACCCCTTCGCTTTCCTTACGACGTGGTTCAGATATCCACAGAGCAAGTGTGACTGATACTGCGCCTTTCCTTACCTGTGAACCAGTTATTATTAAGGCGAAAGCCTTGAATGGCTCGTAATTGTCATCAGCAAAAGTGTCACGCTTGTGCGGTGGCTCTGATACCTAAAATGAATAATTAAACCTTGTCTCCCAACAGGGAATCAAACCTCCATCCCTTGAAGTCCCAGCCCAGCACTTTACCATTGCGCCACACCCTGGATTTGGTTTTAATGCCTGGCTTTGGCGCACGACATAACACAAATCGAAACTCCCCTCCAAACATGAAAAAAGACACACGAGGCATTGTATATGAATGAATGTTATGATCAGCCAGTGTTAGACTGGCCTCGTCGCTTTAAAACTCTCGCAGCGACAACAAAGGCTCTACCCTTGAGAGCCATTCGGGAAGTTCTGCAGCCTATTTTTCAATGGCAATAAACCGCTCCAAACTCTCTCGAAAATAAATTCGAGCAGGTCTGGCATCGCTGTCACTGTGATAGCCTACCAATTTATAGCACCATATACAATGGAGGCCCATAAGCATAATTACATCAAATGGAACTCCATCATCATTCTCAATGCTTAAATCAAATTCCGTGCTAGGTTAGTGGAAAATTCATTATTATCCGTTGTAATACATGGCTGCTTAGATAATAAAAACACAGTGCTCTACTCGGTAAAAAAACCCCTTCCCTCCAAAGACGTCATTACTGGTAATGTTCCGGTATGTAATATAAAAAAACTTCTTAGCTACTGGCGGAACTTGCATTTTCTTTAATACATCTGCGCCAGGGCCTCCACTGTATATGGCCCTGTACAAGGGTTCTGGGAAGACAATATCACACAGATCGCGGTACAAGTTTTCGTCTTTACACCAAATATTCCAGGGAGAAATGCGCTGAAAGAATTCTAACTCTCGATGACCTCCCTGTAATATCCATAAATCCCACAAGCTACTTCTTCAGTGGAGACAACAAATTCAGGCAACAGGCGCCGCAGCCTTACGTGGCAGACTTTGCGAAACAACGAGTCGGAAACATCCCGAAAAAAAATTGGCAGTGACTTAGCTTGGTTAAGCCTGGTAATTGCGAAAGCAATAGCTATGGCTATGCCTAGGGTCAGCTGGTGATGTAGCTGGTTGTGGTGCTTGTGGTTATGCTTATGGTTATGCAGTGATTCACTCTGGCCACGGCATATGGTTCAACTATTGTTTATGGTGGGGTGCTACCTGGTTAGTCTATGTATACCTAGTAGCGAGGCAAGGAGTGCCGTGGCTGCAACAATATACTTGGTTGTGGGTGAGGTTAAAGCAGAATGTACAACTGCCTCTCCAGGACCGGCTGCAATGGCATTCTTTACGCCAGTAGAAATGAAAGCATCCCTGGAGACTGCATTGGTTCCACCTGCCGCTAGGCCACCTCCTATAGTGTCCAACGTTGCACCACCGCTGGTAGCTGCGGCTGCAGCCCCATAATTCTTCTTAGCTTTAGGAGCATGTGGCATAACTGCAGCTCCGCGGTTGGTAGCTACCGCCTCGCGAGCCGACGGCGCAAGTTGGGGCCCCTGTTTTTGCGGCAGATGGGATGACGTCACTCCGGCTGTAGCGCTCCCTCACGGAGGGAGCGGTAGTTAGGCCGCGGTTGGTAGCTACCGCCTTGTGAGTTGACGGCGCGAGTTGGGGCCCCTGTTTTTGCGCAGCTGTGCTTGGCGGCGCGCCAAAGGTCACGCTAAAGGTCAACGGTAGCCACCGCCTCGCTACGCGAAGGGCTGAAAAGTGAAAGTAGTATTACTTTCGCAATAAAAAACCAAATATAATTGATCACCAGGTGTAAAAAGGGATGCCCGAGCCCCGAACCCCTTTCACCCGCCGAAAGAGATTCGTCCTGCTCTAGCGTTCCCATTCCGCCGCCCGAACGAAAACGGCAAAATCCCGTGAAGCTTTTGTAAGTTTACCCGCGAACAATGCAACACTTGCACCGCGTACCATAGTTTGCTTATGAAAAAAAGATTACATACGCCCCGGATCGTGAAACGTTTTTCACAATTCCCCTTGTCTACAGTGAGAATAATAGCGAGATTCCGCGACACACACTGCGCCTTCCTTTTCCTGTAGACCAGTTATAGAACGCCGGTGAACTTTAAAGGCCCCAATATAGTCCGACGTTTCCGACGCGACCCTGATAGGGCTGAGGAAGGGAGGTCACCGCCGCTTGCGGCGGGGCTAGCCTGCCACTGATTGTTTATCTGTTATAGGTCGTCATTGCGCCCGCCACCGCTTCGGTGGTGGTGGTGGACGACGGCTGTTGTTGCGGCGCGCGTCTTTCTCTCCCTCTTTTTTTTCCTTCTTATCTGTTTTCTCTTCTGTCCGCACGAGGCAGCGGAGGTGGCTGAGTACAAGCCAGCAGCAGGCCCTTTTCTTCCTACAGCCACAACAACCACAACAATAACTGGCAGAGCCGGAAACGTCGGCCAAGGTACGTCGGCTAAGACGGGCGCGTGAAAAAAAAACTGATTTATTTTATAGGAAGGGAAAGGCGTGGTAACTGTCTCACTTGATTTCTGCGGACACCGCAACCGCGCCGTAAGGGAAAGGAGGAAGATGGGAGTGAAAGTGGATAGAGAGAAAGAGGAGCCGTAGTGGAGGGCTACGGAGTAATTTCGACCACCTGGGGATCTTTAACGTGCGCTGACATCGCACAGCACACGACGCCTCTTTGTTTCGCCTCCATCGAAACGCAGCTGCCGAGGTCGGGTTCAAACCCGGGTGCTCCGGCACAGTAGTCTGGCGTCTTACCAGTGCACCACCTTGGCGGGGCAACAGGCGCGTGAAATAACTGCCTCGTGCGGACAGAAGAGAGAGCGGGGGTGGCTCAGCTCGGCGGGAGGTGGTGAAGCGTGGCTGATCCTGGCCCTGATGGGGCTGGGACAGGTAGGTCACCGCCGCTTGCGGCCGGCGGGGGCTAGCCTAGCCTGCCACCGAATTTTATCTGTTGTAGGCTGTCATTGCACCCGCCACTGCTTCGGCGGTGAACGACGGCTGTTGTTGCGGCGACACCCGCCGGGGTGGTACAGTGGTAAGACGCCCGACTACTGTGCCGGAGTACCCGGGTTCGAACCTGACCTCAGTGGCTGCTTTTCGATGGAGGCGAAAGAAAGAGGCGTCCGTGTGCTGTGCGATGTCAGCGCACGTTAAAAATCCCCAGGTGGTCGAAATTACTCCTCAGCCCTCCACTACGGCTCCTCTTTCTCTCTTTCCACTTTCACTACCACCTTCCTCTCTCCCTCAGAGCTGAGCCACCTCCGCTGCCTCACGCGGGCAGAAAAGAGAGATTCTTGCCCTGATTGGGATGGTGGGATAGGTAGGTCACCGCCCCTTGCGGCGGGGGCTAGCCTGTCACTGATGTTTTACCTGTTGTAGGCCGTCATTGCACCTGACACCGCTTCGTTGGTGGTGGAGGACGGCTGTTGCTGTGGCACGCGCCTTTCTCTCCCTCTTCTTTTTTCTTTCTTGTCTATTTTCTCTTCTGTTCGCACAAGGCAGTGGAGGTGGCTCAGCTATCTCAGCTAGAGAGCCAGTAGCAGGTCCGTCCATTTCCTTTTTCTCATTGATTTTTTTTTTCGTGATTGATTTATAGGAAGGGAAGGCGCGGTAACTGTCTCACTTGCTTGCTGTGGACACCTCAACCGCGCCGTAGGGGAAGGGAGAAAGGTGGGAGTGAAAGTGGAAAGAGAGAAAGAGGAGCCGTAGTGGAGGGCTACAGAGTAATTTCGACCACCTGGGGATCTTTAACGTGCGCTGACATCGCACAGCACACGGACGCCACTTCGTTTCGCCTCCATCGAAACGCAGCCGCCGAGGTCGGGTTCGAACCCTGGTGCTCCGGCACAGTTGTCGGGCGTCTTACCACTGCACCACCCCGGCGGGGCATTTTCTTTTCTTAAACTGATTGATTGATTTATAGGGAGGCAAAGGCACGGTAACTGTCTCACTTGTTTTCTGTAGACACCTCAACCACGCCGTAAGGGAACGAAGGAAGGTGGGAGTGAAAGTAGAAAGAGAGAAAGAGGAGCCGTGGTGGAGGGCTACTAAGTAATTAGACCACCTGGGGATCTTTAACGTGCGCTGACATCGCACAGCACACGGACGCCTCTTCGTTTCGCCTCCATCGAAATGCAGCCGCCGAGGTCGGGTTCGAACCCGGGTACTCCGGCACAGTAGTCGGGCGTCTTACCACTGTACCACCCCGGCGGGGAGTTTTTACGACACGGTTCAGGTGTCCACAGAGACAAGAGAGATATATACTGCGTTTTGTTGTTGTGGCTGTAGGAATAAGGAAAAGAAAATTCACGGGCCTGCTACTGACTGTAGCTGAGCCTCCTCTGTTGCCACTGGCGGACAGAAAAAATAGGCCCCGAGAAATAAAGACGAGAATTAGAACAGTTACACGCTGCTGAACCGAATATTGAGCAAAAGCAATAGCTGTGGGTGACCTCTAATTCTTCTTCCCCAGCCCACACATAAAGCCTCGCTTTAACCAAGCTGTATGAATGTGCCTTAGTGGCCTAGCGGGATATAACGAAATACCAAGGTCCTGACAGGCTGATTCTAACATAAGCGTCCCATGTGAAACGAGAAACCCAAGTTGGCAGCTCCTGCCAGCCCACATATAAATCCCCTCTTTAACCAAGCCGTATGAACGGGCCTTATTGGGCTCTATAGGAGTAACGAATGCCAGGGTCCTGGCAGGCTGATTCTGACATAACCGTCCCATGTCAAACGAGAGACCAAAATTAGCAGCTCCTGCCAGCTTGGGATCGTCTACGAGGGTCGTCTAAAGGTCTAAGGTCAATGGTGGTCATCGCCGGGCCACGCTGACGGTTCAAACAGCGAGCAGTATTGCGTTCGCAATGAAACAAAAAGAAGAGGAGAAAAAGCCACGCGCCGCCACACAGCCGTCGTCCACCACCTAAGCGGTAGCGGGTGCAATGACGGCCTACAACAGAAAAAAAATTTGCTGGCAGGCTGGCCCCCGCCGCAAGCGGAGGTGACCTACCGCCCTCCCCCCCCTCTCAGCTGTGCTTGTTTAGTTCATGTGAACTAGTGTGACAGACACCGAGTCTTTTTTTTGTAAACAAATTTATTATTAGACCAGCTTGTACACCTCAGACGTGCGTCTAATAATGATAATTGGGTCACAGGAAATGGAAGGTGCAGTATCTGTCATACTTGTTTTGTGGATACCTGAACTGCGCTGTAGGGGAAGAGAGTAATGTAGGAGAGAAAGCGGAAAGAGAGAAGAAGCCGTAGTGGAGGATTGCAGAATAATTTCGGCCACCCGAGGATCTTTAACCTGCACTGACATCGCACAGCACACGGACGCCTCTTTGTTCCGCATCCATCGACGCGGCTCGGATGACGATCTCGAGGTTTGTTCCACCGCGGTGCCATCTAAGCATCCTCGTCTACCTCCCTCTGCGTCAGCATGCGCAGTCATTTTTTTTCAGCGAGGCTGGTTCGTGTAAGCCACAAAGCATCGGCCATAACTAAAGTGCTCTAGACCAATATTCTAGAGCACTTTAGCCATAACAAACGACGTCACCATCCCAACTCCTTAGGCAGAGCAATGGAACCAGACAACAGAGCGTCGCCGGTGACAAACGCATCGCATGTTCAAACCGACTCTCAATTGCAGGAGCGGAGTGACGTCTTGTTCTTTGTACGCCTCTCCATCTTGCTACTTATTTGACGGCCATGGTTGCGGCAGTTAAAGATCATATTCTTGACTGGCCACATCTACCACTTCATCCATGCTAGGCTTGTTCTAGGTTTCCTCATAAATCTCTCAAAACCCATTGTTTCTTGCTGCATATTCTTACAACAACCTTGTGGGCGACAAGGAAGGAAACGCGCTTTGTTCATGCTCACCATCCACTTTTACTTCGATGGTTCAGAGACAATAAAGTTATTCATTTCGTTCGCTCATCTATGCGCGTTATCTAACGGGGTGCCATATCATATGTGAGCAAAAGTTTGATTCAAAACGCGTTGGAATAGTTCAGTTGGTGCAGTTGGTTTGTGGCGTTGCCACAGGCGCTTACCGATATCAAGATCGGCAGGGTACATCCGAGTGCACCACATGCACTCTAAATCGTTATGCCCGCCTTTAATATATCGGTAGTCGATGCAGAACCGAAATGGGGCACATCCGAGTGTGTAATTGCGTAGTTGAGCTGCAGTGGCCCCGTATTTGCTGAGGAGACTGCTGCGCACCGAAGTGTTCCTGCACTCCCCCCGGAGGACCCGCCTGTCCGGCGCCGCGTTCCTATCGCGGCTGCCCGGGCGGGCCCTGGATCGATTCATGGAATGACCAACCGCGGCACTGCGCCCGTCCAAGGCGCAGTGCTTCACATTCACGGTGCCGGAACCTGTTCCGGCGGGAGCCTCATCGACACTATGGAGGAGGTTGTCGGAGTAGGGGAGTGGCAGTACCTGCAGCACCTTGGAGGTATTCGTTTCCTGGCCGCCGTGTCCTCCATGGCGCAAGCGACCAAAATGGTGGCGAGAGGCATCCTGCGTCTCGCTGGAAAAAAAGTGCCGCTGGAGCAGATGGGAGCTCCGGTGGTTTATGTGACGGTTTACCGTCTTTCCCCGCGCGTCAGCGACGAGGCTCTCGCTGCGGCGCTTTCCCCGTACGGAAAAGTCTGATCCGTCTCAGAAGCAGCGTTCCAGTCTACGAGCCACGTCCGGAACGGGACGCGGCTGGTCAAGTTGGAAATGACGCGGTCACCGCTCAACTTCCTGATGGCAACTGGGACCCGCGTGATGCTGGAGTATCAAGGAATGAAACGCGTTTGTTCCAGGTGCGGCGTTGAGGGCCACACTGGCACTGCTTGTTCGGCCGTGCGCTGCGGTCGTTGCAGCGCTTACGAGTTGCCGCTCCGCGTGCAAGCGCTGTGGCGGCGAACATCCAACGGTGGATTGTGTTCTACCGCGCTCTTATGCAGCGGCTGCCAAGTCGTCCTCGGAGCCTGGCGTACAACCCGAAAAGGCCGCGAACCTGGAGCTGTCCGGCGACACCTAGGAGCCCAGCAGGGATGCAGAGAAGGACGACGACGCGGCCTTGACGACCACGTCTGAGGCCCTCTCTGACGGGGCAACCACGGGGCTCGCTATCGGGGCAACCCGATAGCGAGCCTGTGACGGAGATGTCAACCTCTCAGAGCGACTCGGAGACTTCCTCAGACGTACCTGGCTCTGAGTTCCGAGCATTGGAGTCGCAACCTGTGGCGGGCCAGCACACGTATGGCGACAAGCTGCAGACGACGCCCGCTCCACCTGAGGAGTAGGCAAATCTGGAGGCTCTGCTGAACGCCCCGCGCCTCCTCCACTCGGCGGCTTCTGCAACCGTCCTCCCGAGTACGCAAGCCACCCTGTCTGGAGCTACGGTGGCACGACTCTCTGGCTCCGCGAGGCCGCAATGCCTGAGTGCGGGCCGCGCTATGAAAGCGCCTTTGGCGGACGACGGCAAGCGTCACATTTCCGGCACAGAGAGCTGTGCTTCTTCGAACGCGTCAGCGCCTAATAAGAAGGTGCGGAAGGCACCAGACGGTTCCGCGATGGACTTCTCGGACGCCGAGTCGTAACCACCATGGCGCCGCCTCTCAGGCTCAACGGCCGCTGCGGCCGCACCCTCCTGCTCCTCTTCGCAAGTCTGGCGGTGGCTTCGACGCGGCTCAGTCGGCGCCGACCAGCGGCCACCGCTTCCCGCTCCCGGCTAATAGTCGCCTCGGCTGCGTCGCTGCGGCCTGCGGAGGGTGAACTGCGTTCGTACCGTGCAGTGTGTGTGTGTGTGTGTGTGTGTGTGTGTGTGTGTGTGTGTGTGTGTGTGTGTGTGTGTGTGTGTGTGTGTGTGTGTGTGTGTGTGTGTGTGTGTGTGTGTGTGTGTGTGTGTGTGTGTGTGTGTGTGTGTGTGTGTGTGTGTGTGTGTGTGTGTGTGTGTGTGTGTGTGTGTGTGTGTGTGTGTGTGTGTGTGTGTGTGTGTGTGTGTGTGTGTGTGTGTGTGTGTGTGTGTGTGTGTGTGTGTGTGTGTGTGTGTGTGTGTGTGTGTGTGTGTGTGTGTGTGTGTGTGTGTGTGTGTGTGTGTGTGTGTGTGTGTGTGTGTGTGTGTGTGTGTGTGTGTGTGTGTGTGTGTGTGTGTGTGTGTGTGTGTGTGTGTGTGTGTGTGTGTGTGTGTGTGTGTGTGTGTGTGTGTGTGTGTGTGTGTGTGTGTGTGTGTGTGTGTGTGTGTGTGTGTGTGTGTGTGTGTGTGTGTGTGTGTGTGTGTGTGTGTGTGTGTGTGTGTGTGTGTGTGTGTGTGTGTGTGTGTGTGTGTGTGTGTGTGTGTGTGTGTGTGTGTGTGTGTGTGTGTGTGTGTGTGTGTGTGTGTGTGTGTGTGTGTGTGTGTGTGTGTGTGTGTGTGTGTGTGTGTGTGTGTGTGTGTGTGTGTGTGTGTGTGTGTGTGTGTGTGTGTGTGTGTGTGTGTGTGTGTGTGTGTGTGTGTGTGTGTGTGTGTGTGTGTGTGTGTGTGTGTGTGTGTGTGTGTGTGTGTGTGTGTGTGTGTGTGTGTGTGTGTGTGTGTGTGTGTGTGTGTGTGTGTGTGTGTGTGTGTGTGTGTGTGTGTGTGTGTGTGTGTGTGTGTGTGTGTGTGTGTGTGTGTGTGTGTGTGTGTGTGTGTGTGTGTGTGTGTGTGTGTGTGTGTGTGTGTGTGTGTGTGTGTGTGTGTGTGTGTGTGTGTGTGTGTGTGTGTGTGTGTGTGTGTGTGTGTGTGTGTGTGTGTGTGTGTGTGTGTGTGTGTGTGTGTGTGTGTGTGTGTGTGTGTGTGTGTGTGTGTGTGTGTGTGTGTGTGGACTGTAGTTTTGTTTGCACAGGCGCGCGCGCCGCACGGACCATGTCGAGGCCCAGGCCTGCAGGAATCAACACTCAATTCCCCGAGCGCCTCCCTAGTGCTGATTAGCGGACACGTTTACAGACGCAATCGAATGCCTTGCGGACATCGACTGTGACCAGGGCGCAAAGCTGAGAGCTACCACAGGTAAAGAAAGTATGCTGAAGACCGAGGAAAGTGTCCTGTGCAGATACGCGGGGAGAAACGCAATGAGGGTATGGGGGAGCGAGTTCGAAGCCTCTGAATGCCGACTAAGCTTAGTGAGCGCCATTCTTCCCGTCGTCTTGCCGACACAGGAGGTCAGAGAAATAGGCGCGGTATTTGAAAGGCCTGGAGGCCTTTTTCCCAGGCAGTGTTATAAAAGTTGAGAAGGTGCTCTTTTGCGTTATCGGGAAGACTGAGAAGAGCGGAGTAAGTGATTCCACCTTCACCGGGAGTCGATCGAGTGGCATTAGCAAGAAGTGCAGCTTCAAGCTCGCGCTTGTGAAATGGGTAACGAGGTCATTGCTTGCACAGCCTGTGTATTCAGGGTAAAAGGGGGACAAAGGAGGTGGGAGATAAAGATCTGCAAAGGTTGCGAAAACCTCATCGGAAGACTTTGTGGCTAGACCTTTAGCAAGTTTTGGGGCAGGGCAGCGGTGGCACAAAGGAGGGTTCTAAAAAGACTTCAGGTTGATTTTTTTATGGAGCGCCATGTCAGGATAGTTGCATAGGGTATTCCATTGAAAATCCTCAAGCGTAGCACAATATGTCACGATATCGTCTGGCAATTTTGAAAGGGCGGTTTACAGTTGGATGTTGCGCGGTTGCAGTCTGGCTGTTCGGAGAAGCTTTTTGCGACGCTTCCATAGCCTGATTCAATGGAAGTTTGGGTCAGAAGTGGAATATGCAGCGGTCTCCGTGCAGAGTAGAGGATGAAGCCGTTTGGAGACGGGCATTAGTTCACTCCTCAAAGGCCGTGAAGGAGGAAGATGACAAGAGACAGCGAAAGGCATGCCAGTCAAAATGTCGAACATATTGCTTGCGGGTGGGTACCCGAAAAGGGCCGGAGATGAAAATATAGTGGTTACTAAGAAGGGTATCGGCAGTGGCTGACCACTGAAGGTATAGACCAGAGCAGTAAGTGAGGTCAGGGGTTGTGTGGCGCTGGGAGTACGTGCCCACCCTAGTGGGTACTCCGGGGGTGTTGAGAGAGTTGTGTTGTTGTTGTGGCTGTAGGAAGAAGGAAAAGAAAATACATGGCCCAGCTACTGACTCTGTAGCTGAGCCACCTCCGCTGCCTGTTGTGGCCGTGAGAAGGAACAGAAAATGCGCGGGCCTGCTACTGGCTCTGCAGCTAAGCCACCCCCGCTGCCTATTGATTGATTTATAGGAAGGGAAAGGCAATGTAACTGCCGCCCTTGTTTTCTGTGGACACCTCAACCGTACCGTAAGGGAAGAAAGATGGGAGTGAAAGTGGAAAGAGAGAAAGAGGAGGCGTAGTGGAGGGTTACGGAGTAATTTCGACCACCTGGGGATCTTTAACGTGTGCTGACATCGCACAGCACACGGACGCCTCTTCGTTTCACCTCCATCGAAACGCAGCGGCCGAGGTCGAGTTAGAACCCGGGTACTCCGGCACAGTAGTCGGGCGTTTTGCCACTGCAAACCCCGGCGGGGCAGCGTATTTGGGTTTGCTCGGTACGGTGGCTCCGCAAGAGACAAAACGACAGAAGAGACGAAGAAAGCGGGCTGTTCCGACTAGCATCTACCGCCCCCAGGAGCCGAGCAGCTTAGCGATTAGCGGCGCATGCTTTTTCAATGGGCGTCACGTTTGACGCGGCACTAGCTTGAGAAAGCCTATACTACTACTACTACTACTACTATTATTATTATTATTATTATTATTATTATTATTATTATTATTATTAGTAGTAGTAGTAGTAGTAGTAGTAGTAGTAGTTTAGAGGAAGACTCGTTTCACTAAGTTGGCACTGAATTGTCTGTAGGTAACGGCCAAATTAACTGGCTAAATATATTCCCAGCTTTAATTAATAATGATAATAATATTAATTGGTTCACAGGAAGGGAAAGGCGCAGTATCTGTCACGCTTGTGTCTGTGGACACCAAGGAATGAAGGACACCCACTGAAAAAGCATGCGCCTCTAATCGCTAGGCTGCTCGGCTCCTGGGGGCGGTAGATGCTAGTCGGAACAGCCCGTTTTCTTCGTCTCTTCTGTTGCTTTGTCCCTTGCGGAGCCACCGTACCGAGCAAACCCAAATACGCGGCGGGGCACCTCCGCTGCCTCGTGCGAACAGAAGCGAAAATAGAGAAGGAAAAAGTGGAGGGTGTGAAAGACGCGCGCCGCTACAATAGCCATCGTCCACCATCAAAGCAAGGGCGGGTGCAATGACGGCCTACAACAGATAAAATTCGGTGGCTGGCTAGCCCCCGCCGCAAGCGGCATTGACCTACCGTCTCAGCCCCGTGGGGTCAGGAACTGCCACCATTCACCACCCGGCCCTTGAGGAGAGTGAGGTGAGCTTGCTGGGGCCATTGAGTGGAGTAGGCGGCTGGCACTGCAGGTGTGCGGATAACCTCATAGTGTGTGCGGGCACTGCGGGGCATTAACATTGCCGCCGAGGAGAATAGATACTATTCACTATCAGGTTCAGCAGGCGGACGTTGTGGCAACCATATATGGCGGAGACGCCATAACGTTGGCCGGTCAACATTAAACGCGTCTACCAGCATCCGCCCTGCTGCGCGCCGCTCATTTGTCGGATACTTGAGACACCGTTTGGAATGGCGTCCAAACAGAGCTCGGATTTCACTGATGCCTTGTCATGATTCGCCGTAGGCCCTCTCTCTCGTTCATTCGAGAAAGAACGAGAGAGGTGTTGCTTTGCGTGTGCCATGGTTGCCAATAAAGCAGCAATGACGTCCCGTGAATAAGCTCTATACCATTTTGAGAGTTCATTGTGTCCAGAAAAGAGGAGGTATGTGTGGTGTATATATGGCTAGGAAGGTGCGGCCAGAATTGTGGCTGTAGGAAAAAAGAAAAGAAAATGCACGGGCCTGCTACTGGCTCTGTAGCGGAGCCAGCTCTGATGCCTCGTGCGGACAGAAGAGAGAGAAAGTAAAAAATGGCTGAGGCTTAGCTTGGTAAAGCCTGGTCAGATGCGAAGCATATTGATTGCTAAACTCGGCTTTCCATGGTTAAACTTGGTTAAACGTTTCTTTCCTTGGTTACACGTGCTTTTTACACGGTTTAAACTTAGAATGCACAATGTTTTCCCATCACATAAAACTAGGTAATAGCATGACTCGCTCATCTCTAATCTGTGTTACCGAAACGCACAACGAACATGTCGCCCCCCAGGCCAACGATACTCGATTTCCACTACGCGAATATGTACGCAAAGCAAAAAGCTCTTAGAACACCGACGTGCACGGCGTGCAACCGCTGCCGATGGCGCGAGCTGGACCCCCGTCTCTCCTCTGTCGTGACGTCAGCGTAACACGTGGTGTGACGTCACCATACCACGTGGTCCGCACGGCGTCCAACCGCAGCCGACGGCGCGAGCTGCACCCCCGTCTCTCCTCTGTCGTGACGTCAGCGTATCACGTGGTGTGACGTAGCATTCCACATTCTTTGCACAGCGTGTAACCGTCACGAAGGGCTGTGGTTTACCTCTAGCAATACGCTTCGCATAAAAAGGCACGCGCCGCAACAGACGTCATCCACCACCTAAGTGGTGGCGGGTGCAACGACGGCTTACAACACACAAAATGGCTGTGGCTCAACTTGGTTAAGCCAGGAAATTGCGAAAGCAATGCCCATGGCTATGCCCTCGCTAACGTGATAGTCGTGCTGTGGAAGTGCTTTTGCGAAACTTGTATACATTGTGCTGCTGTGGTGATCACTTGGCTATTCTATGTACAACTAGTAGTGAAACTATAATCGCTGCGGCTGTGAGGATATACTTGGTTGCTGGTGATGTTAATGCAGACTGTAGAACTGCTGTTCCTGCACTGGCTACAACGGCATGCTTGGCACTCATGCTAAGTGTCCTGGTAAATCCAAGGTACACACTAGTCACACAAGAGACACATTGTTACAGTGTTACCTGCTCTTCCTCTGTCTCTGTAGCTCGCCGCTCTTTTTTACGCGCATTACGACGAGCTTCCATAGTGGTAGACGGCATTGCCGCGAAGCAATGTTAAGCCGCTGGTGGTTGGCACAGCTACTGCTTTCTAGCGACGTGAGTCGAGCCTAATCTCTTCAGCGTAAAGCCACAATTGTGCTCCTAGCGGAGAGCGCAGGAGTTAGGCGCTGGTGGTGGCACCGCCGCGGTATAGTGCCTAGAATATACTGGCTAGTGTGCCGAGGGCGCGCGCTGGCGTGTCCGCCGCGGTGATGCCTTCCCGCCGCCACCGCGGGGCGGCGCTACCAATAGCTAAGGTGCCTCGGCAGCATAGGCGGCATACAGGTCCGGATAGCGTGCTGCGCTTTTCACTGCGAAACCTGTCTCTTGACGGTTTAAGCGCACTTTGCGTCTAAAAACAGTCTTGGTGGAAGACATTCATACCGTCCTAGTACTGTGCGGAGAAAATCATACGCTCAAATAGCGCTCGAGGAAGCGTTTAACAAATACTGTCTGGTCCATATGTCTGCTATATATCTGTTTTATTTATTCAGCTGAACCGGATAAGGTCTTAAGCAGAACACATATTGACTTCCTGATATCCAGCGAGAGAAGAAATTTGAGAAAACCACCTAAAGTTGACACGTTGGTTACAATAGTTTGTTAATATTTGATTAAACGATCGAGTCCGGCTGGATTCAATATATTGCTATGAAATATTCCGATGAAGATTTTATTTGATCTAGAGCCACTCGATTGCGATCCACGCATCGCGATTGCGGATGTAAGGTATCGTATGCATCTTCCTTCTGAGTGAGCGCTCAGTCAGCCCAGGTGGTTGTCCCGAATTAGGGGAACTATATTCTCAGTCGAGATCTAACCCGGAACGGATCGACGACGACTGTTATTGTCCGTGTGACACAGGTATCAGAAAATACCCTTAATATTTTACACTGTTCATTAATCCAAATTTGAATTTTATTTACTCTTCGGTCTTTTCTTATGGTCCATGGTATATCGCGATGCCGCAGTGAAGTGCTACGAACGTCAATACGTATACGGGCATCATGCTTTCGGATAGGTTACGTCGACGTTTCTGCAATTCAGTCATGCTTATTGCTAAGGTGATATATATCAGGTTAGTGACGTTTTATAGCGTCACATTTATGCTACAGAAAAGAAGGGCGATCTTGCTTTTTCGTAACATATATTGCACGCGCGCATGTTTTCAAAGATCGCATATGCGACAATAAACACAAGCAGTCTGAATCTGACTTCAGTTTTTGTTCTTACTTTTTATTCATTTGTTTTATTAGGAAGTCACTTAATTGTTGCTTCATACATAAATTATTATTATGCGGTGTGCTTTCTTTTGTAACAGAAGGAAAGGCAAGAAACAAAAGTGGTGATTGTATCACTGATTCTTTTTTTTTACAAAGTCTACAATATAGTAAAATTTGAGCAAAAAGGTGCAGCAACAATAAACAAGTAAAAATATAGAAATGCACCGCTAAAGGTTTTGGAGAAAGGCCGCACATATGACACCGCAATAATTTTAAAGTAGTCTGATACTAATTTTTGGTGGTATTTTTTTTTTCACTTGCTAATGATGCGCTAGATATTCCTGTATAATTCTCCACGTGGTTTCTCGCTTACCACCGCTAAGTAATTTATAATTTACTTTCTTCACCAGTTTCGGCTTCGCGGTTTCAGCAGCCGAGCGGTTGTTGTACGGTCACAATTGTCTAGGTCACGCGCGGGATTAAAAAAAAAAAAAAAAGCTTTACCCACAGACTCACTTATTAGCTCCTCATTTTGCGCTTTCAATAGAGCCACTTGTTCTGCGCTCCATGCCAGTTTTCTCTTAGCTCTTCTCAGAGCGCGAGAAATGTTGCAGCATTTATTTGTCTAGTTGCATGCTTTTTCCTTCTTTCTGCGCATCGTGTGTAAGCCTCCGCTGGTATTTGCATTAAGCGCAGCTAACCCCTTCAGAGTTGACGATCAAGCGACATTTTTTCTGCAAAATATATTCCCATGAATGATATGTGCTTCCTGAATCAGCTGGTTGCAGGCCACATTCGGAACAAAGACCCTCCAGTGCACTCTACCTATATAACTCTATCTTCAGCTTTAGATATTGTTGTATTGTACGCGCTTGTTTTTTTCTTTTCCGAGAATGTACACTATTGTGTCCACAGAACTGAGTTCAGGCTTCCATAAGTTATCACTTTTTCTATGTACAAAGTGACAAAGTTCTTTTTCTTTTTTTTTTAGGCTCGATAACGCGCGTAGGCTACAGATCCAGCAGGTGCTTCGGTTAATTTCGTCCAAGTTGCAGGTATGTAAATTGAGTCAAACGGATCCCGAGGCTCAAAGCTGCACGTCTGCTGCTGCGGGTATGAGTTCTCGCTCGGCTCTTCTGCTGCCAGCTCCTTGGAAGCATTGTCAAACATCCTTGACGGTGCGTGCATGGCTGTCGTCTGCACCACTGGCATTATGACACCGCGTTTTTGTCGTTTAGCGGCCGGTTGGTCACAGAGGTTCCTCAACTTTCTTTTTGATGTCTTCTTAGGCAGAAGATGGTTCGGATAATGGTCGAATAGCGTTGACACGGTTTCGGGCTTAATTTGTGGTCTATCTCTAGCGAGCTCGTTGACGATGCCGTTTACTGTCACTTTGTACGTTCTTTCGATGTAGCTCTCCTCAAAATATTTTTCGCAGAAAACACACGTTGAAGTCAACTTGCGGTCCTGTCTTTTAATCAGCCGCTTCCACTACGCAAGCTGCGCAGGGTCCGATGGCACACTGAACATAGAAACCTAGTCCTGAGCGGTAGCCACTCCGACAGAGCGACACGAAACATGTTTTTTCCCTGCCCTGATGCTTTATTTTTAGCATCATTAGTCGTTGCAAATTTAATTATCTCATATGAATGCAAGAAACAGAATGACTAAAACAAAAGAACAGCGTAGACGCGTCCAAAGCGCTCGCACCCACTGATGGCTCGGCCAGCGCAGCTGCGGCAAATCAAGGGCGCGCCGGCGGCCGACGGCGTCGACGGCACCTTTACGATGAGCAGCGCCCCTGGCGGCCAAAGTTGGAAGGCATCGCCGGCGCGGACACCTCCTCCCATTGAGAGAGCCCTCCGCACGGCACACTAGCCAGTATATTCTAGGCACTATAGCCGCGGCTTGCGACGGCGCGAGTCGGTCGCCCTTCTCTTCAGTGTGACGTCACAACACCTGTAGCGCTCCTAGCGGAAAGCGCAGGAGTTAGGCGCCGGTGGTGGCACCGCCGCGGCTTGCGACGGCGCGAGTCGGTCACTCTTGATTGATTAAAACTTTAATTTCCACCGATTTAGGAGGCCCCCTACTCCCCGCTCCTGGCACGCAGGCCTGAGGAACGGGGGCTGGAACCTCCGCGACTAAGGACTGGCAATATACATAGGTTATTCGCGGCCTTAGCCGCCAGGCGGACGGCTTTCTGCTGGTCAGCGGGGACGTCGCTTCGCAGCAGGGTTACCCAGGCTTCTCTACTTTTAATGTTGTCCCTAGCGCCCGGAGACTTAGGGCATTCCCAAATTATATGGTCGAGAGTCCCCCTCGCTTCGCAGGCTTTACATTTATCGTTTTTTCTCTCCTCTATCTGGGTGTGAAACAACCAGACAGGGTTCGGGAAATTTCCGGCTTGTAATCGCCGCCAGGCTATGGCCTCTATTATTTAAGCTAGGATCCGGTGGCGGCATCAGACGTCTTCCTAATCTATAATTTTCGATTATTTCTTTATAGGTTTGCAAACGTTCGTCAATCGCCTGGCAGTCGGGCGGCTCCGCGTTTGCCCGGAAGTAGAGATTTCGGGCTAAATCATGGGCCGCCTCGTTGCCGGGGACGGACGTGTGTGCTGGGACCCAAATTAGGGTGATTTTGTGATCAATTTTAGTTGTAGCTTTTAGAATTCGGGCGGCTTCTTGTGAGACCCTGCCTTTTCCGATATTCCAGAGAGCAGTTTTACTGTCGCTAAAGATCAATCTAGCCTTCGTTCCGACGCAAGCGAGCGCTATTGCGACCTCTTCAGCCGTGTCTATGTTTCTACTTCGGATGGTGGCGGAGACGACTGGTGCGCCGCTACCATCGACTACCGCGGCGACTGCCGCCCCTGATAGGCCGCTTGCAACGTCTACGTAGGCAACTTCTTTTACTCCGAGTTCTTTTGCACTTTTAAACAGTGCTTCTGCTCTCTTCTCCCGTCTCTCCTTGTGGTATTCTGGGTGCATGTTGCGGGGGAGAGGACGGACAATGATGTTCTAGCGACATTGTGGTGGTAGGGCAACCTTGTCGGCTGTGCCCCTATATATTTTTCGACCCACGCATTCTAAGATGGTTCGACCCGTGCTCGACCTACTTAATCTTTCATGTTGGGCGATTCTCACCGTTTCAGCAAGTTCCGTCCAGCTATTATGCACTCCCATTTCAATCAGGCGTTCCGTAGAAGAGGAGATGGGTAGACCCAGCGCCCTCTTGACGCAACGCCTGATGAGTGCGTCTATCTTATCTTTTTCATTGGTCCTGATGTTGGGGAACGGTGTGGCATAGCATATTCGACTTATTATGTACGCCTGCTTCAGTCTCAAGAGGCTTCTCTCTTTGAGGCCTCTGCCTTTGAATGCAATCCTCCTAAATATTCCTGTTACTTGCGTCGCGTAGGTAGTGAGTTTTTTTATCGTTCCGTCATTATACCCGCCCTCTTGAATAAAAAGTCCGAGGACTCTGATTTGCTGGACTCTTCGTACGGTTTTGCCGTAGACCTTTATTTCTACGTTAGTCGCCCTTGCACCTCATTGATTTTGGATTATATATGAAAAGTTCGGATTTTTGCGGAGAGCACGAAAGACCCCTTTCGGCCGCGTAGGACACAATGGTGTCCGCCGCCGCTTGTAGGCGTTCCTCTATGCTGCCATCGCTGCCGTTGTTCATCCAGAGATTAACGTCGTCCGCGTAAATGCTGAACTTCAGGTCTTTTATGACTTTAAGAGCGGCAAGAAGGCCTCTCATCACCACGTTAAAAAGGAAGGGGGAGAGCACCGAGCCTTGCGGAGTTCCTTTACTTCCCAGGTGGACAGTGGGGGATTCTAGGTCCTGAAACTTTAGTGTCAATGTTCTGTTTGTCAGGAAATCCATTACGTAATTATATGTCCTCTCGCCGACTCCTAATTCCTGTAGTCCCGCGAGAATTGCCTGGTGTTTTACGTTGTCAAATGCTTTTGTTAGATCTAGTGCTAGAATTACCTTCGCGTCTCTGGATTTCGAGTCAATTATGTCATGTTGTAATCGGAGCATTACATCCTGTGTGCACAGGCCCGGTCGGAACCCGACCATCTCATGCGGCCACAGGTCGTTTTTCTCCTTGAAATTAGTTAGCCTTGTTTGGATTACGCGTTCCATAAGCTTTCCAATGCATGAGGTTAGAGAAATAGGTCTGAGGTTTTCCAATTTCGGGGGCTTGCCAGGTTTTGGAATTAGCACAACGTTTGCAGTTTTCCACTGCTGGGGAAGACGACCGCTACTCCATACTTCTTGCATGTAGTTGGTGAGTGCCGTTATGGAAGCGTCGTCTAGGTTTCGTAGCATTTTGTTTGTTATTCCATCGGGGCCGGGAGCTGATCGCGTCTTTAAGCTAAGGATTTCGGCTCTAAACTTCCGCTTCTGAGATGGGCGCGTCGAGGGCCTCGTTCGGTGGGCCCGCGTATTGCCTAAGAGGGAGGGATGTTGTACCGCCGACATATGTGTCTACGAGTTTAGTTATTAGTTCCGCGTCAGTCCCCTCGAACGCGTGTCTTGCCTTTGCTATTGTTGTGTTTGACTGTGTTTTCGAACTGTCGGGATTAAGAAGATATCGTAGCAGGCTCCACGTCTTTGAAAGGCTCATGTTGCCCTCCATTTCATCGCACCTGTTACACCAGTTTTGCTCGCAGAGTTTAATTGCATAATCCTCAATTTCCTTATTGTGCCTGGCTATTTTTCGCCTTAGGTTTCGGTTCAATCTCTGACACCGGAGGCGTCTTTCCATACCTTTTTTTGCTTCCCACATGTGTAGGAGTTTCCTGTCGACTGTTTTCGGTGCATCGTCCCCCTCTAGGGTAACGGTAGCGGACTTAACTTGGTGCATGAGGGTTTCTGCCCAATCGTCGATATTTTCAATATTTTCGTCCATGTTTGCAGATTCCCTAATTTGTCTGAATTTCTCCCATTCGATTGCGCTGATGATCTTTTCTCGTCTTACTTTGACTCCCCGTTTAAGCGTTATATCGAGGACGTAATGATCGCTTCCAAAGTTGAGCTCTGTGTTCTTCCACCTAAGCTCCTCTGTGTTTTTGGTAAATGTTAAATCTGGGGTTGTGTCTTTGCTCACACTGTTTCCCACCCTCGTCGGGCAGCCAGAGTCTGTCTGTAGGGTGAGGTTTAATTCGTGAAAATCTTCCCATAACTGCCTGCCCTTCGGATCTTGCCTATTATATCCCCACTCTTGGTGGCATGCGTTGAAGTCTCCTACAATTAGCAGGGGGTTAGCTCCGGCTGCCTTCATTGCTTTGCGAAATAATGACTTGAACCTAACTTTGCGCTGCTGAGGAGAGCTATATATGTTTAGGACGAAAATACTGGGTTCCTTCTTCCTGCCCGTGATGATTTCAACGAAAACCGCCTCAATGTCGCGAGAACTAATTTCATGTTCGATCACTGCTACGTTCCTTTTGACGAATGTAGTGACCCGGGATTTTTCTCCCCGGCCACTAGCAAACGCTTGATATCCTGATAATTTAATTACTCCTTTGCCAGTTTCCTGTAGGGCTACGGCTAGAGGTTTTTCAACTATTTGCTCGAGATGTTGTTGCACTAACGCTCGCTTGCGCGGGAATCCTCGGCAGTTCCACTGCCATACCGTCGAGTTAATCTTTGGTTGCGTTTTGCCCATGTTGGAATTGGTCAAGTATCCCTTCTCTCTCTGTTTGCCTTTCTGCCATAGCAGCAAGAGCCGCGTTTGTTTGTTTATATTGTTCCTGAATTCGGTTTAGGGCGCCTATGATATTGGTCATGCCTGTCTCGAGCCGCTCGAGTCTCGCCCCGTATTTGGCGTCTAGTCTACGCTCTATTGCCGCCAGCGGATCCGTTTCCCCGCCTCTTCGTTTCTGCGGGGGAGGTGGCCTGCACTGTTCAGTGATCATTGCGTCCTCCTCCGTGTCTGACGCCGCGGGTGGCTTAGCACCTTTGGCGTCGCAGGTAGAGGTGTCGGTTTGGCTACTTGTTTTGCGGGGAGAGCCTGTGGAGGCGGGGGAGCCCCGGAATTTGGCTGTGATTTGGATTGGTATTGGTCCTGGGTGAGTTTCTTAACTATCTCCCTCAGTTCCTCAACTTCCTTTCTTAACTTTTCTATTTCTTTATCTTTTTCTTTGTTTTCCTCATCTTTAGCCTGGGGAACCCCACTGCTGAAACTCACGGTTTTACTGTCCCCGCTCGGGCTTCGCTTTTGGGTGGCCGACGGGTTCCTTGGGTCCCTGGAGTTAGCCGTGACTCTGGATTTGGACCCCGACCTGGACTTGGATACGGACTGCTCCCTGCTGCTGCGGGAGCTTGAACGATGACGTCGGTTGGCGTCCTCCAACTGCGGAAAGTCCCCGCTCTGCGCCCGAGAGCCTCCGTCCCTGTCTTGAGAATATCCGCGTTGGTCACGATGGTCTCTTCTGAATTTCGAGCGTCCTCTGCGGCCGCTCTCAGGTGTGGTGTTGGGATATTGGTGCTGCTCGTTGTGCTGCTGGTGCTGCTGCTGTTCGGCAATTTTCTGCTCCCATTGACGTTTTTTGGTCTGGTAGGGAGTCCTGTAGAGTTCTCTGCACTTCTTGTCGCCAAGCGGGTGGTCTTTACCGCACAGCTGACATTTTATTTCGCAGGTGTGTCCCTGATCTGGGCGCTCTTCTCCGCATCCTCTGCACTTAGCTTTATTCGGATCTGGGCAGACATCTTCGCGGTGCCCTAGGCGCCCGCATGCGTTGCAAACCTCGTATTTCTTTCTATATAAGACACATCTTTGCGATGTAAGTGAGAGTTTCACCCACCTCGGCACCTCTGGTTTTTCAAACAGTAGGAGCACGGTGGTTGAGCTCCTGCCCAGGCGCCTGGCTCCTAGCCCGGGGGGGTTGCCTTTGATCGTGCGTAGCCGTTGCACTATTTCTTCCTCGGTGATGCGAAGGGAAATGTCGTGTACCACCCGCAGTCTTCGGGCATAGCGACGTACGCCGTGATTTCAATTTTCTGGCCCTCGAATGCGAGGACGCGTAGTGCGACGTATTTCCTTTTCCGTTCTTCGCTGTCTGTTGCGATGAGGATAGACTGCTGTTTTGTGTTGACCGAGAAGGTGTCTTCCGCGGCCTCTCTGATGTTTATATTCGCGGTGCGAGCAATCAACTCCGCAAGTTCAATATTGCCATACTTAAGTAGGCGGCTGACTCCTCCCCGTGGGCGGAGAATTATTTTGTCAGTTCCGTCGGGTATCTTGATCGATTGCCTTTCAACCGACTTTGCTGCCAATCTCTTTCCGGCGAGCTTGGACGCGGCTCGCTCTCTCCCTTGATCATCGGTGACGCTGCGTCCCTCGTTCTCAAGTGGCACCGCCTTTCCTCTTTTCTTGGCAATAAACCACTGGCCAGGTTCTTTCACCTCTGCAGGGTCTATGCTCGTTCCCTCCACGAATTCCATCATTTTCGTCGAAATTTTCAACGGCCGGGGGTGACTTTGTTTGCCTAGGCCTAACCAGGCCTAGTGTCCCCCGTGGCTTGCGAAGTTCTTCAAAGCCTCAAAAATGTGCGAAAGAATCGGCCCACCTTGAAGCCTTGATAATCCGCGGTGAGCGCTTCCTGAATAGAGTCGAATCCCAGAAAATTTCCGAAATCCAGTGGCCGAAATAGAGCGCATGCTTTCGTGGTCGATGAAGCCCATCGATTGCACGTCCGTCTCCAGCTTGGTCGGCGTGGAACTCCCTCGGTCGCCCTTCTCTTCAGTGTGACGTCACAACACCTGTAGCGCTCCTAGCGGAGAGCGCAGGAGTTAGGCGCTGGTGGTGGCACCGCCGCGGCTTGCGACGGCGCGAGTCGGTCGCCCTTCTCTTCAGTGTGACGTCACAACACCTGTTGGTTGGTTGGTTGGTTTTTGGGGTTTAACGTCCCAAAGTGGCTCAGGCTATGAGAGACGCCGTAGTGGAGGACTTCGGAAATTTCGACCACCTGGGGTTCTTTAACGTGCACCTGTAGCGCTCCTAGCGGAAAGCGCAGGAGTTAGGCGCCGGTGGTGGCACGCTTGCGACGGCGCGAGTCGGTCGCCCTTCTCTTCAGCGTGATGTCACACATGACGTCCCACAGAGGTCAACTAAGGTGGCACCGCCGCGCCACGGCAAAGGCTGAAAGTGCAAGTAGTATTGCTTTCGCAATAAAAATTCAATGGCAAACTAGCCCCGCCGCAAGAAGCGAGTGGTTTGTGGTTTGTGTGGTTTAACGTCCCAAAGCGACTCGGACTATGAGAGATGCTGTAGTGGAGGAGTCCGGAAATTTCGACCACTTAGGGTTCTTTAACGTGCACTGACATCGCACAGCACACGCGCGCCTTGCTTTAAGGAAGCGTTGGCCTACCAGTCCCAACCCCGTAGGGCCAGGAAACGCTACCCTTCACCATCTGGCTCAGCGCGTAGCCTATGGTATCTTAAGCGTAGCCGTGCAGGTGTTGCAGGTTTCACCGGAGCTAAAAAGTTGTTTTAGAACACCTGGGGATCTTTAACGTGCGCTGACATCGCACAGCACACGAAGTGGCGTCAGTGTGCTGTGCGATGTCAGCGCACGTTAAATATCGAAATTGCCTCGTAGTCCTCCACTACGGCTCCCCTTTCTCTCTTTCCACTTTCACTCCCAACTTCATCCCTTCCCTTACGGCGCGGTTCAGGTGTCCACATAGCAAGTGTGACAGATACTGCGCCTTTCTCTTCCTGTGAACCAATTATTATTATTATTATTATTATTATTATTATTATTATTATCCTAGGAATCTTCAGTCCTGTGTGACATCAACACACGTTGAAGATCCCCAGGGAGCCAAAATTATTCCGTTGACCTCCGCTACGGCTCCCCTGTTTCTCCAGTTTCTCTCCTACCCTCATCCCTTCCGTTACTGCATAGCTCAGGTGTCCACTGAAACAAGCCTGACAGATACTGCGCCTTCCCCTTCCTGCGAACCAATTATATGTATATAGGAAGAATCCTTACTGATTGATTTATAGGATGGGAAAGGCGCGGTAACTGTCTCACTTGTCTTCTGAGGACACCTCAACCGCGCCGTAAAGGAAGGGCGGAAGGTGGGAGTGAAAGTGAAAAGAAAGAAAGAGGAGCCGTAGTGGAGGGCTACGGAGTAATTTCGACCACCTGGGGATCTTTAACGTGCGCTGACATCGCACAGCACACGACGCCTCTTCGTTTCGCCTCCATCGAAACGCAACCGCCGAGGTCGGGTTCGAACCCGGGTACTCCGGCACAGTAGTCGGGCGTCTTACCACTGCACCACCCCGGCGGGGTGGAAGAATCCTTATGTTGTTGTTGCTGTGGTTGTAGGAAGAAGGAAAAGAAAATGCACGGGCTTGCTATACTGGCTCTGTAGCTGAGCCACCTCCGCTGCCTCGTGCGGACAGTAGCCAGAAAATAGAGAAGAAAGAAAACGAAGTGGGAGAGAAAGACGCGCGCCGCAACAGCCGTCGTCCACCACCTAAGCGGTGGCGGGTGCAATGACGGCCTAAATCAGATAAAAAGATACTGGCTGGCTAGCTCCCGCGCCATTCCTCTAGGGCCAAGAACAGGCACCCCTCCTTACGGGAACGCCACAAATGGCGGATACCTACACCTAACCAGGTCAAGATCATGTTTGATACTTTTTTCTTGTATATTAAGAAGAAAGCTTCTAGTGCTTCATCGTTGTCAGGGATGGTGATGGTTGCTATGTCATTTAGAAGCTTGTCCACAGAAGGTTGTCAGCAGAAGGTTTCCACCAAAGGTGTTACGCTTTCGAGAGCGAGAGTGAAAAATAAATGAATGAACCTTGTCTCCACTAAAGTCCGTCTCCACCGGGGACCGAATTACCATCCCTTGGAGCCCAGCGCTTTACCAACTGCGCCACGCCGTGAGGACGATAGGGGGAATTCCGCGAGTGACAGATACTGCGCCTTTTCTTTACTGTAAACGATTTATAGAACACCGATGAACGTTGATGCCTTCAATGAAATACTGGTTGAGTTCGACAAGGGGCGTGCTGTACCGTCACGACTGGTCATGACGTCACAAGGCGATTCATGAATTATTCATCTATAACCCAAAATCACTCCGATGCAAGCGCAGCTGAGAATTTGGCAATAAAGTAGAAGAGAAACTAGTTCCAAAGGTAGATCAAATCAGAATCTTAGGACTATTCATTGAGGACTATTCACGGCAGGAATGCTAGATAAGATAAGGCTTCTCAAGCTGTCGCCTTTCCATACTTTAGTCGCTAAAGTCCCTCGTAATTTTTTTTTCCATGAGTCGCTTCACTGCAGATACCGTCCAGGCATGCAGGTCACTGGATGCATAGAACTATTTTAAATCAGGTGGCTGAACAAGGTCATCAACAGGCATTTATATATTGGCTAAGTAGTTTTTCGTTTATTATCTTTTTCCCGTATCATCGCTATAGTTCTCATATATCGTTGTGAGGTTTCCTCGTCCTCTTTTTTTTTTTTTCATACGACGCAGGCAATGCAGCGCGTGCACGGACGTCGGAAAATATAAAGCCTGTCAAATGTTTGCTTTCGACTTGCACATCACATGCAAGTATCGCCACGCAACTACATACGCATTCATTTTAATACTTGCCGCTTCTACTTAGCCACGATCGATGTTTGTAGAACGGAACGACATCGTGCCCGTTATTTTGCTTTTTTCTCCTCTAATTTTACAAAATGAATCGTGTCTCGACGGTATCATTGCTGCCTTACGTGGCTTATATGTAATGTTTTGCCAGCAATTGTAATGTTTTTTTTTCTTACTTCCGCCATGCAACATGATGTCGGGGCAAGGTAGAACACGCTCGTAAAAAAAAAGTTTAGGTGACTTTTGCCTTTTAGGCGCGGGGGTTGGTCAGGAAATGCATCGCACATATTTATTGATAAATATAATTTACAGAGATGCCATACGCGACATGTTGTTGCATACGTATATTCATGGTCTTAAAATAATGCGCCAGCTCTTAACAAACAACTGCTTTCGTGGGCGCAGAGTCAGCTTATTTGCAAATCGTTCTTTACATATATTTTACACGGGCCGCGTGCCGCAATGTATTTCTAGTTCGGATTCTAGACAACGAGGGGTTCTAAAAGTAGATTGCGTCCACATTGACGCAGCCTACAGCAAAGCGCTGGCGAACAATTAACGACAGGCCACCACTTCTGGTGCTCTGCAAGACGAGCAAAATGTTGCTGTAAGTTGTGTTTACATGTGTTTCTATGGGTCGCCCTCCCAACTCGCACCTCCATACGTTTCGCGTTGTTTTAAAAATACTTCGCCTCGGTAATGAGACTTTATATTTTCACGATCTGTTTGTCTATAGACCAACAACGATCTGTGACGTAAGCAAGATGCGGTGGCGCTTCTGTCGGCAGGCTGGGCGACTGGGGGTGAAAAGTAGGGTTAGCGCCATAGGAAAACATGACATCGAAAGATTTGAAAGCAGTTTTCTAATTTCACAGGACACATATCCCGTCGTTATTTAGCACAGAGCAACAATGAACATCCTAGAACAGATCGTGAAAGTAAGAAAGCTCATTACCGAGGCGAAGTATCTTTGAAACACCGCGAAACGTATGGGTGTGCGAGTTGGGAGGGCGACCCATAAAAACACACGTAACACCACTTAGCTTTCATAACGGTGACCAGAAGGTGCGGACGACACACCTAAATTACTACGTTGTTTTCAACCCTGAAAGTTTCGTCTTGATTGTGCGCACAGAAAGCAAAAAAAATCAAATTACTGCAGTCAGGAACTGCGTTCCAACAAATTAAGTAGTTTTTCCGCAAGACATGACCTCAAGAATACACACAACGTTTTATACCGCGCACTTGTAGCAAGGCATGCTGCAAAGGCCAGTTGTAGACATAAAAAGATCGTCAACTTCGAACACGTCTTGCAAAGCAATTCATGATTATGCCGAACCTCCAGATCGAGAGAGACGGCATTTTATTACTATATAATCACTGGCTGTTGATGAAACTAAATATGTTCGTCGGTTGGTGGTGGCGAAAAACTTTATGCAATGTTGGCAGCATTAAGTGATTACATACTAATGACGGGTCGGCTGTTGGCTGCGTGTTATGGCGGGAAGCTTGTGATTCCCAGCGATTCCCAATGCCCAGTCCGCCAGCCGCTTTTGAACGGCCGGGTCAGAGCTGGAAACCGCAGCCTCCCATCGCTCGAGGTCCGAGAGTAGCCAAGTGGCTGATGGGTGGAATTCCGAACACTTGATCATAATGTGTTGAAAATCAGCTTTAGGTGCCCCACATAGGGTGTACTTCGGCGATAACAGTCCTGGATAGATCAAATCTAAGAAAGCAGGGGATGGGAATGTACGGGACGTCACCTGCTGTAGCTTAGTCAGAGATTTATGAGGAGGAGGGTAGATGGTTCGTTGATCATGGTAATGGAAGGAGATTCCGTGATAAGATAACATGCGCTCAAGAGCCTCTCCCCAGGCGGTGGCAGGTCCTGCTCGGCTGGCGTATCCTCGAGCAAAAGAGTGAGCTGATTCGTTGCCTGGGTGACTCGTATGAGCGGGCACCCATATTAATGGAATAGAGTGTTCCGGTGGAGGGATATGGAGGCGAGGAACCGGAAGACTGGCCCAGAGATCCGACCGCAGGCGAGATTCCGTACGGCGGATTTAGAGTCGCTAAAGATGGTGGTGGCTCGGGTAGTAGATACGGCAAGGGCAACCGCCACCTCCTCCTCTTCCAGCGAAGTGGAGGCAAAAGTTTTACTGGCCGCGACCAGTTGCAAAGAGTGGAGACAGCGCTGAGGGCGAACGCAGTGCGGGAGGGGTACGAGGCAGTGTCTACGTAAACGGTGTCTGGCTGGAAGACATAGTGTTTGTGAAGAGCTTCTGCGCATGCCTTGCGGCGAACGACATGGTGCATTGGGTGCATATTCTTAGGCAGAGGATGCACCTTAAGAATGCGGTGTATCGCAGGGGGAAGTGTATGCTGTGTAGAGCAGTGACCGGGAGGTGAGAGTTGGATGCGAGCAAGGATGTTACGGCTGGTGAGGATAGATGATAGTCGCTCCAACTGGGCTCAGCAGAGCGGTAGGCTTCCGTGAGCTCAGCCATTGAGTTAAGGATGCCAATGTGAAGAAGGCGTTCATTGGAGATGTAGCGGGGTAAGTTGAGGGCGGCCTTGTACGCCTGTCGGGTAAGGGCGCTAACCTCCGCCCGCGTGAGGAAGAGGTAGGAGAGGGAGTACACAACCTGGCTCAGGACAAATGTCTGTACCAGGCGTCGGAGGTCATGCTCGCGCATGCCACGTTGGCGGTTGGCTATGCGGCTAATGAGGCGGATTGTCTGATGCACCTGATTGTCTGAAAAACTAAGATGCTGGTATACAATTCAATATTCAACTCGCATTTAAACTATTGCCAGTTAGTGTGGGGCACTACAACATTCACTAACCTTGAACGTAGTCATTTAATGCAAAAAAGATACATCCGAAATACATATAATTTACCGTTCCGACATCCAAGTGCAGCTCTCTTTTGTCATTCCAGAGTTATTAAAACACATAATCTTTATAAATATCGCCTCAGTGTTACTTTTAAAACAGAAATCAGGAATAATGTAACAAATCTTAAGAATTTAGCAGAACTAAGGAAAAAGAATCAGTCTATCCAACAAGACGTGGCGAAGAATGGACAGTGCCAACACCTCGATTAAATCTTGGTAGGGGAATGCCTTCAGCACGCTCTTCCATCTCTTCTAAATAGGTATATCCACGTTAACCTCGATTTGTTTTCTTTTCCACGTCGTGAACTACATAATTTGTTTTTGAATAACATGTTTTAAGTTTCATTATGTATACATATTGCTGTTTCGTGTATTTTCCGGTGTTTCTTGATGAGCTTGTTTTTAAAACTGTATAAACTCTTGTGTGGCCTCCCTGCCAATAATTAGGATTGTAGACTCGTCAAGCTACCCAAGGGCAGCTTTTTTCTACGATTCCTCCATCTGTAGTTTTAGATGGGAAATAAACTTTGACTTTGACTTTGACCATCACCATCGGCTTAGTGAGGGTTGCAGTATTCTTGCAATTGTCTTGTATCAAGATACCAAGAATCCGGATTTTGTCTACTTCTAGTATCCGGGTGTTGTCAACTGTCACAGAGATGGGAGGAGGAGGACCTCTGTCTGTCCGAAATCTAGGAGGTAGGAGTATGAGAAGCTCCGATTTGGTAGGTGAAGAAGCCAAGCCGACATTTGCGGCAAAATATACTACAATGTCTGCTCCGGCCAGTAATGTGCCCTCTATGGCGCCAATGCTACGTGTCGTGGTCCACAGTGTAATATCATGGGCGTATAAAGAGTGGGACAGGGCAGGGATTCGGTTGAGGGCGTGTGCCATGGGGATAAGGGTAATATTAAAAAGCAGTGGAGAGAGTACAGAGCCATGTGGGGTGCCAATGCTACCGAGTTTGAAAGATCGAAATGAGAGGGAGCCGATGATTAAACTGATTAATTTATAGGAAGGGAAAGGCGCGGTAACTGTCTCACTTGTTTTCTGTGGACACCACAACCGCGCCGTAAGGGAAGGAAGAAAGGTGGGAGAGAAAGTGGAAAGGGAGAAAGAGGAGCCGTAGTGGAGGGCTGCGGAGTAATTTCGACCACCTGGGGATCTTTAACGTGCGTTGACATCGCACACCACACGACGCCTCTTCGTTTCGCCTCCATCGAAACGCAGCCGCCGCGGTCGGGTTCGAACCCGGGTACTCCGGCACAGTAGTCGGGCGTCTTACCACTGCACCACCCCGGCGGGGCGCCGATGAGGATTTCTGCTGCGCGGTGACAAAGAAAGGCGCATATGTACTGGTGGACACGCGAGCCGACTTGAAGCGATGAAATAGTATCTAAAATGGCGGCGTGAAGGGAATTATCAAAGGTTTTTGTGAGGTCTAGGGCAAGAATTGCGCGGATGCGCTCTGCGTGGCGGGGATGAAGGACATCTTCTGACAGCTGAAGAATAACTTCCTGTGTGGAAAGAGTGTGGCCGGAAGCTGAACATTGTGTTAGGGAAGAGGTTGTGGACATCTATGTGGTTGTGGAGGCCTGCAAGCACATGTTGAAAGAGTTTGCCAAGACAAGAAGTGAGAGATATGGGCCGGAGGTTCTTGATGTCGAGTGGTTGGCCAGGTTTAGGAATAATAGTGATACAGGTGTGTGTCCACTGGGCCGGAAGGGTTCCCATGCGCCAACATTGGTTGAAGAGGTCCGTGACTGCATCGAGAGGCGGGTCATCCAAGTTACGAAGCATCTTATTTGTGACTCGGTTTGTCCCCGGAGCCGATGTCGTCCTGAGTCGGTGAATCCGCCCTGACTTCAGCTGAGATTTCCTCATCAAGGGCAGGGTTGGGAGAAGCGGTGTAAGAAGGGAGGGGGATGGAAGAGGATGTAGTGATGTACTGATTTTTTAAGGTCTGAAGGAGGGTGCCAGCATCTAGTGGAAGGTGATGAATAATGCGAATAATATCCTTACTCTGCGTGGCTTTGGTATGCCCAGGATCAAGGAGGTTGCGTAAAAGCGACCAAGTGTCTTTAAAGCCTAGATAACCGCTCATGCGGTCACAGACCTACCCCCACTGCTGGTGAGTGAGGTCCTTTGTGTGAGCTTCAATTTCGTTTACAAGGCAGGAAATTCGGCGTTTGAGGGGGCGATTATGCTTTTGCGACAGCCAGCGTTTCGTAAGGCTGTAGTGTGCTTCTGTGGAGAAGGCGACTATCCGCAGCCAAAGTGTCCTCTGGTTCCGGGATAGTAGATGTCGCTGACTACGCATTCTGTGTGAAGGAAACCACCCAGGCCTCAAAGTATGCAATGGTGTCTGGGCGTTTTACCGGATGCGGCGAAATGTAACCACGCAGGCCTGATTGCCCTTGGGTGGGGTGAGACTTCGGGAGACTTCGCTGCATAAAATATATTGATTACTGCCCAATGAGTTAGTGGTATTAGTTCAGCGGCTTTCTCGAACGCATTTTGAGAGAGTCAAGTCGGGGCTTGTGTCGTGCTGAACGCTGCATCCGATTCGGGTGGGATAGGAGGTTGTCGTTGAGAATAGAAGGCCCTTCGTCCTGAACGAAGGACAAAATTGCCGTACCTTTAGGGCAGTTCTTTCGGTAATCCAACGCTTGAGTATATCTGAAATTCCCGAGGCATAAGATTAGCCTGAGTGCTGCAGTATTACACTCTCGCGTCGACTATGTTGCGCGTTACATTTGACAGGGAAATATGTTAAATGATTAGTTTAGCTATGCAGGGTTTCCAAGCTAATTTTAGACAAGGGTTAAAACAAAACATTTGCGGTGGGCCACAGGAACCTTTTGTATACAGCCGCCAGCCACCTAGAGCATTAAATAAAATTTTGTATTTCGCAATTAACAAATAAATAATTAAGATAATTTTTCTAATTTATCTATTATTGTCTTTAGACAATAAATGTGATTTTCAATCTTGGAGAGCACCTTCTGAAGCCCCTATTCCATTTATTTCCGTTACAGAAAGCCTCGCTTTTATCTCTGTTCCAAGCTCGAAAGAAAGCCCGCGAAATGCAAAAAAGAAATCACGTGACGAACACATTTGCGCGCCACTATTGTGTTGTTCCCAGTCGTGGTTGGAGTGAACGAAATCAGCTGCGGCCATGACTCGACAGCTCAGTTCGCTGATATGGTGGCGATGGTTGCAGCGAGCGCAGTGAGCTGCATGCACCGTCAAGTATGCCGACTGTGTGAAGCGCACGAAGAAACCATCGCAGACATATCGGCCTGCCGCTGCAACAGGGTCGTGGAGTCACATCACACCTGATTTGGATAACTGAAATGTCTTTTGAGAGCAGCAACATAGCCGCGGCGATTGCACCAGTCACGTGATATTTCTTTTTTGTATTTCACGTGGGCTTTGTTTATCGAAAATAAATGGAATAGGCGTTGCAGAAGGTGTTCTTCAACTTTGCAAATTACATTTATGGTGCAAAGGAAATATAAAAACGGCTTAATTACTAATTACCTAATTGTTAACGAAAAATTTGCCTGTGGTGTGTCAGATGGCTGGAAGCGGCGTACATGTGGTTTCTCTGGCCTACCTTAAAGGTTTATTTTTTAACCCTTTGCTAAAGTTAGCTTGGATACTATATATTCCTGTATTCTACCGTAGAATCTACACTGTCAGCCAAACAACATTGGTTACCAATACACTATAGCGCAGCAAAAGACGAGGACACAAGAGACGAGAGACGAAAACCACGAGCGCTAACTTCCAACAAATTTTATTCTCCTGAAGCATCATATTTATACGCCAGAAAAACAGGAATCACATGTGCCAACAGTATAAATTCCTTAGAAGGACGAGCTCTTTATCTGAGAGGAGAATGGAAGGTGTGCTTACACACGCGCATCCTGAACCACGCTACTGAACATTGGTTAGTTAGAAAATTTAACAACCGCCTGCCTATCGTGCCACTAGTCACAGTGGGCATGTAGTAAAGTAGGGAGATATGGAAGCCCTCTCAACTTTAAGGAGGCGTGAAGGAGAGGACAAGTTCTAAATAAAAGAAAGAGGGTGTGAAACCGCGAGTGGCCAATTATTAGCTTTGTGTATCACAGCGACAGCGGAGAAACACGCAACCCAACTCTTTACCTACGAATGTAACTATACCCTTGAGATTTCATGCATACAGTTTAAAGACAGGAGCTTATGATTAGGGTAGATAAGTGCACATCCTGATGGGGCTTCCACGACAGAAGGCAGGCCTTTGTGGCTATAGCTAGCTACATGACAGGTTTCGCTTATTAATGCACTTAACCAGTAAATCCTGTTTGGTAGCTGTTTAGCTTTTGCAACATTTCGAATGCTTGGAGGAACAGCCAAGACAGCTGAATCAGGTTCAGTTACTGAGTAAAACCAGTTAGGCAGGCCTTTAGCGATTCTGTTGACTTTTCCCTACGGCGTTACTGCCATGAATTTCAGAGTCATACTTGGAACTAATTTTGCAGCGAGTCAGAATAAATTTGTCACACTCATGATGACGTCGACAGTCTTGTGTTCGCTGGGCTAAACGTTTCGAGCTCAGTTCTGTTTCGTTTTTTTTTTTCTGCCAAATTATGCGTCAGCGACAAAGATTCAGTTACTGAAATACTCCTGTACTTATTCTTTCAATTTTTGTGGTATTCAACAACAAGAACCAAATGAAAGCATGCCTGCCCTCATCGAGTGTAGTTCTGAAGTCCCCCGCTGCTCATTTCGTTGTTCTAAACATGAGATGAGTGTAGTGTTTGTTCGATAAGCAAACAGCTAACACATGGCAACGTGTCGACGTCGGAGCGCCATCCTTTTCCCCCTTTCTTTGTATCCTAGTATAAACGCGCTGTAATCTATTTTGCGCGAGCATTTGTTGGCCAGGGAAATGCGCGTCCGTATCGTAATAAACCGGAGTCTCGACGAATGCTCAGGTGCTGTGTCGTTCCTCTTGCAAGATACAACAAAGAGCATCGTTTTTCACGAAAGCAGCCGCTATGTAGTTACAAATGTGTAATTAATAAATCTAGATTATTCGCCTGTTTTATCGCACTTTTCGTGCACTTGTAATAACAATATCCGTAACATGAATGAATTCAGTCAGTCGTTTCGAACTTAATGAAGCGAAACCCTATTGAAATCCGGAGCTGAGCTTCGTCTACATCACATGGCTTGTCTGATGTCCTAATGGCTAATCCTGCTTTCGTAGCTGTTTACAAGCTGCGGGAACTTTATACAAAGAGCGACAAGGCTTTGCGACCAATGTGCTTTTGAGATACTTAGTGGCCGTCTGAACAAATATTTTTATTAGAAAGAGCCGCACGAAAGCTGGTTAAAAGGAGCTTATCGATTCTGAACGTGTCCTTCTACCACGGGACACTGCTCCTCATAGCCTTAAAAGCGGGTAGTGGTAGGCGGTATCTTTATTCTTTTTTTTTTTTACGGCAACAGAAGAAACTATTTCCTGTGCTTATGTTAGGCACTACCTTTGAGGCCAGCAGTGTTGCACGACGTGTCTGAACCAGCTGCCCACCATCGCTTACTTCCTTTCATGCATTGCCTCGCCTTCCTTTAGACAATTGCAGTGTCATGCTTATGTTTTCGCCGGAGTTCACCTTAATCAGCGAGTTCAAACCTTCCGCGAGCAGCGCCTGAACCGCTCGCGTCGATAGGAGAGCGAGCAGGAACGAAAGGGTTGTTGCGGCGCATGCATCCCGTCCGAGTCCGGGATTAGACGACGGCCCAGCGTCGGCGTGGCTGGGGCAGGCCCGGCGGCAGAAAGCGGACGGAGGGCCTTTGTGCGCCCAAGGCCAGCAGCGTCGGCTGCCGATGGCAGCCGACGCTGATTTACTGCTCACTCCATAAAGCCCCGTCCCGGCGGGAAGCCAGCGCCTGCAATATGCTTTCCCACGGCCTGCCTCCGTGCACCCGCCGCCGGTGCTGCCTGCACATATGCTGCAGCCGTACGGACGGATGCATGCATTGACGCCGGCTAGCTGTGGCGTCTCTGACTTCATGCACGCATGCCGTGACTTCTTGAGGAGATGTATGCATGGATCTGCTCGAAAATTGTGCGCAGTGCTCGAAACTACAAGTGAAGATGGTGGCTCCGCCTTGCCAATGGCATCGCACGGTATGGTAGGTGTGGAGCCAGGCTATGGGTTATATAATATGGAATGTTAAGATGTGGCATGGTATGACATAGAACGGTGGGACATACTATGATATAGATGATATGGTAAGATGCAATATGTTGTAGCAGGCGGAATTGACATCCCGAACCTGCCTTGGCGTTAAGGAGACCATATAGGAGGGCTTAGAATAAAGTTAAGCGCGCACATGTTCATGTGCGCTTTTGCATTTCACCGATGCCTATCGATGCTCCGAACCAGTTTAATATATGGTTGTTTTCAAATGTGGTCAATGTCGGCGTTACAGGCTGCTTTCCAGTAAGACCGGTAGCAGATGCAGTGTGCGAGGGTCGAGCGCTATATGTGAAGGGTTATCTGCACCACTGAGGAGTCATCATCATAATCGCCGTCAGCCGGCCTATACCAACTGCAGGGCGAAGGTCGCTCCCATTTTGCTTCAATCAACCCGGTTATGTGCTAGCTGCATCCACTTGATCCCTGAAAAGTTCTTAACCTCCTCCACCCACCTATTTTTCTGCCGCCCCCTGCTACACATTGCCTCCACTACAGAGTAGTTAGCGAATAAAAAATAGTCTTGGGCGATTCTCCTGGAAGCGATAGCAGAAGGATGGCGGAAGAAGTGAATGCAGAAAATGACAGGAAGATGTTACAAATGCAATTAAATTATCCGCCCAGTAAAACTTATTTGCGGGCTCGATGATAGTACGATTCTCTGAACTTACGGCGCTGTTTGCATCGGTTCCAAAGCCTTTTTGTGTGTGATGAACAAACACACTGATTGGTGTGGTCATTTTCCTGCGACGAAATGACCCGTTGGCGGACTACTGTTCCTCAGGGGCCTATATACAAGCTGCTCGAGTTCAGCGCGCTGCACACAACCGGCGAGAGCGGAGGACTGCTAGCGCCTTGCTCGCGCGTGCACGTTCTGATGGACGCCACCGGTCCGACTAATGAACGCCAGCGCGAGTCCTGATCCCCGTCGGGACGCGAGTGTGCCGCGCGCGACGTGCGGGTGAGGGCGGTGTGAGGAACGGCCATTGCGTAACCTTGGCATCCGTTTGGGTCCGGCTTGAAACCTGCAGAGACGGCAGCACGCGCTGCTCCCCCCAGCGATGATGACACATGGCTGCTGCTTCCGTCTCTAGTGCCGATCATGTGGAACACCCATTTATGAGTGGATCTTTGTGTGCAACTGCCGATATGGAGAGCGTTAAAATAGCCTTCCACGACTGAACAGGTTCTTGCGTATGCATGAAAAATAAAAGATCGTTACTGCGCAGGTTAAAACGGCTCAGCTTGCCAAAATTATCTCTTGGAAGTAAGTGACAGCTCTCATGGGGGCATGGTAATTGTCACGGATGGGACACGTACTGCCTTAATATTCAAAAGAAATGCGAGACGAGAAGGTAGGATGCTAGGTAAGGCCCGACACATCAGGACTGATTAGTGCCCTACCACTGAGACGTGTATCGAACGTCCAAGAAACCTGCTCCGTCTATCACTGCATACCACTGCGCTGCCGCTTCTTAGTGCGGCAACAGTGGTAATGCCGGTCCTTGAAATTGCTTCGGTCGCTTTTCAGAGCTAGCGAGTAGAACCGATTCCCTGGTGGTCGCTCGCACCTTCTGGTTGTCATCTTGGCTCGGTCGAGCGGTCGTGTCGTCGGCATGTCGTAAGCTGTGCGTGCTTTCCTGATACTGGCGAAACTGTCACAAATATTTCAATAAGAATTTTAAAAGCTACAATTTATCCGCATAACAGTTTGTACTGCGCATATTTCTCCGATTGTAGGTCCGTTCTTGTCCTTTAATAAGCGCCAGAATGCTTTCTATCGCGTTTCGTGCTTCGCTTGATGTTTCGCGTTGACGGTGGCAGGAATGGGCACAATGGGTGCGTAAACGAAAGTAACTCTGGCCCATTTCATTTTAATGCACGCATTGAGACACTGGCTCAGTCTTAGCACAATATCATTGCTGTTTATTCTCAAGTACAGCAACATTGTGATGAGGTAGAGAGTTGTTACTTTACGCTGCGTGCACATGCGTTGGCCAGAGCAACTACTGTGGCACTGCATACTTTAGGGTGCGGGACCGCGTGTTCTCCAGTAAGATCGTTCACGGGCCTTGGTAAGCTGCGTAGGGCTAATATGCGTTTAATTACAACGTGTTATGCACACCAGTTTTTCAGCGTCAAAGTTGCAGAGATCCTGGAGTTTATTGTGTTGGTTTGTGCTGTTTAGCTTAATTCTAGGTATAATACTATTTACAATATGTGGTTGAATTCCTAGTAGTGATATTGTAGCGGCCTTCCTTACTACGATGAAAAGTCCGATGAGCAGATTAGCATGCGGCAGTTGCTGCTTGGGCTAAACCATGTGTGAAGCTTTGTGGGAGATATGGTTGATTTGATGGCTTCGTACATTTAATTTGTTAACTACCAGCGTTGCAGACACCGGGAATGGTTTTTTTTTTTTTTTTTTTTTTTTTTTGCGGAGCAAGTCGTTGCCGATTATCGCAGCAATAATAAAAGTGGACTACTTGGAGCAGAATAATCTCATACCTTGGAACGTTTTTCTGGAGCCCGACGTGATGAAATAACTAATTAACCATTTGTGACCTAAACTGAACCGATTGAAGAGCGGTTGCATAAACCCCTAAAAAACGAAACGCCGTAAGTCAGTTTTCTTAGAAAGAACACATAGGTAACCTAGCAAGTAGGCGCGTTATGAGTGACTTCACGACATGACCAATTGACGTTTGTAGCTGGAATGCACTCAGAGCCTATGGGCCCTATTTACCAGAAAATTAATGAAATATTTTATTTGCGAGAGGACTGCAAGCTCGAGCAGCGCCGGCGTCGGTGTACGCTGGCTGAAAAAAATAAAACACACCAACAACCTTTCAGTGTGTTTAGATCCGATCGTGCAATATGCTTTGGCAGAGAATTAATTAGTACGCAAGCTGGCTCCTATTTTGCTCACAGACAGCAAATAACATATTATGTATCGTATTTTTAACGCGAAGAGCCTACAAAGATTTGTGGAAAATCAGGGCAGGAAGTGAACGCTGTGTATTGGACGGCTCGTTTATATGGGATAGCTCGCAAGGCGTTTGAGGAGCGTTCGCGCTCAGCAAGAATAAAAAAATGTAAATACATGTACGGTTGATACGTGGCTGGTCCCAACCCGCATCGTAGCATCCTCACAAATTTCTTAGCACAGTGCAAGCACAACATTGCATTTAAACTTCATTTTTCACACGAAACGTAGCTGTAGCGCAGGACAGCGGTTTCGTTTTGTTGGCCGAGCCATCATGGCAGGCGTAGTTCTCGGAGCGCTAAGAGATGCGCTCCGTATTTCACCTATAATGAAGCATAGATCATTGTGGGGATACAACAGGTATGATATTTTGAGAAGTATTTGGAAAGGAATTATGGTGCCCGGACTTAATTTCGGAAATGCGGTTTCGTACCAAAAATCAGAGGTACAGTCGACATTTGAAATAAATCAGAGGACCGTCGGACGATTAGCACTAGGTGCCCACGGTAAAACCACAAATGAGGCGGTACAGGGAGATATAGATGGGCATCTTTCGAAGTACGGGAAGCTCAGAGTAAAATATTATATGAGGAACGCCTGAGGAAATTGGACAGTAACAGATGGGCAGCTAAAGTATTTAAATACCTATACCTAAAAAAAGTTGACTCACAATGAAGGAAAAGAACTAGGAAACTAACCAGTAAGTATGCTGGTCACAAGGACGAAGAAATAAAGTGCGTTAAGCAACAGGTGAAAAACACAGAAGGTAAAAATTGGATAAATTCGATGGAAAAGAAACAGAGTATGGAATTATAACGAAAGTGGAAAAGGCAGATCAGGAAGGAAGCTTTCTTTGATAACTCAAGAAGCAGTGCCCTACTTTTTGAAGCTACATCAGGGTGGCTTAGAACACGAAGCTACAAAAAGAAATTTAACAATGAAGATGACGCATGGGCTGTATGTGGTAACTTCAGTGAACCAATTGACCATATTATACTCGAATGTAACAGTATCCACCCGGAAGTCGATGGAGGCGCAGTCACCCTTCCTGAAGCTCTAGGGTTTAGAGATACCAGTGGCCGGGTGGATAAACTGGCGTGGAAGCTAGCAAAAAACGACTGGAAGATTGGCGACTTAAAAGCAGAAAAGTGGTACAATGTTAGTAATGTAGAAACAAAAATTCAATTAATGGTATGTTGGTATAGTTATTCAATCTGAAACAATAATTAAGATATAGGGAGAAAAATGAGCATGATAGCTACTGCTACCACCCCGTTTCAAAGAGGATGCTCCTGATTCCATCCATCCATCCATCGTCTATTCTCGTTCTCTATAGTACGGACGCAGTGACGCTGCAGTTATATTGATAAATGTTATATTATAGCAATTTCAATGACAAATAAGTTAGTGGTAACGATAGTGGTGGTAGTAGCGATGACACTAGAGAGCATTTAGTTATGATAATGGTATTAGTAGTGATAACAATGACTAAACAGTATAGTGTACTAGAATATTGTAGTTCACTTTACTAAAAAGTCAGTGATAACGATAATGGTGATAGTAGCGATGACAACGACGATATAGTTAGTAATAATGAGAATGAGGATAGTAGCGAGTGCAATAACTATACATTTAGTTGATATCAAAAATGATTATAGTAGCGATAGCAATGATGGTGACAGTGCCGGTCAAAGTGACGATGCAATTAATGGGATCAGTGAAATTTTAGAGACGTATTGGACACAAAAGAAAGGCAACACATATGTCAGTGATGCCTCTGTTTCCTTACGCAGAAATGAAATTTCATTTCTTGAAGGCTACGTATGAGTTGTTGCGAAGGATGTCTGGTGGTTTTTTATTTGTGTCCGAGTAGCGGAAGTAGTGACTGTCTTGGTGTCCTTGTTTGGACGATGTGAGCGGAGGACTTGGACTTGTGTTGGACGCTACCTTGAATGCGAGGGTTGCTGACATTTATTGTTAGCCAGACATGTCTTCTTCGTAAAGAAGAGTTGAGCGATTGTGACGTGCTTGGGTGTAGAGGAGGAAGTTGTGCTTGCGTGTGAAAAAGGAAATTTGGGTTCCACTGTTTTACAGTTGGTAGTGTGCGCCGCTGTTCTGGATGTCATGCACCAACTCGCCCAACAAACAGTTATTGTGGAAAGTGGCTTTCGCCATTTCCGCCCCTAAGCGTACTTTTAAGCACAGTCTGCAAAGTTTTCTAGGGTGCTTTCTTTCTTTACACTTTTAAAATACCAGAAATGAAACGAGCAGAGTGCACTGCAGCAACAAGTTTCCTTTTTTTTTTTTTAACCGAGAGGTTGAGTGCCCCCGTCTCAAAAAAAAAAAAAATGTGGCGTTCAGCTGCGTCGACTGTTTGAAGCCGCGCAGCCTAAGAAAATCATAAGCGTGCTTCTGACATGATTTCATTGCGAAAGCGTAACTCCATATCAGCATAGATTGTCCGGTGGTATCGGCGGCAGCTTTGAACAAAATGATAGAATTTTAGTGAATCTAAAATGAGTAGTGCCTCCGAAAGCACGCAGGCAAACGCACTAAAATATTACAGCCAAACGTCAATGCTCAGAGGCATGAGCATGGTCAAGTGTCACAAATCAGGAGTCATGGCGAGTTAAAGGAGGAATACAAGCCGGGTGAAGAAGTCGGCGTAGAGGTAGTGCATGCGTTCGCAATGGTAGCGGTGTTTTTTATGGCAATGTGCACCTTGGGTGCCACTTTGAAAATTCTCAAGCTGGAAGTCCGTGCGATAGCTATTGAAATTGGCTAAATCAGACCCTTTCATAGAAAAGTCAGGAACGAGAACTTAACAAAGCTTGTGCAAACTTTATGAGTCAGAAGGTGAATCACCTAGCTTGTAAGTGGATGAAGTGCCTTATGCCAAAAGTGAATTGCAAATGCATGATGTGGAAAAACACAGATCGTGCAGGTCTAGTTGGTTCTCGCACCACTGAAGCACCTGACATTGCAAGCTCTGTTTAATGAACGTCGTCATGCGACCGCAAACGTTATTCCCGGGAAAGCTCAAATAGCACAATAAATCACCAGTGCAATTGACGTGTTGTATGCCCTTGTGGATTATTGCACCAAATTGTTTAGTGGTACTCCTGATATATTTCATACACGTTTCACGTCTGTGGCAACACACTAATCAGAATATAATTGCTTCGTTATCGGCTGTTTGGGGCGGCAGGAAGTATAAAACTAGCAATCAGGTACCTCTTTCAAAAACTCCCTTTCCTGATGGGATTTCATGTGACAACTGAAAGTCAATAAATTCCTTCTCACTTCTATCCCGCTACTGCTCATCACTATCCTGCTGCAGCTTACCTTCATTAGTTTGCAAAAATCACATGGTCATAAATTCAAAGCATTGTAGAGAAGTGCGCTCAATAGAAGGCTATAGGTCCGCTTTGTTGGCAAATGTGGATTAAAACTTTTCACTACAGTTTTATCAAGTCGCCTACAATTCGCAATGTCGATTTTTATTGTCCCTTACCAGAAGTGCGGTTTGAGAAGTCGTTCCATTCAAAGGAATGTAAACATTGCCCGTAGAATTTTCGAATCTTGCCCCTGCTGTCATGATAAACTTGTTTTGCTACAGGTAGACCTTGGGAAGGCATTTCACTGTGTTCGCCATTCATTCCTGTTTTCTGTTGTAGAAGAGCATATTCTCGGTCTATTTTAATAACGGGGCGTAAATGTGCTGTAGACGTTGTTCTAGTCACTTAATTATAACGGACATTTTTCAAGCCTCGTGCCAACCCTGATAAGCGATAAAAGGTTGCCCGATGTCATTGAATAAATTTGAGCCAATTGGTAAGAATTCATAGCTTACGAAATCTTAGCAACACGGAAAGCGAGAGAAGCCCCCGTTGTGCCTCTTCTATCTCTGTTTGTTCGTGTGGCAGCACTCATGAAAAATATACTTGATGTTCCCGCTGCTGTTAGCCCCCTACTTGGAGGTGCTTTGCCTAAATTTCCTGCATAACAGTAATATTCATGTTCCTCTGTTTGGGCAATAAGGTCAGAGCTTTACGTGCAATGATTTCGCCTTTTTTTCTGTGTCGATAAGCCCAACACTTACAAAGCTGTAGGATCAATAGATCTGTTTAGCAGTGTCTATGGAACCTGAGGTCTGGTTCACGGGAGGCGATCCCTTCATGTATTTAGGTCAGGTGCACGTATTGCATGGAGCGGGGGTTCCCGCGATTGAGCGTTAAGCTCAGACTTTTGTCCCCAATCGTCTTTCCCTTTACGGTCGAGCCCAGTTTTGTAACATCTTTGTGCCAAAAACTTCCTTATGTACTCCAGGTGCTCCATTGTGCTAGGCGTTACATCCAGTGTTTTCACTGAATGCTTGCAAAGGTTATTAGGTCATTCGACTGCGAACAGATCCGGCGTGATAACCTCTTCAAGTCCGTTTGCGCAGGGGACAGGGGCTTAGTGCATCTGCATATGAGGTAGTTTGCTTGTTTCTCGTTTTGTTTTTCGAGATTTTTCTTATCCGGGATATACCATTGTTCACTCTGGTTTTCATTACTACCTTCCCAACTTAGTGGTTTCTTGAAATTGTACTAACCCCCCTTCTTTACTAGAGTCTATGCAGGAGGCTTACTCTTGGTGGGGCTTTTGACGCCCATGTTTTCCAGTGAATATTTGTGTTTTGTTTCGTAGAAGGGTTTGTAAAATGGATTGGTAAATATGTTCGCTCCACCCCCGCTGTATTGTTATTTATATATTAGCCACAAAGGGTATAATGACATAAAAGGTACGCAAAGTGCAAATTTCCCCCTGCAACAAAACGTCTTTCCATTAACTGCACGCCGAGCCCCTACTTCTTGAATTATGGCTAAATAATATAACATATTAGCCTCTTGTGTTAATGTCCGTCTGTGCGTCATACCGAAAAACACTGAACAATGCTTCAATAACTGCAAGGATGCAATTTTGTTCAGGGATGTGTTAGAAATAATTACAGTGCAGAAAAAAGTTTTCTTTTTTCAGTTTCTACACTAAACGATAACTTGTGCTTGTGGTTATTGAAGCTGACTACAAACACGATATGATTTTTTTTCTTACTGAACTCTATACTTCTGTATCTGATAAGTTTATTTGAGTCAGTTTACTGAATAAAGTAGAACGTTACAATAAACATGGCTGTTCGCTTTCAAAGTTTATTTCGTATATATACAGACGGATGTCCATCCTTTCACTTTCTTTGGTATTATTATTGCCTGTTGCAGAACCTTAAGAGTGTTCACCAGCGCCACCCTCATCCATATCGGTGGATGTGGAACATCCTGTGATACCGCGAGCGCCACGTGTAACGTGATCGATATTGAGGGCGGGAGCTGTGAGAGAATCCTATCATGCTACCTATGGTATGGAGGCGGTTAGTGGAGATATAGCTTATGCTATAGCTGTCTCCTCTCCAGTTTCTGAGGGGCAAATTCTGACTGATCCAGAGGTGACCGGGCGTCCTCGTCCGTACACAACTGCCAATGCGCCCTTGCTTTTATAATCTGCGTCGTCTACATAGAAGGCCCCTTTGTAGTTCCCATACTTAGCATGTAAAGTTCTGGCTTTTGCCTTCCTGCGACCTTCGTGATATACCAGATACACATTCTCCGTCTCCGCAATTTCCGTCTCACCAAAACTTTCATGTTCCCCGTTGGAGAATCAATCCGAAGGCCGAACTTCTCCAATATGTCCCTTCCCGTGTTTGTTTTCGAAAGCCTACCGAGTTGCATCCCCAGGTGAGCTTCCCGTAGTTCTTCTAGGGTGTTGCGCACCCCTCATCCCGGCAGCTTTTCGGTGGATGCATTGTTAGGTAACCCAAAGGCCGCCTTATATACCTCTCTAATCATAGCATCCACCTTGCTTTTCTTCATCGCGTCAAAATTCATGTAAGGTATAGCGTAAACTATTCTACTCATCACGAACCCCTGCACCAGTTGAAATACCTTATTTTCTAAGTCCCTCTCTTACGATGGGCGATTCTCATAATGAGTCTCACGTGTCTCACGGTTACGTATTCTGAAGTTTTCCTAAAGCCTCTCTAATCTTCCTGTTACACTGCAAAATATATTCCCAGAGTCCTGATGTCTGGGACCTCACTGACCGACACACGTCCCACCTTTACCTCTAGCGGCGGTGGCGAGTTTGAGCCTCACGTGTATCCCTCTTAGTTTATCTGTAATGACAAAAAGGAGGGACATAGACTGAGAGCAAGGTAGTCCTGTCTCTCCAGCTAGCTCCTGCACAATATTTGCTGCCTGTTGAAGCCTATCATCGAGGTTTCCGTCGCTTCCCCCATGGTGACCTACAGAAAGTCGTCCGCGTAAAATGCGTGTTTCAAACCCGATACTCCTTCCAGCCTCGACGGTATCGTGATAACGGCTAGAATACCACTTCCTGGACTTCGAGCGCCGAGGTCCAGGAAGCGATCATCGAGCGCTGCGAGGCGTAGAAACAAGAGCAGTGATCACTCGTGTTCCTTCCCGCCACAGCCCAGACCCGGGGACGACAAAGGAGGAGAAGGTTCCAGACAGGGCAGAAGCAATGGAATGCCGAGCGAAGCTTTCGCTACGTATATCCTGGCCTAGCTGAGCTAAGCCATTTCTGATTTTTTTTTTTTTAGTTGAGCATCAGCTGGATGCAAATCATACCAGATCGGCACCTTAAATAACATTCAGTTGATTACACATGCATCCGAGGGGACAGTGAGTGCTTCATGGCTACTCGAGGGCAATGAAGCCCAAATTGAGGAGAGACTCCAGCGTGCCGTTGATATCGTGGCGGATTATGTACATCCAAGGGGGCTGCTGGCTCTCTGGCTAAGTCTGAATTTTATTGTATTTCGCAAAACCAGATTCCTTCCGCAACCACCACTGATCCTCGAGCTCAATATGCGCAGAGTCCCTATTGATCAAGTACCCAAAATTAAAATCCTGGGCCCAATCTTGCAAGAACGCGTCTTTAATTATGACGCAATCCAAAAGCTTCAAGAAACCTCGCAGAAAATTGTGCGACTCATTCGGCACATTAGTAACCGTCACACTGGCTTGAGGGAAGAGAATGCTCTCCGTTTAGTACAAGCCTTTGTGGTCAGTAGCATAGCCTACATATCCCCTCAGCTGCATCCTATGTCGGCTGAAAAAGGTGAAGTGGCAGCCGTAATTAGAAATCGCCTAAAAAAACATTTGGACCACCCGTCCACACAGCAAGTGAGAGAGTTTAAATATCGCTCTTCATAACTCCTCAAGTGAGAATGTTGAAGCGGTCCTATCACACAAAATGAATGGATGTACAAGGCACATGAACCAACTGGCGACTCCTTCTGTCCACATTAGGTATAAATTATGAACGACAAGGAGGAAGAACAGCTGCCCTTCCCAATCATATGCGAGCGCTTTTTGTCATCCCTCCGATACTTCGGAACATGCACCCAGATTTTCGCACTGAATGTCGAGCAGAGAGAGCCAAATCTTTTGCCAAACGTTTTCTTAATGATAAGTCTGTGGTGCAGGGAGATGCATCAGATTGCTCGGCTGGAAAGACGGTAAATATGGTCACCAAAGAAGAAGGCCATTTATAACTTGGAGCATTATACGTTGTCAGCACACACATGTTTGAGAAGAAGCAGCCATTTGCTCTAGCCACTGCGGGATCCACAGCAGAGACCACGTAAGCGATTAAATACTGGCGATATGTAATTACACGTTGGGAAAAATCTCCCCGTAAGCAGCGCTTATTTTGCAGAATTCTCAGCCGCCCACGGTGCATTAGCCTAATCTGGACGCCTGCGCATGCCTCCTTTGCTAATGAGGCAGCTCATAAACTAGCTCGAGAACTCTGCCGTAGAGCTGGGCCGTGCAGCCCACAAGCCATATACTCCGACAAGGACAGGTAGTCAGCTCATAGAGAAATCATGCAGTATTACAGGCTAGCCATACTCATATTCTCTCTGCAGACAAACCGCTCTTGAAACACCAGGCCACAGCATGGCGTAAACTTCATACTAACGCCTAAACAAGCCCGCAGTTATGTAGCTGGTATCTGGAAGGAATCTAATGAGACAAATGCAAAAATTGTGGATCTCAATCGTGTGAGCTGGAAATGCTCGCAGTTCCTTCCGGCGACCCACTTCATACGAGACTCGGTTCACTGGTAGCATCTACCGCACAGCCCGACCCGCGGAAGCTCTATCAGCTGGCCGAAAATGTTGCCACTGCCCAAGTGATAGCGGCTGTCGTTTAGGCGGGGGAGGGCCATTCGGGTCGCTGGTCTGTATCCGCTGCTATTAATGTTCCGAGATTACTGCAGATTCTGCAGTGGAGAAATGTCAGCCTGAGCGTTGCTGCTGTACAGGGTACATCACGCGCCTATGGTCGAACACAACCAGCGTTCCGTTGTACGCATCAAGGATCACCTGGATTCTAAATTGGTTTACAGGAAAGAAAAAATGCAGTATCTGTCACTCGCGGAAATCCGCTGAGACATCTCATGGACAAATCTCGCAGACGCCAGATTTTGATACTCATTACACACTTCTGATCACTATCCCGCACTTATTGAAACACACCCACCTCCGGTTGGCACAACGTCGCATCCCTTGAACGCCGACATTTGTTTTATGGCTATTTCGACGTCTGATCGATTTTAGTTTTACATTTGTGGCTCTAAAATATACCGAATCATGCCATTCAATTAATGTTTATTTTTCGTTAGCATCCTCACATCATCCTCTATCGATCACAACCATATATGTGATCCAAACTCTTATGAGAACAACACAACGGCTTCGGAAACATCCTATACATAGTGTTCCCATTGACATAGCCTAGAAATTGCCTAGAAAGGCTTTCGCCTTAACCACGCCGGGGTGCGTATTTGGGTTTGCTCGGTACGGTGGCTCCGCAAGGGACAAAGCAACAGAAGAGACGAAGAAAACGGGCTGTTCCGACTAGCATCTACCGCCCCCAGGAGCCGAGCAGCCTAGCGATTAGCGGCGCATGCTTTTTCAAAGGGCGTCACGTTGGACGCGGCACTAGCTTCAGAGAGCCTATACTACTACTACCACTACTATACTACTACTACTACTACTACTACTAAATAATAAAAATAATAATACACAGTAATATTTCTATGCTAATTATTACGATTATTATTATTATCATTATCATTAGTAGTAGTAGTAGTACAGAGGAAGACGCGTTTCGCGAAGTTGGCACTGAATTGTCTAGTTAACGGCCGAATTACCTGGCTAAATATCTTCACAGTTTTAATTAATAATAATAATAATAATAATTGGTTCACAGGAAGGGAAAGGCGCAGTATCTGTCACACTTGTGTTTGTGGACACCTTCATTCCTTGTAGTCCACAGACACGTGTGTGACAGATACTACGCCTTTCCCTTCCTGTGAACCAATTAATATTATCATTAATAATTAAAACTGTGAAGATAATATTTAGCCAGGTAATTTTGCCGTTACTTATACAGACAATTCAGTGCTAACTTAGTGAAACGAGTCTTCCTCTATACAACTACTACTACTACTACTACTACTACTACTACTACTACCACTACTACTACTACTACTACTACTACTACTAATAATAATAATAATAATAATAATAATAATAATAATAATAATAATAATAATAATAATAATAATAATAATAATAATAATAATAATAGTAGTAGTAGTAGCAGTAGTATAGGCTTTCTCAAGCTAGTGCCGCGTCCAACATGACGCCCCTTGAAAAAGCATGCGCCGCTAATTTCTAGGCTGCTTGGCTCCTGGGGGCGATAGATGCTAGTCGGAACAGCCCGCTTTCTTCGTCTCTTCTGTCGTTTTGTCCCTTGCGGAGCCACCGTACCGAGCAAACACAAATACGCCGCCGGCGTGGCGCAGTGGTTACGACGCGCGACTACTGTTCCCAAGGGCGCGGGATCCAATCCCGGCCTCGGCGGCCGCTTTTCGGGGGAGGCGAAAAGCAAGGCATCTGTGTGCTGTACGATGTCAGTGCACGTTAAAGAACCCCAGTTCTTCAAACGTTCCGGAGTCCTCCACTACGGCGTCTCTCATAGACTGAGTCGCTTTGGGACGTTTAACCCCACAAACCAAACCAACCTAACCAGCTTTCGCCTTAATAAAATGTCAGCACTACATACGTCATATAACGCAATATTTTACAGGAAGGGAAGGCGCAGTATGTGCCACACTTTCACTGTTGACACCTCAACCGGGAAGACTGATTTGACCTTCAAATGTCCTCTAACAGAATGTATTACAGCAAGTAATAATAATAATAATAATAATAATAATAATAATAATAATAATAATAATAATAATAATAATAATAATAATAATAATAATAATAATAATAATAATTCGTTCAAAGGAATGGAAAGGCGCGGTATCTGTCCTACTTGTTCTGTGAACACCTAAACCACGCCGTAAAAAAGATGGAAGGTAGGAGTGAACGCGGAAAGAAAGCAAGGGGTTTCATTGGAGAGTTCTGGAGTAATTTCTAACACCTGGAGATCTTATAACGTGCTCTGACATCGCACAGCACACGGACGCTTCTTCGCTTCGTCTCCATCAAAATGTTATATGCCGTATCTTCACACTTCCTCTGTGTAGTAGTAGTAAAAAAAACATTTATTTTAACAGAGGAGTTCGGGGCGCGCAGGCCCCTGGGCCCCCGCACGGCCCCACTACACTCAAAAGTTCATGTTCCTACGGTTCATGATGTCGGCGGCTCGGTCTGTGGCGGTCTTTTGCCGGACCGTGCCTTAGAGCGTAGCAGGGTCTCCCATTCCTCCCAGGTGGTGAAGTGCTCCAGACCCCGTGAGGGAGAATCCGCCGGGAATTACAATAGAATGTGGGCGAGGGTCGCAGTGGGGTGGTTGCAAAGGGTGCAGGAGGGGTCGATAAGAGTGGGGTTGTAACGGGACCTAATGTAAGGGGATGGGAGGGTTCGCGTCTGGAGGCGGCGCCATAGTGTTTGGTGGTGATTCCTGAGGGAGGAGTGAGGTGGGGGATAGATTGTCTCTCGACCCGGTAGGCCTGAGTCATCTCTTTAAACGTGTGCATGCGCTCCCGGGAGAACTCCGACGTGGGGACCGCCCGTGCCCGGCTTATTAGACCTCGAGCTAAGCTGTTGGCGGCCTCGTTGCCAGGGTTTCCCCAGTGCGCAGGCACCCAGATAAGCTCCACGTGGCGGGGCGGGTTGGCAGTGGGCGAAGTCAGTATGCAAAAAACAGAAACATGAACTCGCCCACGTGCGAAATTTAGTAGTGCAGTTGTCGAGTCTGTGAGTATATATTTAGCTTCCGTGTGGGCAATTGCAAGGGCGATCGCTGCCTCCTCGGCCACTTCTGAGGAGGTAACAGAGGGGAGGGGGAGAGTTGCAATGGACTGAAGGGTATTGTTCACCGCGGCTGCCGCCGCCTCGTCGCCCGAGCATGCGGCGGCCACCCATACGGCATCCGTCTCGGAGCCGTAAAATTTGTGCAGCGCCTTTGCCTGGACTCGGCGGCGGGGCTCGTGGTGTTGTGGATGGGAGTTTCGGGGAAGGGGTTTGACAAGAAGGTTAGAGTGGATACGGCGTGGGATGGAGAGGAGTGTGGAGTCGTTAGCTGGGATATGAACATCGAGAGTTCTGAGGATGTGACGTCCGGTGCCAGTCTGTGTCAATCGGATATAGTGGGTCTGTCTGTGGGCCTCCACAAGCTCCCCAACTGTGTACAATCGTGAGCAAAAGTGGTATACAACACTCAACCGGTGGCGAAGCTCGAAGAAACAGCATTAAAATTCCAACTAGAAAAAGCTATCTGAAATCGAGACGCGGTGCTCCATTTCATCTACATCCAAGTATCGCTGTCGCTATCCCTGTCATTGTCGCTAGATGGCTTTTCGATGCAGTTTTCTCGATCTCCGTCACCGACTGGGTGTTGTATACCACTTATGCTCACGACTGTACATCTGCACCGTGTTGTAGTAATAAAAACAAAATCCGAGATCCCTCCAGAATCGGCACTGGGGAAATGCTTGTTTGTTTGTTTTTGGGATTTAACGTCCTAAAGCGACTGAGGCTATGAGAGACGACGCAGTGGAGGACTCCGGAAATTTCGACCACCTGGGGTTCTTTAACGTGCTCTGACATCACACAGCACACGGGCGCCTTGCTTTTCGCCTCCGCCGAAAAGCGGCCGCCGAGACCGGGATTATATCCCGCATCCGTGGGAACAGTAGTCGAGCGCCGTAACCACTGCGCCAACCCGGGCTGTCCGCGAGATGTGTCAGCGAGATTCCACTAGTGATATATAATGGGCTGTTTCTTTCCTGTAAAGCATTTAACTTTTTCTAATTAGCTAATCAACCCACACCAACCATTTTCTCACATGCCCATCTTTTCTTGACACTCTATGTGTCCGTACCATTCTTTTAGTTCCTCTTCTGCGAGGAACGATACTAGGCTTCTCTTTTTCTGTAAACATACTGGCTTTAAGTTTCGATACTGGCTTTAAGTTTCGATAAGAGGCTACAAGGAGAGGTCCATACGCGGTAGTTGTGGCTGTAGGAAGAAGGAAAAGAAAATGCACGGGCCTGCAACTTCCCTGCCTCATGCGGACAGAAGATAGATTTATGTACAGGAAGGGGAAGGCGCGGTAACTGTCTCACTTGTTCTTTGTGGACACCTCAACCGCGCCGTATGGGAAGGGAGGAAGGTGGGAGTGAAAGTGGAGAGAAAGAGGAGCCATAGTGGAGGGCTACGGAGTAATTTCGACCACCTGGGGATGTTGTTGTTGTTGAAAACCTTTATTTCGACCGAGAAGAAGCTCCGTTTCGGACTCCCCGGCACGCAGGCCTGATGGAGCCTTACTCAGGAGCCTCGCGAACTAAGGTCTGGTCAATATGCATTGTTGCTTCACGGCCTCAGCCGCCAGGCGGATGGCTTGCTGCTGCTGAGCGGGGTGCTCGCTTCGCAGCAGGGTCTACCAGGCGTCTCTATCTATATTTTCTTTAGCTCCTGGGCTGTTGTTACATTCCCAAATAATATGATCTAGAGTGCTCCATCTCCCACATGTTATGCAATGTAGATCCTTTTCATCTTTTGAAATTGTTGCATATACCCAAAAGGGACTAATATGATTGCCCCCTTGTAGTCTCCTCCATGCAATTGCCTCCCCGTTTCCGAGGGAACGGTCTGGCGGCGGATAGACCCTTCTGCTTAGTTTATAGTGCTCTGTAACCTCTTTATACGAGATTAGGCTATTTTTTATATCCTTGCAAGAGGGCTGCTCGGCAGTCGCCCGGTGACACAGAGCTAGTGCAAACTCGTGAGCAGCCTCATTCCCTGCGATGGATTCATGTGCTGGTATCCATATAATTTCCACGTCGGGCTCAAGCGGCCTCGATTCGAGGACTCGTTTAGCTTCTTCTGATATTCTTCCCTTCGCAAAATTTCTGACCGCATTTTTGCTATCGCATAGTATGAATTTAGCCTTGGTACCGACACAAGCGAGCGCTACTGCCAATTCCTCCGCCGCGTTGGCGTCTCTCGTGCGGCTTGAAGCCGATACTACCGGTGCTCCTGTTCCGCCGACTACTGCGGATACGGCTGCTCCTTGCCGTCCACATGCAGCATCTACGTAGGCCACTTGTTCTGCTGGTTGTTCTCCCATTCCTTTCTCGTAGGCTCTGGCTCTATACCCGCGCCTCTCTTTGTTACATTCGGGGTGCATATTTTTTGGCATAGGCGGGACGCGTATCCTGGCTCTTATCTCTTCCGGGATATCCACTGTCTTATGAGCAGTGTATCCCGGTTGGATGTCTATCCATTCGAGTATTTTTCTTCCTGTTTCAGATTGGCTACGTCGCTCCAGCTGAGCTATTCTAACTCACTCAGCTAGCTCGGCCTATCTGTTGTGGATACCCATTTGGATAAGGGAAGTCCCAGAGCCCTCTTGGCACATTTCCTCAGTATCCTGTCTAGTTTATCTATGTTATCTTTGTTCATATTTAAGTACGGCGTTGTATAGCAGATTCTGCTTGCTATGTACGCCTGTGATATTCTTAGGAGGCTTCTCTCTTTTAGGCCTCTCCCTTTTACTGTTATCCTTCTGAATATGCCTTGCACTTGATCCGCATATGTTGCTAATTTCTTTATGGTATTGCTATTTTTGCCTTTATGATTGATAACCATACCCAGGACCCTCATCTCCTCGACCTTCGGCACCTCTAGGCCCTCTACTACCACTTTGATGTTTATTGGTTTTTTGTCTCTGCTGTTGGTGTTGTACCTAAAGAGCTCCGACTTCTGCGGTGAGCATGCTAGTCCTCTGTCGGCTGCATACTTCACCACGGCGTCTGCAGCTCTCTGCAGGCTCCACTCAATTTCTGCATCACTTCCATTGTTCATCCAGATGTTAATATCGTCAGCATACATGCTGAACTTTATTCCAGAGATCTCATTTAGCTTAGCTGGGAGGCCTCTCATTGCTATGTTGAATAGAAATGGAGAGAACACGGCACCTTGAGGGGTTCCTTTGCTTCCTAGCCTTATGCTGGGAGACTGCGTTCTGAAATTTAATCACCGCCCTTCTGCCCTGAAGAAAGTTCTTAATGTAATTGCATGTTCTTTTTCCTACGTTTACTTCCTCAAGACCTTTTAGTACCGCGTCATGTCTGATATTACCGAAGGCCTTCGTGAGGTCTAGGCCTAGGATCACCTTAGTGTCTAGCCCTTTCTTGTCTATGATATCATGTCTTAGTCTGAGCGTTATGTCCTGCGTGCTGAGCTTAGGTCTGAAGCCTACCATCTCATGCGGCCATAGGTTTTCATCCTCCATGTATTTTGTTAATCTCGCTTGCACTATGTGTTCCATGAGCTTCCCCACACACGATGTCAGAGAGATTGGTCTTAGGTTTTCTAACTTTGTTTCCTTCTCCGGCTTAGGAATGAGAATCACTTCTGCCTTTTTCCATTCGTCCGGTAATTTACTTTCTTTCCATACTTTGTTTATGTATCGTGTGATTGCTTCCACCGAGCCTTCACCTAGATTTCTAAGCATGACATTTGATACCTTATCTGGTCCAGAGGCCGAGCGAGTTCTTAACCCCGCAATAGCTGCTCTGACTCCTGCTACCGTGATATCTGCATCTAGTTTGCCATTCTCTAGACCCCCATATTCCGCTTGTTTAATTTCTGTTGTTTCTCTTATGTATATGGAGGCGAAACGAAGAGGCGTACAGGTGCTGTACGATGTCAGCGCACGGTAATGATCCCCAGGTTTACACCTGGGGATCGTTAACGTGCGCTGACATCGCACAGAACCTGTACAACTCTTCGTTTCGCCTCCAACGAAACGCAGCCGCCGAGGTCGGGTTCGAAAGTAGAGAAGCAAGAAAAAAAAAGAGCGAGAAAGAGGAGCGCCGCAACAGCCGTCGTCCTCTACCTAAGTGGTTTCGGGTGCAATGATGGCCTACAACAGATAAAAATTCGGTGGCAGGCTAGTTGCCGCACGCGGCGTTGACCTACCAGTCTGAGCCCCCGTGGGGCCAAGAACAGCCACCCTTCATCCCCCGCCGGGGTGGCACAGTGGTTACGGCGCTCGACTACTGTTACCAAGGATGCGGGATCGAATCCCGGCCTCGGCGGCCGCTTTTTGTTGCAGGCGAAAAGCAAGGCGCCCGGGTACAGCGCGATGTCAGTGCATGTTAAAGAACCCCAGGTGGTCGAAATATCTGGAGTCCTCCACTACGGCGTCTCTCATAGCCTGAGCCGCTTTGGGACGTTAAACCCCACAAACCAAATCATACCTCCTCCACTCCGAAGTCCATGTGCTGTGCGAGGTCACTGCACATTAAAGATCACCAAATGGTCGGGGCTGGGACAGGTCGGTCTCCGCCGCTTGAGGCGGGGGCTAGCATGCCACCGAATTTTTAATCTGTTGTAGGCCGTCATCGCACCTGCCACCGCTTTTATGGTGGACGACGGCCGTTGTTGCGGCGCGCGTCTTTCTCTCGAAAGGGGCGCCGTCGTGGAGGACTCCGGAGTAATTTTGTCCACCTGTGGATCTTTAATGTGCAATCACATCGCACACCACACATAATATTCTAGTAGGTTGTTGTTGTTGTGGCTGCAGGAAGAAGGAAAAGAAAATGCACAGGCCTGTTACTGGCACTGTAGCTGAGCCACCTTCGCTGCCTCGTGTGGACAGAAGAGAAAATAGTGAAGAAAGAAAAAAATGCTGAGGCTTAGCTAAGGTTAAGCCTAGTCAGTATCGAAGCATATTGTTGGCTAGGCTTGGAAATGCACGGTGTTTCCTTGGTTAAACTCGGAAATACACGGTTTTCCTTGGTTAAACTCGGCAATAGCATAACTCGTTCATCTCGAAAATACGGTAGTATAACTGTGTTACCGACACACAACGAACATGACGAACCCCGGGCCAACGTTGATCGATTACCACTACGCGAATATGTACGCGTACCAAAAGCTCTTAGAACATCTACGTGCTGAAGGGATCAACGATCATGAATTTTTCGGCAACAACACGTTCATATGGGAAAGCCTCCCCGTAAACTACCCATGTCCAGCTGGCTTGACATGCAGCAACGGTCGTTTCGTCTTCACTAGGCATGGTTGTGAGGTCACGTCATGTATACCCTTCGAGCCATATCACCGCCACGGTGGTCCTTCAATTACACCACCGAAGCCCATAAAGCGGTCCTTACGAAAACTGTTCAAAACCGAATCACGCAATTTGTTTTGTTACCTAGACGAGGAAACGATAGGTAGTGCATACGAGCGCGTGCCTCGCTATAAGAATGCCATTATGAGAAGAAAGATGAAACTGCCTGCAAACGATACCGCTACCAATGACATACCCGATACACAGATGCACAATTGGTTCAAACTGAAGATGACCGACGAACGGTGGAGGTGCTACGCAGACAACCCGGCTATTTACAACTTGGCTGCAATGTACAAGATACCCCTGGTTTATCTCGATAGTGACTCCGAAACGTACGACAAGCTTTATCGTATTTTGGACGGAGACAATAATTGAAGCATTTATTACGGCGTAACGCTACCTCACTTCAACGAACGGTATTGCAAGCACCGGGTAGGCATATCATACGACCCGGAAAACATGGAGTGTTACCGAACGGTGGGGCAAGCAATATCTGAAGATTTTGTGATGGGTACTCTTCTAAGGGAATTGTTTGTCTCTATACACGGTTTCGATGGTTGACACTACCCAGTACCTCACAGATTCGACGAATAGATAAAGACGAACACAAGTGTTACTCTGCTTCTTCCTTTATTTTCTCCAAACCAATAAACACACTCTTGTGATCCATAAAACTAGGACTCTTAGTTTGTACATGACTTATTCGGTATTCCTCCGTGTTTCCTCCGCGTCTCCTTTTCCCTTTCTCGCCTTGGTCGTTTTTTGTCAAGTCGCTGCCGTCGCTCTTCAGAAGTTTCCCGGGCACGCCTAATTTGTTTCGTAGCATTCCAGCGTTCCGAACTGGTAGAAGTATTGTCAGACTCACTGGCCGCACTAGTGGAAGCATTGCTGACAAGTTCCTCGCTTTGTTCTTTAGTTGTTGTAGAACGTTGTGGCCGAGCCGCACATTGAGCACGCCGCTTGGCTAGACGTTCTTCACGCTCTTCACCGGTCTCTGTAGCACGCCGCAGCTTTCGCTTTTCATTCCAACGGGCAGCCCTGTCTTCAGGAGGCATCTCAACCCCGTGTGTGCCTAGCAGAAGCAGACGCAGCCCCCTTCCTCTGCTCTGACGTCACGTATCACGTGGTACTCCTTGGTAGCGACGCCGCGCTCGACCGCGCGAGCCGGCGGCAGATCTCTCCTCTGCTCTGACGTCACGCATCACGTGGTACTCCTTGGTAGCGACGCCGCGCTCGACGGCGCGAGATGCAGCCCGGTCTCTCCTCTGTCGTGACGTCACGCATCACGTGGTAGGTCATGAAAGGTCAATGGTGGCGACACCGCCGCGCTCGAGGAGCTGAGGCTTAGCTCTATAGAGGAAGGGAAAGGCACGGTAACTGTCTCACTTGTTTTCTGTGGACACCGCAACCGCGCCGTAAGGGAAGGGAGCAAGATGGGAGTGAAAGTGGAAAGAGAGAAAGAGGAGCCGTAGTGAAGGGCTACGGAGTAATTTCGACCACCTGGGGATCTTTAACGTGCGCTGACATCGCACAGCACACGGACGCCCCTTCGTTTCGCCTCCATCGAAACGCAGCCGCCGTGGTCGGGTTCGAACCCGGGAACTCCGGCAGAGTAGTCGGGCGTCTTGCCACTGCACCACCCCGGCGGGGCAAGGCTTAGCTCTAGTAATATGCTTCGCATAAAAATAGAGGGAGAGAAAGACACGCGCCGCAACAGCAGCCGTCGTACATCACCGAAGCCGTGGCGGGTGCAATGACGGCCTACAACAGATAAAATTCGGTGGCAGGCTAGCTCCCGCCGCAAGCGGCGGTGACCTACCTGTCCCAGCCCCATCAGGGCCAGGATCAGCCACCCTTCAGCACCTCCTTCCAGAATATTCTCGTACACTAACAATATGCCACTTCGTTTCGCTGCCATCAAAACGCAGCCGACGGTGGTCGGAATTGGACCCGGGTACTCCGGCACAGTAGTCGGGTATCTTAACCAGTGCATCACCGAACCTTGTTGTGGAGTTCATTTTGAAGCTGCGTTTGACATTGACCTCCGCATGCGAGAAGTGGAGCTTCACTCCGAAAAGAAATATCAGTTCTGCACGTGTCCATGTACCGCTATGACAAGGGGATAAATTACGCGCACTTATAGTTTATAGCCGGTAACACAACACCGAGTTGTTTAAGAACTTAGAAGTTCGTTAACTGCGGATAGTTCCAGTAAAACACTAGTGTGATCGACTGCGGCGGTGTCCACAGAGTTCCGTACTATCTTCCCACAAGAAAGTTTTAGGCTGGAATCCGCTCTCCTCAAACGGCTTCCCTTTTTTTTCCTAAGCTCGACAGCTCGACGCTGGGATTATAGGAAGGCGGTTAGACCTCCTGAACTAGTGCTTTCACACTAAAATTTACGTTCATGCTAGTTGGAGGTGGGAATGTGAATGACCACTTCTCTGACCGCAGGCTTTAATGATCTAACTGAGCTCAAAACCTTCACCCGGAAGAAAAGTCGATGATTGCACCGCACAGTAAGCAACTCAGAAAAGAGTGCTAATATTAGTCGTTTTACATATATACGCTATAACATAATCGTGACGCGTACTGCAGAAATATAGTGCCCTCCAGTGCATGCCACTTCGATCACTTTGATCAACCGTGAATTTGATTCTGCATGGAACCCTAGATTTAATTAATAATAATTTGTTTGCAGAAAAGAAAAGACGCGCTATCTGTCATACACCTGTGGGAGTGAAAGCGGAAAGAGAGAAACGGGTGCCGTATAGTTAATGGCTCCTGTATAATTTCGACCACAGGTATAGTGAACTAGAATACCTGGGAAGCTTTAAAGGGCGCTGACATCTCACAGTACGTGAACGCCTCTTCATTTCGCCTCCATCGAAACGCAGCCGCCGAACAACTATTCGGCTGCAGCAGGGCTGGATGCTGACGCTGCTAATTCGACTCGCTGTATCCGGGCACGCAATATAGAGGCTGATGGGATTTGCGAGAAAAAAATTTGAAGGATATCAGGCATTCGAAAGCAGCAACATTGTTGAGCGTTTCTCGAAAATCAATACACCAGATGCCATCGGCGAAGTATGTTTGTCTCTTGGAACAACTTGATTCGAGGCTCATCGTCACTGCGGTAGCCAAATGAATATTTACGGAGCGTGAATTCGCCACCCGCCAGCGTACCTTTGAAGGTTAAGTCACACTGCGTACGAGAATTGATGGCGAAAAAGTCCAAGCATCGACAACCTGCAGCATTGACCACGAGATTGAGGCATCAAAACTAACAGGGTATTTTAGGCATCACTGAAGAGGCAGATGGAACGACACACTCATATTCTAGAATCCAGAAGGTAATAACACTGTCGCACCAGTCTGCAAACATATGCCCTCATTTACTGCTATAGCACACACCGAGGAAAAGTAAAGGCGCTTTGACAAGGAGAATGTCATCAAGATACGACAATTGTCACCATTCAGTAGTAATTACAGAACAAGTAAGAACAAGTTTTATTAATCCCTAGGTCAAGGTTCATTAGAAATCACCTGCAATTGTGAGGAAACTGGAATATTGCATGGATTTATTGAATATACTGACCAGAGCAGTCTTGCTTTTGTCCTATGTCTCTCTCACGTCTCTGTCCTTTTTGCGTCTCAGGCTTCGCAAACATGCGCTTGCTTTTAAAGTTTGGCCTGACGTCATACGGAGGAGAGCATATACGATCGACATAAAAAATAAATAAAATTTGATGCATTCTTTGACGATAAACAGAAAACAAAAGCTACAAACATCCCGAAGGGGCATCGGCGGCTGAATTGTAATGACAAAATCTTATTGGTGGCAAAAAGAACTTGACAAAATTGAAAAGAACTTGAAAAGAAATCACGAAATTGGTGTCAGCCTATTGTTGGAAAATACGCTTTTTAAGAATTTTAGGGTGTGTAGACGGTTATGGAACAGAACACTGCTGTGTATGAGAGCAGATTTCTATTGAATAAGTGTAAGACATTTTTAAAAAATTAAATTTTTTAAATTAGAAATAATTTTTTTACATATGCTATTGTGCCCTGCGGCAATAAACAACGTTGTTAAAAAATTGTAAGAAATCTGTTTGCACCACTCGTGCATTTAATTTTTAGCGCAATCGTCATTTTTCTTCGCTCTTATGCGCTTAGGAGCCGGATCCAGTAAAATCCCTGTATTGTGACGAAAATTTTGTGTCCGCTATAAGAAAAATGCGGAAGATTTATAACGAAGACTTACGAGTTCATGACGTAAGCATTGTTGGTTAACATTAACTATCGAGAGATGGCGCCAGCGTCGCGGCAGCTGGCGAGCCACGGGAGCCTTCTCCACTGCGTCCGCCGGAAAGTCCTCTTCGGCATGGGGAACTCAGCACGAGCGGACGTATCCTCGCGAGACTCCGGGACTTTTCCCGCCTTGCCGCTCTGTCCGGCCTGGGAGTTTATCCCCTGCCCTAGCGTGGGTGAACATTCGCCTGTACCTTTGCTGGTGAGTCGGACGACCTAGATTCGTTAGCGTGTTTTATTGCTAGCTGGTGTTGTTATTACAACAATAAATGCCTGTTTGTTGCCCCGCCGGGGTGGTGCAGTGGTTAGACGCCCGACTACTGTGCCGGAGTTCCCGGGTTCGAACCCGACCGCGGCGGCTGCGTTTCGATGGAGGCGAAACGAAGTGGCGTCGTGTGCTGTGCGATGTCAGCGCACGTTAAAGATCCCCAGGTGGTCGAAATTACTCCGTAGCCCTCCACTACGGCTCCTCTTTCTCTCTTTACACTTTCATTCCCACCTTCCTCCCTTCCCTTACGGCGCGGTTCGGGTGTCCACAGAGCAAGTGTGACAGTTACTGCGCCTTTCCCTTCCTGTGAACCAATTTATTTGTCAGCACGTGTTGTTCCTTTGTTCTAAAGAGCACGGCCCGCAGTGGTCGGCGTCGCACGCGACCACTAGGTGGTGTCGGCGGTTTGGACTGTCAGCAGCGATTAGGCGAGGAAAACGCATTTTACCCCCTATTACAACCCTACATCTGGCGCCCAACGTAGGGCCGCTCTCGGAACATTGGACGACTGTTTGTTCAGTTAAGGGACGTTCTCTGTCTGGACATGACAAGTGCTAGGCCTAGAGCGAATTTTGATAGCTAAGCTCTGCGGCGTGCTTTCTTGAATGCGAGGTGACATCCGCTGCAGCATGTTTGAACTTTTTGACATGCTCAGCGCATATGTTTTTTACCCTTTGGAGAACTTCCTTCAATTTGAGGACAACGTGGTTCACTTCGAGGAAGTGCGAGGCCTAGCGCCCGCGGAGTTGCCGGCCTAAAGCGAGTGGGTGCGGAAGCCGCGCGGGTGGTCCGAGTTTTCTTTTATACATTTTTTCTTCTGTCTCTTGCGACTCCGGGAGTCGCGGGCTCTAGGAACACAGTGGCCTGGTGCCATGGGTGCCACAACGAGCTTGCTGACATTGCAGCTCGGCACCGGTCGTTCCGACACCGTCCGGGACGGTGGGCGCCGACCGCAAATCTACTTCGTGGGGTGCGCAGAGTAAGACCATCCCACCGAGCCGATGTCTCTTCGCGGCTGTGTGCGCGTAACCCTTTTCCGGGTCTTCTTTTTTTTTGTAGGCGGTCTTTGCCATAGCGGTTGTTAGGCCTAAGACTTTCGTAGCTGACTGCACGGATCTATAAACGATGGACTGCACCACGCCAGGATGGTGATGTTGTAAAACGGGAGTACATTGCTGCCCACTTGTTTTTTTAGTATCCTCGCACGAACTGAGCACTCTCGTTCAACACAAGAAAGGGCTTTGTTCACTTGAACATTGCGTTTTGCAGCAGCATGACGCGTTTTGCTAGCGAGTTTTGTACGGAGCCACGAGGCCCGTGCGAACGTCGGTGCTCGTTCCCGTGACTTTCGTTAAAGGTATGAGGACAGCGTTACGGCAGTTATGCAGGGGGAGATAGAAGTTGATGAGCGTGATCGGGAAAAGACTGCCTTTGTCAGCCGGATGACTTATATAAATTGAAAGTATTGCATTTCGGTCTGTGTTCAGCGCCTGCGATGTTCTAGCGAATGATGGACACCGCCAGGTCTGAAATAGCAAACTTGTTTGGTTTATTTGGACGATACCATCGTGTTTTAAGAAACATGACCAACATGTTAAATGGCTGCGAAAATATTGGGTGCTCTGCGCTTGGCCGATTTGACACTCAAGCAGAAAAGTGCCCTTTCGGATATCGGAAGCAAAACATTCTCGGTCATGTGTTTAGCGCTGGTGGTTTCTGGCCCGATCCTAACAAAACAGCCGCTGTTTGTGGATAGCGTTTGTGGGGAAGTTTGGATAGTAGATAATGTTTGTGGAAAAGTTTGGGGTGAAGTTAAAATCTTTGAACAAATCATCGAAAATGCCGTCAACCTGTCCACTTAGTTGCCCTTGAGGATATGGCCTACCTTGTCACTTTCCGTCATTGAGCAGTTGACCTTGCGATACAACGCAAGCACGTCTTGAATATACGCAAGGTAGGACTCCGTGGAGGATTGGATGCTAGATGGAAGTTCTGTTTTTGCTGCGACAGCTCGATCAATAGGCTTCCCGAACAGGTCCTGAAGCTTTTGCTTACAGATTGCCTACGTCACCAGCTCTTGTTCGTGATTTTGGAAGCACGTGCGAGCTGTTCTCGCCAAATAGAAAATGATGATGGCCAGCATAATGGTCGCGTCCCAGTGGTTGTTCTTGCTGCAGCGCTCGTACTCATCCAGCCAATCTTCCACGTCTGTCTTGCCTTCGCCATTAAATATGGGAGGGTGGCGGATTTTTGTGAGCACGACTGGCTGAGCCGAAGTTGCCGCGGTGGTAGGTGCTGCCTCGGAGGTCATAATGGCAGTTTTTGACGTCGTTGAAAGCCCTACGTTGGACGCCAGATGTGGGTGTTCAGGCAAGTCCCAACGGTTTCTTCAGCTTCGTCTTCCTTTCGCGTCACTACTGTTGTTCGTCCTCTTCTTCAACATCCAGCGACGCAGGGCATATATGTAACAATATTTTGCCAGTCGCTATTATAAAACAATTCCTTACATGAAAATCAACTTGTATACATATCTTATTACATAATACATTTGGGACGAAGAAATTTCTGCCGGCGAGGCTACGCACTCTGCCATCAATGTCTGCTTTGCGAACGCACTCCGACCTAAGTGCTCACTTTGGCACGGGCAATTTGTTAGCAGCGGTAGAGTGCACATTTCGTGACACTCGCCGTAAGTGCAAAATGTTTTGCGCGCTTGACAGGGGTATAAGTTAGGGTTTGGGGAAGGCAATGCGAAGTATGCTTTTGGGTGGACACTGCAGACACCACGAATAGGGTACACCCACACTTATTTATTCAAAGTCAGTTGAATAAATAGTTGAATAAAAGTAAGTTTTTTCACGCGAAGACCGGTTCTAATTAGCGCAGTGAAGCTTTCGCTTCAATTGTGAATTGGTTTATAAGAAAGGACAGGTGCCGTAACTCTCAAGGTCACTTAAAGGTCAAATTATAATACACGCGAAGCGCGCCTCTGCTCAGCGCAGTGAAATCTTTAGCTTCAAAAGAATAAAATTTGATCAATGGCATTCACGCGGCAGTGATGCATAAGCCTTAAGCTCGCAGAACAAGCGCAACTGCCAACAGTAAAATAAGCAAGTAGAGAATGAATGAATGAAAAACCTTTATTTAGCCAAAGGGAATTCTCCCGTGGGTAGGGCCCGTGGGCGTGGGTGGGGCCCTCAGTCCAGGGCCCCAGTGGCCTTTGCCGTCCTGCGCGCTCTGTCGATCAGTTTGAGCTGGTCATCAGGCATAGAGCAGGACCTGCAGCGCAGCCTCCCACTGCTCTGGTATTGGTGCGGTGTTTATTGGCGCTACCTGTTTTTTTTTACATGCCCATGTAACATGGTAGAATGTAGGGGGTTCCCCGCGTAGTGGACGTTTATTCTCATATGTTGTGGGATGGATTTTATTGAGTAGACTCTGGTTGGGGTATGTATTAGTGTGTAGCTGTCTCCAAGCAACCGACTGCTCTCTATTCAGGTCTTCGTGGAGAGGTGGGTAGATCCTCCTTAAGGCTCTGTGATGTTCAAAGATGGCTCCATAGCGTCTAGTGACTGCGTCCAGTTCCCAATAGTTGTGGGCCTCCCGGTTGGCATATGCTGGGCCATTGGCGTAGGTATGTTGGTTACCTTTGACGGTGTCATGGCCTGGTGTCCCCGTTATAGGCACTCTCCTGATGGGGCTGGGGCAGGTAGGTCACCGGCACCTGCTGCGGGGGCTTGCCTGCCACCGATTTTTTATCTGTTGCAGGCCGTCAGTGCACACGCCACCGCTTCGGTGGTGGACGACGGCTGTTGTTGCGGCGCGCGTCTTTCTCTCCCTCTTCTTTTTCTTTCTTCTCTATTTTCTCTTCTGTCTCCCCGCCGGGGTGGTGCAGTGGTAAGACGCCGGACTACTGTGCCGGAGTACCCGGACTCGAACCCGACCTTGGTGGCTGCGCTTCGATGGAGGCGAAACGAAGAGGCGTCCGTGTGCTGTGCGATGTGAGCTCTCGTTAAAGATCCCCAGGTGGTCGAAAGTACTCCGTAGCCCTCCACTACGGTTCCTCTTTCTCTCTTTCCAGTCTCACTCCCACCTTCCTCCCTTCCCTTACGGCGCGGTTCAGGTGTCCACAGAAAACAAGTGAGACAGTTACCGCGCCTTTCCCTTCTTATATATCAATCAATCGTTTCTGTCTGCACGAGACACGGAGGTGGCTCAGCTACGGAGCCAGTAGCAGGGCCATGCATTTTCCTTCTTCCTACTGCCACAACAACAACAACCACGTTATGAAGCATCTCGAAACGGTGATTTTTCTTGCTTGAGTATGCGGATGGCCATAGTGGATATGCGTCCGCTGCTATACCTTCTGCGTGCTTCTTGCGAGTCCGTAATTATTGGTGTAGTAGCCTTCTCACCCTGGTGGGTGATAGCGAGAGCGATTGCTGCTTCCTCAGCCTCGAGAATGTTGTCGATCTTTATCGAGGCGCAGTTGATTTCCCTAAGCTGGTGGTCAACCACGCTGGCTACCGCTCCGTATTGTTCCTTGTATGTGTTCCTTGTTTGTTTTTTTCCCTGCGAAGCTTTTTTTCATGTGCCTCCGGTCTTGCCTCTCTTCGGGCCTTGTGTATTTTCAGATGTATTTTTTCAAAATCGGGTTGACCCTAATGATCCCTCTTATCTCCTTCGGTATGCTCCCCGTGCTATTTATTTCTGTACAAGCATCTTTCATGACCAGTATATTCAGCGTGTTCCTTCAAGTGTGCGTCTGCATGAGTCTTATTTTCTGCGCGAGAAGGTGGGCCTCGATGTGCTCTTGCACAGTGTTGTCTATGCCCACCTCCGTCGAGGTGTTGACCGGTAGTCCAGGAGCGCATTTGTAGGCTTTCCTCAGGACAGCCTTCAGTTGTTTCGTTTCCTGTTCGAGCGCAAATTTCGTAGGGGAGACCTATTCGCGGTGTCTTGCCCACCAGAACTTCTTGATGTATCTAAGGGGTTATTTCGTCTGTCAAATTGTCTCTGGCGCTCATTGACTGAAGTACTTCTGATGCTTTCGGGTGACATTGAATCTAATCCCGGTCCTACGTCAAAGACTGAATCTGAGGCATTTGCATTGGTCTTAGAAAGATTAGAAGAATTAGATGAGGAATACGCATCTTTAAAAGAAACGACTCGGAAGCTGGAAGAAGGCCAGGCTGCTTTGCTTGAGGAACTGAAATGTTCCAAAGAGAGGGAAGATGCCAAAGAAAACGCAATTAAGCACTTGACTGAGAGAGTGGCCATACTTAAGGCGCGCGAGACTGTAGAATGCGAAGCACAAATAGCGAATGAAAGGGAGGCAGCCTCTCAAAGTGAAGTGAATCTTTTGAATGAACGGGTAGCGACGCTGGAAACATCCATCGCTAATCAACGTTCAGATGAAGCCGGAACCCCTGAACACGCTCTTAGTTCTGCCTCGGAGCAGTTATCGTTCATCACATCCAGATGCGATGATGCAGAGAATCGGTTGCGACGATGCAATCTTCTTTTCTTTGGAATGGAAGATGATCCTGAAGAAGATTGGGCTGCTTCTCAAGAAAAAGTTGTCCAGTTTTGTTCAGAAAAGCTTGGGGCAGCAACAACAAGTACGCAGTTCGAACGAGTACACAGACTAGGAAAATATGACGATGATAAGCGGAGGCCCATAATAGCAAAGATGATGTTCTTCAAAGTCAAAGTGCAGATTCTTTCATGTGCACGCAAATTAAAAGGAACTTCCTATTCCATAGGCGAAGACTTCTCGCTTACAACACGACGGGCAAGAAAGAAGCTGTATGAATTTGCTAAGGCATCAAAAAAAACCCTTCAAACTATCTTTTGATGAACTGCACATGGGAGCTAAGACATACACATATGACAGCACTTCAGACAGTGTTGTGCCGTTGAACAGATAGCTAGATAACAGTACACGTGCTAATGATCCCCACCAGTCGAGTGCACTGAACAGTCATTCACTATCGTTGTCATATGCCAAATATCCGCAGCCTCTTGCCTAAACGCGATCTGCTCTCTGCGTTTCTAGGCGATAGTGAATCTCACATCATCATTCTTACAGAAACATGGTTGAACCCGAACATATCAAACCATGAAATTCTTCCTGGTGCATTTTCATACAACATATACAGGCATGATCGTACTGATAAAAGAGGTGGTGGCGTCCTTCTAAGAATAAAGAAAACGGTAGCATCACACGTTATTAATACCGATTCAAATCTGGAAATTGTGTGGGCCGCCTGCTTCATATCTTCCTTTAGAATTTTGATAGGCGCTTGTTACCGTCCACCAGAATCTAGTCATTCTTTCATCCATGAGCTGCGATTGAGTATAACTAAAGCAACTGAGCTGTGTCCTGGTGATAGCATCTCTCTCATCGGAGATTTTAATTACCCTTTAATCAACTGGGCTCAACTATCGTCATCTTGTCATATTTCAACTGAATTCTGTAACTTGACGCTTGATTTCAACCTGTCTCAACTCGTAGACCAACCCACCCGCGACACTAACATATTAGACCTGATACTCACAACGGCGCCAGATACGATAAAAGAAATAACACATTTGAATGGTTTCAGCGATCACCATTTACTTCAATTAAGTATTGACATTCCAGTTCCGTTTATGGGCTATGTGACTAAAAAGATTCACGATTATAATATTTCACACCTATCAACACAGAACTTGAAATATTTTTCTATAATACATTTCTACCGTACATCAACAGCCGCTGTGTTGAAGCAAACTGGGTACTATTTAGAGATCAGGTTTCATCTCTGGTTGGCCAGTTTGTTCCTGTAATCAAAATAACTAAAGATAAATCCAATCCTTGGTTTACCAGGAGGCTTAAGGAACTGCGAAATAAGAAAAAGCGGTTATATCAGACTGCTAAGCGTGCGTGCACCAGTTCTGCTTGGAATAAATACATGTGACACACTAAAAACATATTGCTCCGCCTTATCCTCCGCGAAAGATAAGTACTTTTCACACGACCTTCCTTCCCTTATAAAAACTAATCCCAAAAAGTTTTGGAAACATATATATGTCCAGATCGGGGTGGAGGTTCCATATCGCTACAATGTAACAACATTCCAGTTTCAGATATTAAATGTCCAGCAATTTTCAACACATACTTTTCATCTGTATTCTCTTCCGAAGATAGCTCTAACCTACCGGAAGTACCCGACATTAATTGCCGCTACATGACACCCATTGAAATAACTGAGGAAGGTATCATCTCTCTCATAAATAACCTTAAGGTATCTACTTCAGCTGGTGTTGATGGCATTAATTCTAAAATCTTAAAGAACACCATTTCAATCTCTAGTAAATTTTTATTTCATATTTTTCACCAATCTTTAACTAGTGGATTGCTGCCCGCGGATTGGAAGATAGCTAAAATAATACCGATATTTAAAGCAGGAAAGAAAACTTCAGCTGAAAATTATCGTCCAATATCTCTCATATGCATCTGTTGTAAAATGCTTGAACACATAATTTCATCTCACGTTTTCAGTCATCTTGAGCAGAACAACTTTTTCTATACTAATAAACATGGATTTAGGAAGGGTCATTCCTGCGAAACACAGTTATTTGAACTAACAACTGACTTGCATTTCCATATGTATGAAAGCCTTCAAACTGATTGTATATTCCTTGACTTCGCCAAAGCTTTCGACCGGGTAGCTCACTGACGCCTGATTTCAAAATTATCATCACTCCGTCTAGACTCGTTAATTTAACATGGCTTCGTAACTTCCTTTCGCATCGGCAACAGTTCGTATTTGTTAACAATCTGTGCTCTAATCTTTCCCCTGTTATCTCCGGTGTGCCGCAAGGTAGCGTGCTCGGACCCTTATTATTTCTTATTTATATAAATGATTTACCTACTAATATATCCTCTTGTATGCGAATTTTCGCGGATGATTGCGTCATATATCGCCCCATGAAATCTTCTGATGACCACCTGGCGCTCCAATCAGATCTGCTTCTTATTAACGAGTGGTGCAACTCATGGTTAATGACCCTTAACGTATCGAAGTGCAAAATAATACCATTAGGCCCCAAACGAAACAATTCCAGCTTTCCATACGGCATTCAAGGCGATTTACTGACTGTCGTATCCCATTACAAATACCTCGGTGTTAATCTTTCCTCTGATCTTTCATGGTCCTTCCATATTACATCCATATGCGCTGCCACCTCAAAGTCATTAGGGTACCTACGACGTAATCTTAGGAATTCTCCTGCTAATATTCGTAAACTAGCTTACCTTACTTTTGTTCGTCCACAACTTGAATTTGCTTCATCCATTTGGTCTCCCTATCATAACAACATGATCACCGCAATAGAATCCATCCAAAATAGGGCAGCACGATTCATATCTCGAAACTATAACTACCATTCAAGTGTCACTGTGATTAAAAGTAACCTCTCGTTAGAATCCTTAGGTGCACGCCGCGACATCGCCCTCCTAACACTATTTCACAAGTATGTATACCCCAATCGATCCTGTCCGCTTCACCTCGATGTTCCATCCCGCACGTCCAAAAGATTGCACAATCACCTCAGTTTTACAAGAATATATGGTGACACATTAGCCTTCAACTCATCAGCACTTCCACGAGCCATCAGATTATGGAATAACCTGCCAGACATTATCGCTTCTCTTATTAATCTAGAAGCGTTCCATCGCCAACTCATCACATTATATCACTGAGCCTTCATTTTGCCTTATTTGTCTTATATATACATTTTTATTAAATTCGTTGCAGCTGTTAAATGTCTTGATGGGTTTTATTTACTTGTGTTTGCCTGTGTACTCTTTCCGGCTTTTTTTTTCCTTACCATTTTTTTTAAGCGCCATTCGGGGCACTGTGTGCCGCTTGCTGTTTATTGTGCTTAATCTGTGTGTGTACCATTGTACTTTAATCTGTGTCGCGTATTTCTTTTTCTTAATGATAGAATAATTTCCGCGTCGTACTATTTTGTTTGTTCATATATTAATTACCTTTGTATTTTTTGCCTGTTTCCTTACATTTTATGTATATATTGCACTGTATAGATTTTATGTCCCCCTTACACAATGCATAATGGGCCTGTAAGGTATTTTCAAATAAATAAATAAATAAATATACGCGACTTACAACGAGGGCCTGTACCAGCCTATATGTGTCCTCTACGGACATTCCTTGTCTTCAGTTGGAGATTCTTGCGATCATTCGTGGGACCTGCGCTGTGGTATTTGCTAGCTGCCTGATTGTTTGATCTATACGGTAGTTGCTTTGTATCCGCATGCCTTCGATTTTGATTTGCGACACTTCCGGGATCTTCTTCGCCCCTATGTAGACGTCTATGAAGTTGTGTAGATCATACCCTCTTCTGTGGACTCTGAGCACCTCAGATTTCTCCGGGGAACATTCAAGTCCGCAATGTCGGGCGTGTGCATTGTCAGTATCTGCTGCTCTCTGCAGACAGTCTTGTTTTTCTCCTAAGGATCTCTGTTCACCTGGATCGTGATATCATCAGCGTAGATAGCATGCCTGGCTCCTTCAATTTCTTCGAGTTTCTTTGCTAAGCCGGTCATAACAATGCTAAAGAGTATAGGGGATATCAGCCAGCCTTGCGGTGTTCCCTTTTTGGGGGTGTGGAAGGTGTCTGTCCTGATGCCTCCTATTCCAATGGTGGCTGTTCTGTTCCTCAGGAAGAACTTGCCCTGGAGGGGACTGTGGCACGCATTTCTATTTTCCTCTCCGAATGCGGAATAAATCAAGCGGTGAAACTATTTGAGGGCTTGAGGTCAGCTGTGGTGGTAATAGGAATAAAGTAAAAATTTATTTCCTCATTTCTTATTTGCCTCAATTACATCTTATAGATGCCACATTTGACCCCCTCTCCCTCTCTCTCTCTCTCACAATTCCACTGAATAGAGGGATTTATTGCGAACCATCAAAAGGTGTACCTCCTTCGTAATCAAATCAAATCGCTTCATAGATAAAGGGCCCCCTGGGTTCCAGAACAGGGTCTCCCCAACTAATCATGCCAAATGAAATAACGTTAGGCGGGGTCGCATATCTATTAATGATAAATAGGTTACGGAATATAAATACGCAGTATCTGTCACACACTTTCATGGACACCTGACCTGCGCCGTTAGGAAAGAGAGCCAGGTGGGCATGAAAGCGGGAAATGAAAAGCGCCTAATAGATCGCCGCGGAGTAATTTCAACCACCTGAAGATCTCTGAGGGCAGTGACATCGCAAGGCACATGGGCCCTTCTCTATTTCGCCTCCACTGAAATGCAGCCGCCGGTGGTCGTGTTGGAACCCGAGTACTCCGTTGTAGTAGTCTGACAACTTGACCACTGCGCCACCGAGGCGGGTTGGGGCCCATATCTCCATTTAAATTTACTCGGTTATACATCGGATATACGTCGTTCCGCGTTATTAACCGGCATAGACTAAATGGACCTTATTCCTCAGCTCTTGGAGATTAGGTCCTCAGCTGCAGCCTCCTTGGCACCCCCTCCCCCCTTAATCCAGTACTGCTCGCCGCCATTGCACATCTCCTTTTTTCCGACGGCTGCTGGTGCTTTCGCGCCGTGCTGACAAGGCGCTCTCCCGAGCTCTCGCAATTGGTGGGCGGTGCGAAAGCGTTGTGCACAGGGGTATTTTGTGCAGGTTTTTGGTAAATAGTACATTCGTTAGGCCAAAAATAATTTCATCACCTGATTGCCCGGGTCGGTCCTAATCTGACAACACGCATAGCCCCATCCAAGCTAGTATTTTTCCAATATTTCTTTGTTCAGGTCTGTGTTTTGAGGGCGCAATGGGACAAATAGTTTATTTTCAAGCTAAATGAATTACAAGCACATCACAGTTCGAAAGCATCGTTTCAATCGCTCTTTATTTTCAGTTCAGTTCAGTCGTTCAGTCGTGTCCGACTGAACGACTGAACTGAACTGTAAATAACTGACTCAGCTTTATCGAATCACGAAATTAATAACTGATTACGGACGCGCATGTGATCCCGTATATCTATAGAGCCCACAAAATACTTTAGCTTCGATTAACGTCCTGGCCAGCTTGCGAAATAAAACTGAATAAACCTTAAGATGTTTTAAATAGTCAGGTGTTCAGATCGATCCAAATTGATAAAAATTAGCTAGTGGTTTAACTTTGGTTAACCCTAGAGGGAAGCGAAAGCTTCATGTACATGGCTACGCTCGTTGCCAAACTTGAATTAAACACATTATGTGTTTCTCAAACATAAAGCCCGTTCTTCATTGGTCTCTTTGGCATGCCGCCTTTGCAAGGCCTCATTCAGATGAGCCTTCGCGTTCCGACGTGCTAGTCTAGCAAGGTGTTCGTTCTCCTCCAGCTCGCGCAGTGTTGTAAACTAGGTGGGCGTCCGGGGGCTCCTATTTATACACGTATCGCCCCTCCAGCGCCCTCTACTTCCACGTCACACTGATGTCACCTCACGTGACCTTGACCTTGACAGAGGTGACGGCCCACTTGGTGGCTGACATGACTATGCATCAAAGTCACATGGCGACCACCAGGCTTAGTACCGACATTTGACCTCTAAATCTCTCAAGGTGAAAACCTGCATACCCGACGGCACCTCACGTGATCTTGAGAGTGGTCATGGTCCACTTGGTGGCCTATGTGACTATGCCCCAAATCACATGGTGACCAGCAGACTTAAAAGAGAAGTCTGACCTCTACATCTCCCTCAAGGTGAAAACCGTGCATACCCGACGGCTCGATCTACCTGTCATAGTGAAGCTTCCGCTTCAATAGTGCATGGCGCAAATAAGTGGCTGAACTACATGTGTGTGATTTGTTGCGGTGCAGTTCGTTATGGATCGCCGGACAGCCCGCATCTTAACTCCAAGAAATAAGTTTAAGTACACGCTCAAAATGCTATGTGACGAAATGTCACTACTGCACCCTCACGACCGCTTTTCTATTTGAAACGGTTAATTATTTCACAAAATGTGTTGTCGGAAGTGGTTCGCCGATGAAGGGTAAAGGCATGCACAATACGCCATGTTTTAAACGATACTTACATACAGTGCTTATCGTACGACCGTATATACATGTCTGCACCACATAATGTCACGTTTTAAAGCTTGCTGACAGTGGCAATGGCAAGATTTTATTGAAATAGTTCCACAATGGTATTGTGAAAGAGGCGTCAGATCATTTGTGTGATGGGCAAATCGATCGCTGTTGAATATTATACAACGCTGAAAATGTTCGCCGTGTAGAATGTTTTGGATATATCTTATTTCACCTCGCAGCTTGCAAAGTCTTCAAAGGGACGTGCACATTAGTAATGCCAGAAAAAAAGAGGAACAACATAATGAAACGAGTGTGAGCTCTGAAAACTACTGCACGTAGGTTTTCTTGTCATGCATCCCTGCGATCGAAACATCCTCCACGACTACATCATAAGACATTTCACCTCATAGGAATATTGTAGAATTTAACCGGCAGCCACCCCTGCGTGCTGCGGGCTTTAGAGGCAGTTGCTTTAGTTGATGGTAATGGTGAACGTGATATTCGTTCTGCGTTATCAGTGGCGAAAATATACCTAGCGTTTCTACATCCAAACCCAGCCCCGAATGATTACAGGCTAAGTCAAACTTGTTCACTCTATGATTGGACAATGAAACAGATGTGTAGGCATCATTACGGGTAAATTGCAGGGTCAGATCCTTGCTCTCTTATAAGCGGTTGTGCTCATGAGAACCTAGACGGCATCGGCATCATTCTTGATTCGAACTTATTTTTAATTCTCTGCACAGCTGCACCTAGTTCCCTCAGCGAGACAACAGAAGACTTAGCGGCTGCTAGTGGTCACGATATATATATATATATATATATATATATATATATATATATATATATATCGTGACCAATATATATATATATATATATATATATATATATATATATATTGGTCACGATATATATATATATATATATATATATATATATATATATATATATATATATATATATATATATATATATATATATATATATAAAAGAAGGACAAACAAGCCCTGTCCCAGCGGCGTGATTCCGTTCTCCCAACGGTAGGGCCCCCTCAGCAGCATCACTTGGCGTTAGCGGGAAAAAAACAGATTACTTATGCAAGGGAATAAAATAACGAATTAAAATGCAATCCTTCTGTCTTTACTGTACGACAATAGATTCGCGCTACATTTTTCAACGCCGAAGACAATGGTTCGAATCTCCTGTGTGATGATTTTCGTTTCACCTATTTTTACATTTTACAACTACCATCTAAATCCCTTGCCTGGGGGTGTGTTCCCCTATATGTGCGTTATAGATTGCTTTTGAATCCGTACAAAAAAGGGGTGAAGACAGCCAGGAAGCAATATCGTATGTTAGGGTGCGGCAACAATGACACAAAGATGTGTTACCTTTTAAGTAGTGTTCAGAAAGCGTTTTCAGCTGAAACCATCCTTTAACTAGCTGACACACGATCAGGGAGGAAAAAGAGGTTGTTGGGCCCTACCGTTTTGAGATCGGAATTACGCGGCCAGGCGCTATAAGTGTAATGAAAGGGACGAAACAAGATGTTCTTTTCTGTGGCACGAACAAGGAGCCCAAGCGCATGGCGGACCAGTCGCTACCTTTATATTTATTACATTCGCTGAGCATGCGTTACAGGTCGCAAAAAAAAAACAACAAACAAAACAACGGAAAACGAGATCACCGGTAATCTTGCCATGAACAGCTGTCTGTCTAAGTCACATTTAACAAGAATATCCGCTTAAATATCCACTAGAATAGAGACCGCGTGAAAGGGGATACTGTCGCGCTAAAATTGCAATTTTTGCTTTTTCTATTTTATTCCTTTCATCAGCCCAATTCGCTTTCGCGAAAGTTAGTGTGCACAATGGAAGGAGCCGGGTCGCAACAACATTTATCATAGATGCGATGTGGCCAATAATATCTTTGTAACTGAGCAAGCTTGCCGCTCTAAATGGCAGAGCGCATATATCGAGATCAATAAATGGGCATTATAACAGTAATGCGCGCCTTCATGCAGCAAAACAGAAAATTACTTGCAAAAGCATGCAGATGATTCACACTATAGCAGAGACGTTGGCTTAAGTATACATTAACGCAGGTAACATTACGAGAGGAGACCAGAGAAACATAAGTAATCATCATCATCAGCCTGACTATACCCACTGCAGGGCGAAGGCCTCTCCCATATTTCTCCAATTAAGCCGGTTCTGTGCTAGCTGCATCCACTTGACCTCTGCGAACGTCTTAACCTAATCCGCCCACCTAACTTTCTGCTGCCTCCTGCTACGCTTTCCTTCCCTTGGAATCCAATTTGTTACCCTCAATCTGTTATCCTCTCTTCGCACTACATGTCCTGCCCATGTCCATTTATTCTTCTTGATTTCCACTGGAATGTCAGTAACTTGAGTTATTTCTCTGACCCACTCTGCACGCTTCCTATCTCTTAATGTTACCCCTACCATTTTTTGTTGCATAGCCCTCTCCGTTGTCCTGAACTTAAGTAGAACCCTATTGGTTAGCCTCTACGTTTAAGCCCCATAGGTGAGTACAGGTAAGATGCAACTGTTGTATACTTTCCTCTTGAGCAATACCGCTAAGCTGCTAGTCATAATCTGGGAGTGCTTGCCAAATGCGCTCCATCCAATCTTATTCTCGTTATTTTCTTTTCATGGTCCGGATCTGCGGAATTACTACCTGTCTTAAGGACACATATTCGCCTACTACTTTCAGCACTTCGCTACCTAACGTAAACTGCGGTTCCTTCCCGAGGCTTTTGAACATTACTTTAGTCTTCTGCATATTGATTTTCAATCCTACCTTCCTACTTTTCCTGTCTAGGTCACCAATCATTCTTTGCAGTTCATCTTCTGAGTTTCTTAGCAAGGCAAAGCCATCAGAAAATCGCAGATTACTGAGGTATTCTCCATCTACCCTTATCCCTAACTGCTTCAATTCCAAGTCTCTGAATACTTCCTCTAAGCAAGCTGTGAATAGTACTGGGGAGATCGTGTCTCCTTGCCTAACACATCTTTATCGGAATTTTGCTACTTTCTTTATGCAGAACTATGGTTGCTTTGCAGCCACTATATGTATCTTCCAGCACTTTCACGTACGGTTAGTCTACCCCCTGATTTCGCAATGCCTGCATCATCGCCGAGGTTTCTATTGAGTCAAATGCTTTTTCGTAATCAATGAATGCTATTTATAAAGGCTTGTTATATTCCGAGCATTTTTCTATCACCTGGTTGATGGTATGGATATGATCGATAATAGAGTACCCCTTCCGAAAACCAGTTTGATCCTTGATTGCAGTCTAAAATTGTCCTAATTCTATTAGCGATTACCTTAGTAAATACTTTATACGTAACAGACAGTAAACTGATTGGTCTGTAATTTTTAAGGTCCTTAGCGTTCCTTTTCTTATGAATAAGGCTAATGTTTGCGTACTTCCATGGTTGCGGTATACCGTTGATGACACCAGGCACTGCGTATGCAGGGTGGCCAGTTTTTCTAGCACGATATCCCCCCCGTCCTTCAACAAATCTATAGTCATCTGATCCTCTCCAGTTGCTTTCCCCCTTTTCATTTGTATTGCTTTCTTAACCTCGTTCTTCGTCACTGCTGAAATGTCTGGCTGTTTTCACCTACCGCCAATCTCATTACGGTTCTGACTACTTTGGCTGCTCTAGAGATCAGTATAGAACTCCTCGGCTACTTTGACTATCTTGTCCATATTTCTGATGACGTTTCCGCCTTGTCCCTTAGCGCATACATCTGATTTCTACTTATGCCGAATTTCGTCTTCACTGCTTTTAGGCTTTCCCCGTTCTTTACAGCATGCTCATTTTTCTCCATGTTATACTTCCTTGTATCGGCCACATTGTGCTTATTGGTTAGCTTTGATATCTCTGAAAATTCAGTCTGGTCTGTTGGATTGGAAGCTTTCATACTCTGGCGTTTCTTTATCAAATCTTTCGTCTCCTTAGACAGCTTACCGGTGTCGTCTCTAACTATCCTACCGCCTATTTTTACAGCGCATTAAGTAATGATATCTCTGAAATTATTGTTTATTGCTTGTAGGGTAATGTCGCCATCCTCGGTTAGGGCTAAATATCTGTTCTGTAGTGCGATCCTGAACTCTTCTGCTTCTTATTATAAGTAATAAGTGCGGGTATTCACACAATATCAATTCCCCCATGATATCATGGGTGAACCCATCAATTCTGCTCGGGCATTGAAGAGAAGCGTTGCTTTTCGGGTTTGTATAGGGCGTGATTTAAGGTCGACTGCTGCGTTAGCCTGATGTAGAAACTGTGTATTTTGTAGCCTATATATTTTAACGCGAACTGACCTTTCGAAGGCACTATTTACCTGTCGTCACACAAACGTGTAACATGCGGCGGTGGGTAAAGTCATGCGACGAGAGAAAACAATCAGTCTTCTGAAAGAAAACAGCTTGAGATAAATGCTGAAACTCGGGACGATCGCACTTTTTCATCTTTACAATTTCCGCAACATATACCAAACAGCACGAAACATGTCCCAGCACTTCATCGAATATAGCACTCCAGTTGGATGTTTCAAGAGGTCTTGCAAAATCGAAGGTTAGCCCTTTGCGGAATGTTCCCGCGAGCAGCTCGTTGTCACAGTTCTTCTCATAAGTGGTTAGCGTGTTCTCAATGGTAAATTGAGTGGAGTACATTTGCTGAAATGTCAGCAGACATCGTCGCTTAATAGGCGTGCCCATGAAGTCCCTCCGCGGTCAAGGCTCGGCTCAGTCTAGTTTTCTTCCAGAGCGGTTTCGGATGAATTGAAAAGGAAAAAAGCAAAAAGAAAAGAGAATGGAAGTAGAAGGGCGGTTGTAGAGTTAGAGGGCTACGGGCAGAAGAGACTCCGCTGATAAATGCGCTCCACAGGACGCGCGTCGGAACGCAGCGCGTAAAGCCGCGCGGAATGAACCACTGAAGCCGTCAGGAAGCAACAAGACCCCCACCGACTGGCAACTGCCGTGACGTCGCAGACGTCTCACTCGTCTCGTGTGGGACGGCGGCGCACCGCGCGCTTCGCCCCTTGTTGTGATTATCGCCCTCTGACAGTGAGCGGGTGATGGAGGGTGGGGCCGCGGAATTTGTCGGCGCCGTTTTTACGGACGCGCTGTGCGTGTCACTCTGCCGTCGTCATTCCGGGACGCTGCTCGATACGCCGTCAGCCTCTTCCCTCCTCTCCCGATAACTGCTTCCTTCTCGCCCGCCCCCGTAGTTCGGTGCAATGGAGGAGAATACATTCGGCACACCTTGGCTAGTATCCTCAGACGACTGCTCCAGCTCCATTAGTTTCTCTTGCATACCTTCCTGCATGCACAGTCCGAATTTTCCCTGTTACGCGCAATTCGTATTCATCGTCTGCTCCAGGCAACCATGCTGCCAGGTAGTACCTTCCGATCAGAATCTTCTATTGCATCTGTCTTCGTCTTTTTCGTGGATGAACTTTAAATTCGTGAATCTGAACCAACCGTCCCATGGAAATGTCTTGCTTACAACCACCCCTTCCTCTATCTTGACCTGGAAAGCGAGTGAACAGGTCGGTACACTTTGCAGCGTGACTGTTCGTGCTCGCAGCACGGCGTTCGGGCGGAAGGACGCTGTAAGGAGGCGTTGAGTTTAGCGCGTTCTGCCGATATTTTTCTGCTCAGAAAAAGCGTCGATTTTTGGGTTGTCTTCGTGGACCGCCCTGTCAGTGTCAGCCCCTGCGAAATCCTGGGGCCCAAGGACGCTGCGCACAACTGACGGGAAGATCGCGAACGGCAGTGCGAAATGGATTTGGTCCTCGAAGCAGGTGAACACAGATGTGGCTTTGCTACCGCTGGCCTTCGTCCTCGCGGCGCAAGAGGAGGAGGGAGGACAGGAAAGGGCGAGGGACAGTCCCGGGCTTCGTTTCCGGGGCCCGGACACCCCGTTGTGCGTGGGAAGCCGTTGGCCGATCAATCAGCAGCGCCCGGCGGGCCGGTCCGGCCGACGGCGCTCGGCCGGTGAGCACCGGCGCGCTCAGACAAAGCGCTCCGGGGGAGCCCATCCGTCAGGCCGAATCAGCGGCTTTAATAGGCTGCTGTTTTCGGCCGCGGGCGCGCGCGATGAAGTTGTTGCGCGCTCGGTCAGCCCCCGCCACCCGCTGTCCCATGAGCGGCGCGAAGGAGGCAGCTGAATCGGCAGTGGCCGACCTGTCGCCCGCCCGCGCGCCCCGTTACAGCTGCCCCCGAAGACACGAGTTCGAAGGCGCGACACGTCGCCGGGACGCGCCTCTTGCTCGGTCGGCACCCCGCCACCATCGCGCTGAAGGTTTTCGCACGTAGGGTGCAGCCGTCCAGTATAGAGGCATGCGCCCATAATTTCAGCACGTGCGATGGTTAACTGCGGACGTACGATGTCTATGCTCAATGTGCTGGTCGATTGGAGGTTATAAAGCCTCGAATACTTATCAGAACTAGTGCTTTACCACGCGATTTTGCACACAATTTTAGTTGAAATAAGTGACTTGGTGGAAACAGCTGGAGAGTGGATCCCATGTTTCATTTCTAGGAAAGTGAGTTCCCAGGCGCCTTAAGCGATATATGTATATTAACCTGGTGCTACAGTGCTGCCCGAAGCCATACCGAAGTTGTTGTTTACAACGCTTATTGCCGGTTCACTTTATTGCTGCACAAGCTCACTCGTGCAACGTTTTCTCAAATTACTGAGCTTTCCCGCCTGGCCTCATCGTCTTTCACTGTGGAAGCGTGGGGTATTGCTAGAATGAAAGCAAGGAAGTACACTGCAATTTGTGCTGTCGTAAACCTTCTAATATTACCTACTCGTGTTCTTCAATAAAACATGGTGCTGGGCTAGTTGTTTAATTATACTCACTCAGGAAGGCAGCGCAAAAAGACAACCACAGGAGAGGACACGACACGAAGAAAGGTTGTTTTGTTGCGCTATCTTCTTACCGACTACTTGTGTTCTCTCCATAACACTTTTACTGTAGCATTCAATGCCTAATGTGGACTCTCCTAAAGGCGGCTTGCTGAACCAACGAAAGAAGAAATCACCCAAAAATGTGTCGCTGGCTAGCGTCTTCAGTGAGGTAGCGATAATGAGTTTTACCAGAGTACATTTATTTGCGTATACCGCTAGTGTTCCATCCCTCACGTGGTTTTGAAGAAAATGTTTAGCCGCATTGTGATGTCCTTATAGCTTTAAATTGGAGTAAGGGTTATGAATAAGCTGCACCCGCACGATGCCGAGTTCGGAAGAGATCGCGGGCATTTTATTAATTAATTTATTAATTTATTTATTTATACTGCCAGTTTCTTTATATGCGTTTTTACTGGAGTGAGCTTGCTTTTTTTGCCGACATGCCGTCAGCCAAGCATAACACTATTGTAAGGACACCGGAACGTTTTGGGCCAATGTTACAATGCGAGCAAATGAAATATTAAGAAAAAGAAGCCCATAAATTAGCATGAAATTTTCACAATGTATATTACAACGGAAATACAAAATACATGGTAAGGGCGCAAGAATGGCGAAGACAGTGAAGTACATCCCGTTTTGTTTCCTAGTGATGCCCTTTTATAGGTTATATGTATAAGAATTTCTCAATACTTTGCTGGGAAATCGCCGCATCGACTGGTGAGTTCCACTTCCGCACAGCTCGAGGACAAAAAGGAAAGCATAAACCTATTATTTGAGCGCAAATATTCTTCTATTGCATCTATTGCAAGTTTTTCTTGTGTCGCGTTTTTCTTTATATATATATATATATATATATATATATATATATATATATATATATATATATATACATCCCTACTCGTGTCCCTACTAGCCCTACTCGCCTGCAATTGTTATATTGTTCAATCAGGCTATGCATATTGTTGCAGAAGGCACACACGCGATATTTAGGCAATACTGAGCTGTGGTGTACACTTTCAGTAATGGAATTTCACGCTCCCGAGTATTTAATAATAATGGTCGGATTTATCAGAAGCAATTCCCTCGTATCTGGTCGGAATGCAGTTGTTACATTAACGGTGAAAGAAGAAGGGGCGGCTAGGCAAGGAGTTGCAATTTGCGCCACGATAACCGCTGCTAAACAATTGCCTGAGCTTTTGGTTTTTTTAAATGAGGCAATTTTGGGAGCGAACTTATTCCTTGCGTGGTTGCGCTTTCTTTCTTTCTTTCTTTCTTTCTTTCTTTCTTTCTTTCTTTCTTTCTTTCTTTCTTTCTTTCTTTCTTTCTTTCTTTCTTTCTTTCTTTCTTTCTTTCTTTCTTTCTTTCTTTCTTTCTTTCTTTCTTTCTTTCCATTACAGAAAGCCGCAGCGAAAGCTAAAGGCTACAGAGCCTGGCTTTCGCTCCGGATGACGTTCAGCGTGCAGTTTGAAAAACGTATACAAAAACATACAAAAGACCAATTCGAGCCATAAACACAACGCGCAAATACAGAAATTGTTTGCATGAAACTGAGTCACGCCAAATAACTATGGATAATAAAAAAATAGAAATTCAAAGATTGTCATTTTATTGCTCATTGCTATGTAATAAAACAACTGCAATTAATGAAACAATTGAAACATACCGCTGTAGATGATGTCAATGAAACTGTTTGTTGAACTTAGTGATAGAGTATGGAAAACTTGCAAAATAATAAAGAAGAGCACATGTACTCTTTGATACAATAAAGAACACAAAACAAAACAAAAAATTAAACTATGCAATTGCGATGTCATGCTTGAGCAGTAGGGCTTTAAGAAACTTTTTGGGGACAAGTTTGTTAAAATTTACGAGCGTATCTACAAGATTCAACAGAAAAGGTAACTGGTAGTCTGTATGTTGCGCGGCCGTAGTTTGTTCTTGTGGCAGGTGTCCTTCTCGGCGAAGAAAATACTGTGAACTTGGGTTTGTATCTGAAGCTTTATATAACTTATTGCTGTTAATGTATTGTAAGATCTTGTAGTAGCAGACCTGGTTTGCTTTGATTATTAAATGTTGCGAAAAGAGCGGATGCGTTGGGAGAAGATGGGGCTTGCCATAGAAGTTTTCAAATATTCTCAGCGTTTTTTTTCTGCAATATAATTAAGCTCTTATAATTTTAGGCTGTCGTAGTTCCCAGACGAGTACGCAGTATGGCAATCGAGAGTAGAAGAGGGTATAATAAAACATTTATTTTTTCAGCCAAAGTGGAACGAGGTTCTTATACAGACACCCAAAAGCTCGACTTAAGCCTCCTGCTAGACGGCTCACATACGTATTCCAAGATAAGTTATTCTGAAACCACGCACCCAAACATTTTTCTGTCGTTACCTGATCTAGCAGCTTATTGCCGAAATTGATGACGATTTTGCAACATAGAGGTTTATTTATTGGTGCTGTAAGAGTACGTTCGGTCTGGGGTCGGTGTTCTGGTCGAACGCTTAACTAGCGCGTCAGTCTCTTGTGTCTTCTTCTTTGTCTGCCGTCTTCTTCGTAGCACGCGCCTTTTCGACATACGCTCGTCGTCTTTGTCTCCGTCGACAGTCACCGAGCGTTGGTGTGACACTACAGTGTAAAGAATAAATATCTGGTTTTGTTTATGTTTAACCTTAATTTATTGATATCGAGCCAAAGGGATAGTGAGCTGAGGTAGTTATTCACTGTTTCCTGAAGCGAATTGAGCGATTTGCCTGCGAAGAAAAGTTAAAATTACGCATTTAAAAATTACGAAGCAAAATATTGCATACTTTCAAATTATGTCCAGCTGTTCCCAATTTATATTTACCTCGTTACGCTTACACACAGCCACATCATTATATTATGCCAAATGTCTATGGTCTATAATAATCTCCAATCAGTTATTTCATAAGGATGAATGTATTAGCCTCATGGTTATCCGCTACATCTTCGACATAGGCTTCTTGTTTTTTTTTTTTTTTTTTTTTGGCTGCAGGGCGTTAAGCAGCACAAGCAATACTGTGTCAATCAAGCAATGGGGTCACAGATTGCACCACGTGCCTCCAGCTCAATACAGTACCTCTCGAATCAGGACCTTGAAGATCTTATCAAAGCGTTCACGAAACCCTTAACAACTACCTCGGGCGCCTAGTGCAGAAGATAGCACAACTTATTGAACCCGTTGTGGCTAGATGGGCGCCATAGAAGTAAAGAGAAAAAAACGAAAACTGCCTTTGATTTCAAATCTTAAAACCTTTGAGACGATGCTCGTTATCAAATTTCCAGTACTCCCCATTCGCAGTCAAACAACACAGCCCCGAAACCGCAAGCAGTGCTAACTGCAGGTTTATCGCAGTAAAGGCCCTAAGTACATTTCGGACCATTGCATTAACCACGTTGCGCGGTCGCGGCCGCACAACACTGCCCAAAACCATAATTCGTGCTAATCGCACGCTGATAAACTGAGAAGGGTGAGGATTCTCAAAAATAAGTGGCGAATAAGTTTTCCGTAAGCTTTAGAAGAAAGCGAGCTGAAAGTGCGCATAACTGCCATAGTTAAGCAATAATGCTTAAGAGATAATTCCAAAGTTAAGATCAGGTGCACACTCACATTCTTAACGCGATAACATTAACGGCCCCATTACTAAGAAAAATTGCTGATGGTTTAGCTTGATTAAACATAGCGTGTAAGCGAAAGCTTGATTAATAATGGTTACATGTGGTAAACGTAATAATTTAGAAGAGAAGAAGCCGGTCAACGTGATCGAGGAGATTCGACAGACGCCAAGAAGAAAACAGCAGAAGGGAAGAAGGATACGGGAAGGAAGAAGATTCGGACGGTGATGTTTCAAAAGGACCGGAGCAAAATTCGGAAAATGCAAAGAGGAAGAAAGAAGAAGCGAAGAATAGCGTAGGGCGCATGCGTAGTTGTTGCCCGGCCCGAAGACATTGGCTTTCGCTTCATAATCCGGTGTCGGTTTCGGCGTTGTGAGCAAGAAATCACGGTTATGGCGCTTGCAAGTGTTAGCTGGTAGCTGGCATGGCCAGACACTGCTTCTTTGGTGCTTTATGCGACTTAAAGATACCACATGATACAATTTGCTCATTAGAGGTGCTTGAGAAAGTGAAATAAGAGTCAACCTTGTGCCGAGGTGCCGAGTCAGGTATGCTGGCACGTTCATACGGCTTTGTTAAAGAGGTGCTTTACACCTGAGGCGGCCGCTTACTTTATAAATGTGCCCCATAATTGTTAGTCATGGCTCCGATTCCCTTACATAATCTAGACGTTTCAACCTTTAAGATAGCATAGGAATTGTATGAAACATGGCGTGTGCATTTGAAATCCTTTCCACTTCAAAGTCTTATAGTCGGTTAGTCGCACACCTAATGTAAATTTTGAATTTTTTTCTCCAGTTTTGTTTCGCGGAAAGGACTTCCCTTTTGGAGAGCCTTTTATGCCGCTGTTTTCGTATCAGTAGACGAGCAGTAAAGAAGCTCAGCGGAATAGGTAAATTACGAGCACTCTTCGGAACATTTGCGCTAGAAGTCCTGAAGGGATATTTTGGGTCGGTTTATTTACTTCCATTTATGCGTTGCATCCCAATGTTGACAACTGCGGACAGATGACTCGCGCATGTCGTGCTTAGGGTAGACGGGACCACCCCTGTCGGTCGGCAGAATCTTTCATCAAGGGATGGAGCGGGCGTTATCACTGTATGCCGCATGTGTCGCATGCGAATACCTCAATCAGGCAGTTAACAACCCAGTTGTTTTACGAGGCCGTCGGCAGAGAAATACTATATATCCTTACGGGGCATCCCTGGACAAGAACGACTCGGAAAAGGTCAAGAGGCGGTGGCTGTGCGCGCTTTACGGTCGCCATATGTCCCTCACGAACGGACTGCAAAAGTAGGTAGAACGATGTCTTTTTTCTTCACGTTGGAGAGACGCGACGGAAAACGTGGCCAGTAGCTTCAAAAAGAGAAAAAGCACTATATCACCCGAATAACACAGGAACTGAGAGTTGTGGCTTTTTTATTTAGTTCATCTTCAGCAACAAGATATCCATCTTAGGCTGAACGACCATGGTCGTCAACGTCTTCATCGCCTCTCTTCGGCCTCAATCGGTATGTGTTTCTTGAAACAAAGATGGCTGGGGAAGGGAGGTGAGGGGAGGATCATGAGAAAGGGAGAATGAAGACAAGGCTGACACGACGGCTTGGGTGCTCTGTCCCGATCTCTACCTCCTGATTGGGTCTCTTCAAACACGACGCATCTTCAAGAACACGTCTATCGAAAGAAATGGACTGCGGCTGCAAGTTGTGTGCAGCTATCCATTAAGATTTCTGAGGTTAATGATCCTAAGATAGTGCTCTTACACCACAAAATATGGTGGAATGTTGGGTTTAACATTGCCAAAGTGCACGAGGAACTCGAGGACACTCATAGAGGCTATAGAATAATTTTCCTCGCGGACACAACGCTCAGCACATGGCCGTATCCGAATTTCACTTCTGCTAAAAACAGCTACCGAGGCCAGGGTTCAACCCCATAGCCTTTGACTTGGCCAATGTAATTGGCATTAATTCACCACTGCGATAACAGATAACCGAGAAAGCAGCAAATTGAGGCCCACATATATCACCGGGCGTATACACGCCCAAAGAATGATTTCGTTCGTCGGGCACTATGCGTGTTGGGCTGCTCAAGGTGAGCGCGTGCAATGTGTGTACTACGTTTAGTACCGGATGAGCCTTTGTTTTTGTGTGTGTGTGTGTGTTTTTGCATATCATTAAACATACGCCAGTCCGCCCCGAAAACATCGCAACTGAAACAGGGTACGAAGTGGGGGGGGGGGGGGGGGTAAACTCCGCCGACAGCGGCGAACTAGGCGTACACCATGAACTTGACGTGCATTTAATATCTACCTAAAGGCATCAAGGTGTAATGACGCGAGAATTAAACATTTAAGCTCAGCCACGTCCGTGGCAAACATTTGACAAGAGGACTGGATCTATCAAAGGGAAAAAGATTAAGAACCGTCCCCGCTGCTACCGCGCCCTATTTTCGCACCCGCAAGGAGTTTAAGCTTCCACCGATCGCAGGCAAAGCCGGATTTTCGAAGTGCGTCACATTCGGAAGCACTGCACGGTACACATAAAAACGGGAGGAGGGCGGGTGGTATGCATGATACATTCAAGGAGCGCACACGAGGATCCATTGCCTAAGCGCGAAGAAACGCGCGAGGATTCAGAAGTAATGCTGCAGAATCCCAACGGATAAGGGAAACAAGACAGGAGCGACCAAACGAGAGGAGATCCGGTGAGGGGGCTAAAGAGAGAGCGATGCCTCGTAGACGTGTCCGCGGTGAGTGAAGAGCGGGCACAGGTCGTGTAGGTCCGCTGCCGGGCTGCTCCGGCGCGCGGGCGCAGCAGCAGCGAGAGTGGGCAGCCTCCCCTCCTCCTCTCTCGGTCGTCGCTTTTTCGATAAGTCGGTGGTGCGAGGCGGGTAATTAAATTTAATGGCTGCCCTCGGTGCGCCCGCTCGGACCTTATCGGCGTGATTAATGTGGACGGCTCAGTGGGCCTCCCGCGATAAGCAACCGGGCGGCGGCTCCCGTGCATGGCGGGTGCGCGGTATGCGCTGGCAACTCTGGCATGAGCGCGCACTCGGACGCTGGAAGCGACTCGTCGTCGTCTCCTTGTCCACCGTGGGAGAAACTGCGGCACGAAGCCCTGTCGCCGCCGCTGCTGCTGCTGCCTCCATCGGGGCCGTCGGCCGCGGCGGCACATGAAGCGAATGGAGGAAACACGGACGACCATTTTTCCGTCGTTTGCTGTGCATTACTCACGCGCCGCTCCGCTTGGCGTCAGAGCAGAGCGGAGGCACGCAAGGGAAGAGACAGCGCCCTGAGGGCAAAAATGACAGTCGCTGATCACAGTAGAAATCGACAGTGCTTCTCCTTCTTTATTTTGCCTCTTCTGCACTGTTACGTTTCGGGGTAACACTACTGTGCTGCTTTAAAAACGTGCAGATTTCCCCCCTCAAGTTCACGCTTAATGCGTGGCTAGTCAGTGCTACTAACATGTCGATATCGCGCCTTTTTTGTTTTTGTTTTCCTTTTCTCCTGCAGTTTTTTTTCTTCCCGTTTCTTTTTAAGCAAGCCGGACTTACGAATCCTCTTGCGACGGTTGTCGGTCCGCTACGTTATAGCTTTCCTTTTTCCTTATCTGTGTTCATGCCTTAATTGAAATAAAGGAAGGAATGCGGCGCCTACTTGCCGCATGCACCGAGCACCAGTCAGCAACAGCAGTGCCACTCAGCACCGTGTAATAGCCCAAGCGAGGCTGCTTTATTAATATTTCCTTAGCTAAAATATGGCATCCGGAAGCAGCACCGATATATCGAGTATACTCTATAGCTGTGTGATTGCGTGTCATTGTGCGGTTCGTGGCCATTTCATTCTATATTTATTCATTGCCTGATATTTTTTCTGGGGTGCTCTCTGCCTGTTAGAAGCGAGACAGAGACGCTTGAGAATATATCATTTTAGAACCTGTGAGCGCGCCCCGCCGGGGTGGTGCAGTGGTAAGACGCCCGACTACTGTCCGGAGTGCCCGGGTTCGAACCCGACCTCGGCGGCTGCGCTTCGATGGAGGCGAAACGAAGTGGCGTCCATGTGCTGTGCGATGTCAGCGCACGTTAAAGATCCTCAGGTGGTCCAAATTACTCCGTAGCCCTCCACTACGGCTCCTCTTTCTCTCTATCCACTTTCACTCCCACCTTCCTCCCTACCCTTACGGTGCGGTTCAGGTGTCCACAGAAACAATGTGTGACAGATACTGCGCCTTTCCCTTCCTATGAACCAAATATTATTATTAACCTGTGAGCGCAAATTTCGCCGTTCTTTACTCATATATTGGCAGCATCAGTTGTGTGTGTACATAAAATTTTATTATTGAGAGCTCTCCTTCCCCTTTTAGAAGAGCACCCTAGGTCAGTCGCAGTGACGTTGCCAATATTCTAGTTCACTGTAATTAGGGGCTGTCTTAAGAGTATTGCAAGCGTTTAAGTGTGACAGCTGTAGTTTCCGACATGAATAAATTTTGGTTCTAAAATGAAGGGAAATAAAACGCAACTTTTATGCTCCCTCCTCGAAGTCATTCCAGATCAGTCGTGTCCGACTGTTTGTTCCTCTATGAACCATACCACGCCTAGTTGTCTGGTCGCCCACTACCTTTGTCTCACAATGCCTCACAGATGCCATCTAACAATCGGGTTCGCTGCCTACCGCTTCTCCGGCGTTCCTCAATCTTGCCCAGCATCAAGGTTTCCTCCAGTGACTTTTCTATTCACATGAGATACGTAAAGCAACTGAGCTTTAACCTTAAAATTTGAACTTCCAATGAGCAGCCAAGGTTTATGGTGGCCAGTATCGACTGACTTGATCTTCTTTCAATCCAAAAAACTCTCAAGAGAGTCTGCCAGCACCACAGTTCAAAACTATCAAGTCTTCGGCGATCAGCCTTCTTCACAGCACAACTTCGTATCCATACATGACAACTGAAAAACAAAGACCATAACGCGAATTATCCGTATATTGGTTGGCAGCCTGATGTATCTGCTCTATATTGGGCGGCATCGATGCTAGCCATGGCTGTCTTTCACAGAATCAAACGTCTCCTAATTTCATGACTGCAGTCACCTTCCGAGGTAATCTAGGAGCCCAAGAAGAGAAAATTTGCAATGGCTTCCACTATATGTTTTGGCTGAGTGGCTGTGATGCTCTTGAAAAAGGGGCGTCAGACGTAGGAATTAAGGCCTTTCAGTCGTACGGCTAGGATGCTGTTAGCAAACACGCGTTCCGGCCATAACGGCTCTTTTTAGGTGCAGGCGAAAATGAAGGCGTTCGTTTACTATGCGATGTCAGTGCATGTAAAAACGTTGCTGTGGTTTAGCTTTAGGCTAAACCTAGAGTTACGCGCGAGCTACCTGCATGGCTACGCTTAGGTTCAGCTAGAAAGTAAGGAGATGGAAAAATACTATGTGCAAACATAGTAGTTTACTTTGTCGTTTCAGGTGTATTTATGGGGGCACTTTTGACCACTAAAGTGCGATGAGGTGAAAGCCTCTAATGCGCGGTGGTCCCAAGCCCTCCACTACAACACCTCTTTTTCTCTGTTCTTACTCCCACCTTCGCGATGACGCGATAGCGTAAGCCAATACAGACCAACACCGTGTTTACAAACGAAGGGGGCGCTCGCGGCGTCGCAGCCGACTGGGGGTGAAAAATAGGGTTAGCGCCCATAGGAATACATGGAACCGAAATATTCCTAAGAAGTTTTCTCATTTCACGGGGCACCTGTGATGTCGTTATTCAGCACAAAGCAACTATGAACATCCTAGAACAGATAGTCAAAATATGAAATCTCATTACCGAGGTGAAGTATTTTTAAAACACCGCGAAACATGTTGGGGTGCGAGTTGGGAGGGCGACCCGTAGAAATACATGCAAACACAACTTACCGGAATATTTTTCTCAATTCGCAGATCATCAGAAGTGGTGGCCGGTCGTTAAACGTTGACCAGCGCTTTGAAGAAGTGTGTGCTTAAGTATGGTGCGTCATTACGGAGGTGTTCCACAAGGAAGTATATGGGACCATTTTTCTTTAATATTAATATTAATGATATTGTTTCAATCGCATCACTTATAAAATTTAAAACCTACGCAGACGACACTAGCATGTTCTTTTCGAGAGACAACACTGATAACATGGCCGACCAATCTAATCGCACATTCGAAAACTTGGAGCACGAGAAACGCATTTGAACTAAAGATTTCGAAAACAAAAATTGTTATTTTCAGGGCCTCGGCGGCTGCGTTTCGATGGAGGCGAAACGAAGTGGCGTCCGTGTGCTGTGCGATGTCAGCGCACGTTAAAGATCCCCAGGTGGTCGAAATTACTCCGTAGCCCTCCACTACGGCTCCTCTTTCTCTCTTTCCACTTTCATTCCCACCTTCCTCCCTTCCCTTACGGCGCGGTTCGGGTGTCCACAGAGCAAGTGTGACAGTTACTGCGCCTTTCCCTTCCTGTGAACCAATTTACTTACTTACTTACTTACTTATTTTCAGGGCCAAGAACAAAACGTTTGCTTAACTAAGGACATAAGTTTTGGGTCTCTTCTACTGGATATAGTCCCTACATTTAAATCATTACGAGTCATCTTTAATGAAAGAATGAGGTGGGATAATCACGTCGCTGATCTTATCAAAGAAATTATCTCAAGTGATTGGTATCGTTCATAGAAACCGTCATGTGTTACCAACAAATGTAAAAACTTTGATTTATAAATCTCTTTATTCCCGACTTAGGTATGGAATCTTGACTTAGGGCACAACAATGCAAGACAATCTACAAAAAAATGCATCATCTACAAAAAAGCTTTTTGCGCATTGTGGAACAAGTAGCACCATTACACCGTACAAGTTATTTTTTCTTAAAACACAAAATAATCTCAGTCCTAAACCTCTCAAGCTACCTTTTAGCTAGTAATTACAAACGTGAAATCTCAAACCCTATAGGTTTTATTCAAAAACTGACAAACCTAGAAAGCCGGACACAAAGGCATGCAACCCGCAACACCGATATTGGCAAGTTATAACATACAGAACTACCACGGCCACTCAATGGAAGCGCACTAGGTGCGGCCTGCTGCGTCGCCCGAAACCGGCGCGAGGCGCTTACTTCCCGGCGCCTCCGCCGCGGCGCCACTGCTCGGGGAAAGTTTAGAGATACCAGTGGCCGGGTGAATAAACCGGCAGTGGAAACTAGGAAAAAACGACTGTAAGATTGGTGGCTTAAAAGCAGAGAAGTGACATATTGTTAGTAATGTAGAAATAAAAAAATTAAGAAACAGAATGATGGTTTAGTTAACCAATCTAAATCAATAATTTAGATATAGGGAGAAAAATGAGCATGATAGCTACTGCTACCACTCCTTTTCAAAACGGACGCTCCTATATTCCATCCATCCATCCGTCCGTCCGTCCATCCATCCATCCATCCATCCATCCATCCATCCATCCATCCATCCATCCATCCATCCATCCATCCATCCATCCATCCATCCATCCATCCATCCATCCATCCAGGCGCGGAGAGCTGCCCCTGGCTGCGCTTTGAGTGAGGCGTCGGAGTGGTAGGAGCCTGTTATTTTAAGGATATAAGAGCTCCTCTTCATACAATTTGGCAACACGAATTCGTATATAACGTCATGTCTTAGTGTGAGCATGTCAGCACTTAGCGCTTGCTCGGCAAGGATGTATACTGGAGTGTGCCCCGAAAAACTTAATGTGATAGTGGTTCAAGGGCACTCGATTGGAGTGCTCGCATTACCGTGATGTTGCATTCGGATCAAGTTGTTTGTCAAATGAAAATGTCACCCGGTTGGAAACAATTCGAAGCTGTTCAGCTGCCATGGTAGCCTAATGCATACCCACTTAAATCACTATGTCGCGAATTCCGTATGTCATTTTCATACCATTCACTCATTCCTGCATACAGCGTTTATACACAAATTGGTGTAAACATGTTCGAAACTGCTAGCGCTGTCCAATAAAAAAAATTTGCTATTGTGAGCGGCCTCTGTGAAAATGCGACAGGTATCCAACCTTTCTTGGTTGGTTTGGTTTGGTTTGTGGTGTTTAATGTCCCAAAGCAACTCAGGCTATGAGAGACGCCGTAGTGGAGGACTCCGGAAATTTCCACCACCTGGGGTTCTTTAACGTGCACTGACATCGCACAGCACACGGGCGCCTTGCTTTTCGCCTCCATCGAAAAGCGGCCGCCGAGGCCGGGATTCGATCCCACGTCTTCGGGAACAGTAGTCGAGCGCCGCCAATCTTTCTATCTCGTTCTGACAAATGTTACGGTGGAAATGTGAAGGTGTTTATTTGGTAAAACCTAGATGATAACTTGGTATCTTCGACTTAGTTGGAGATCGTAAACTTTGTACGACAGAACGCTGTCCGCCATCGCTTCCCGCATTTTGAATGACCGGTCAAAGTAAGCGCGCTTCATAGTGCCGGTCTGCCTCTAGGTGCTACGCATATGCGCGAACGTTTTTATTACTATATTTATTGGCTGCTCACAAACTTATAATTTTACTGGTTTCTAATTTTCAATGGAAGAACGCGCATCGAGTGTACCTGTTGTGAAACTAATTCTTACCTGCGATCGCAAGAATGTTCACGCTTCAGAACGCAACTGCAACCGAGATTCAGCGAGCAGCCGAGTACATGGCCACACACAAAAAGGGAAGAAAATTACCATTCGCAGACGGAAAACTTTTCTTGAGAGAGGTTTATGGCATAGCAATAAATGTCGTTCCACTGTTGAGTCGACATTTCCAGCCCAGCTCGCTTTCAGCGGGTGCAGTAATTTAACTATATCTTGCATAGCTCCTCAGCACGGGCACGATCATTGTTTTCATAGATTAGCTGCAGGCACTGTGCACACTGAGAAACCAATGCTGAAATCAAAAGTTTACACAACTTGCTACTTCGCCGGACCTCTTCAGACTTCATCATCCTGTTAATGAAGGTGCTCGTAAGCTGACAAAGCTTGATTTCTTCATTTGCAGGGTACTTCAAGCCTCCATTTTCCTTAGTTTTCATCAACATGTAACTGGTCCAGTTGTCTTATATTTCCTGCAACGGTCTCTTGCACGACTGACATGCCGCCTCAAAACCATTACCAAATATCGCATAAATTTGGCAACAACTTGGTAGTGATAAACAAAAATTGGGGTTCTTAAGTCTCCTTGCGGAGCCTCGTTACCATACCCGCGCTTTGCTACCTGCTTATTCACCATATCCCTTAATTACGTCCTCTGTCGCATATCATTATCATACCGCCTTAAGCTACCGCATTATATGAAATAGCACCCTACACATAAGTATATAAAGCCCCTCTTTACCGAAGCCGTACGAACGTGCCCTATAGGAGTATAGTGTGCCTGACTTGGGATCTAAGGGTCCCACTTTTAATTCCCATTTCACCCTTACGTCTTATTGACTCTCTCTGGTTTGGCAGCTCCTGCCACATTGAACATGTAATGCGTTTCTAATTGCGCCAAAAGTGTCTGGCCATGTCACCAACGAAAGTGCCTCTTACCAGAGAAGTATTTTTACGACTTTCCGCCGACAGAGCGGGCGCCGAATTTTCTGTGGAACGGTTGGTTGGTTGGTTGGTTTGTGGGGTTTAACGTCCCAAAGCAACTCAGGCTATGAGAGACGCCGTAGTGGAGGACTCCGGAAATTTCGACCACCTGGGGTTCTTTAATGTGCACTGACATCGCACAGCACACGGGCGCCTTGCTTTTCGCCTCCATCGAAAAGCTGCCGCCGAGGCCGGGATTCGATCCCGCGTCCTTGGGAACAGTAGTCGAGCGCCGTAACCACTGCGCCACCCCGGCGGGGTTCTGTGCCTTTTCAGTTTATCGCATCGGCTTAAACAGTCTCGAGAGTATAAACAGATGTTGTATGCACAGGCTATTTGCTTGCAAGGCCAATTAGACTAGCGGCAAAATTTAGAACAAATTGTATGCTTATATATATATAAAAAAAAAACCATCGTACCTTTTTTTGATTTCTCCTCGCAACATAACCTGTGAGCGCTGTGAGCGAAAGTCAGCGCTCGTTGTGTCGTCCTCTAATCTTGTGCTCCCGTCCTGTGTTCCGCGCTGCTATCCTCAAGATAACCTGTGAGAAAAGCTTCTGGTGCTACCCCATCGTGTTCATCTCCTTCCCACATCGTTAAAAATCCCAGGTGACTGGCTAGCTCCCTGGTAACTAAATAGGTTAAACAACATGACGGAAACACAGGAAAAGAGGACGACACAACTAGCGCGGTTGTTCCGTCTTGTTCTCCTGTGTTCCCGTCACGTTGTTTCCGCTGTCAACCTATAACTAATCACCAACAACTCCAATCTGCTGCCTCTTGCTGCAAATTCAACGGCAGCTGGTAGGACATTATACTTCAGCATCTGGACTTTTTAACCTCAGCGCCGCTTTCATTCCAGAGAAAGCGAGTGCATTTCCACTCCTCGCTGCTGCCTTTGCCTGAAGCGAGCGCGACAGATAAAATTAGAGGGTCTCTTTGATGTCTCTTAAGCGGAGGACGACGAAAGCCTACCCTTCTCCTACGTTTGCCTTTAATCGTTTGCCACAGTTGCAGTCATTTCAAGTCGTCGTTTGATATATTGGTCGTTTCCCAGTCATGATGAGTCTGCCATGCAGCGTAGTCATTGTAATCCTTACCACTCATAACTAAGCAGGTTACTCATTTAGAATAAGTATAGTCGTCATTACAAGTCGTCGTTTGACATATTGGTCATTTCGTATCATTCGGAGGATGGATGAGTCATGTCTAGCTATTATAGTCATTAACACGCACCATTAAGCATTTTTACTCATTTCTAATCAAGTGCAGTCATTACATGTCGTAGTTTGACATACTGTTCATTACAAATCATTTTAGTGATTATTAATCATTATTAGCTATAGCATTAGTCATTACCTTCATCAATGCCTATTTATAACTTTTATTGATTACCTATCACCATCAACCATTTTCATTCTGAATCTCCCTCCTTGCATGTCCGCTTTTTGCGACTGACACACCAGCGCACAGATGCGACACTGATTACAGGCACAGCCTTTGCGCACAGATTTTCACTCCGTGAGCCTAGAACGGCTTTCGCCTTAAAAAACAAACGCGTCCCGTCTCAACGTTAGCGTACTTGCACACGCGCACACAAAAAAGTTTGCGTTTAACACGCATACGCGAGGCGAACGCGTCCAGAAAAGAAGCAAACCGCGCGCTCAGAGCCGGCGACCCCGGCGCCCTCAGCAGAAATAGCGGGCGAAACTGTAAACTCCCCAAGGACGCGCTTGCCCATTGACGGCGGCGCGACGCAGCAGGCCTCAGTGTGCTTCCATTGAGCGGCTGTCGAACTACATATGGACAACATACACTAGAGAACAGACTGTCCCGATTAATAAATGTGCTATTTCAAACAAACAACGCTCGATCCGAATTGTCGTTTTAAGAACTTTTTGAGCATTTACTTATTATGCCGTAACATGGCGATGGCGAGAAAAAAAAAAAAAACAAGGATAAAGCAATGAAAATGTCTTTCACATTGTATGCCTTATTATTATTGTTTGTTTTATTGTCTTTTGTGCATGAAGAAGTGTTAATGTATTCTGTACGCGATTTTGGTCGTGTATTCATGCTGTAGTTTTTATGTTACATGGTCTTTTTTGTGCTTGCCAAAGTGGGGCTCTGAGGCTCTGTCAGGCTGCAAAAGGCAGCTTTTACTTCAGACCCCCGCCATCATGTACACGGTGATAGAAAATAAACTTATTAATAATATTATTATTATTACATTATACCGATAAATTTTCTTCGTTGCAGTGACCATCGGGCCCGCCTCAACATTGAGGCTTTCAATTGGGCTAGTTCGAAAAGCAGCTGTGGCGAGACGAAGGCCGAGGTGCTGCACTGGGTCGAGCATTTTAAGGGCAGAGCTTGATGCCGAAACTTAGATTGTGCATTGTGTGACAGAATCACGCTGTTCAGGAGCTCAAGAGGTAATCACGATCCGTGCCCCATGACTTATGAGATAAGATTTTTAGTGGGTTGATTGCTTCAAACATTATTGTCGCAACTATTTTAAGTGTGCAATGAAGGAGGGTTTTTGTCAATTACAGTGCAAAGGAATTTGGATTCTTTTTTAAAGGCAAGGCTTTGGTCATTGTCCGGGACGATCTGCCATATCATTCCAAGTTAATGTTGGCTTTTTCCCGCGGTAGTTACTCTAGATGTAAAGCTATCACGAGATGGCGCCAGCGTCGATATATAACGGTAAAATTAACTATCTATAGATGGCGCCAGTAGTGCGGCACCTGTGACTCCGCTACTGCGCAAGCGTGAAAGCCAGAGGAGTTTTTGGCATCGGGAACTGGGCGCGAGCGGACACATCTTCGTGGGACTCCGCAGTCGTCGGCGAGCGGAGACCTCGCGGGACGTTTCCCACCTGTTCGCCCTGTCCGACCACGGAGCTTAACCCTTCCCATATAGCGTGGGCTAACATTCGCCCGCAACCTTCCTGGTGAGGCGAACGACCTAGATTCATTAGCATCTTTTGTTGCTAGCTGGCGTTACTGTTATTGCAAAAATAAATGCCTGTTTGTTGTCAGCACATGTTGTCCCTTTGCTCCCAAAAGCACGGCCCGCAGTGGTCGGCATGCGCTCGGAAGCACATGTGATCACTAGGTGGGGCCGGAGATTTGGTCTTTCAGCCGCGACTAAGGGGGGAAACGTATGTATCCCCTATTAAAACCCCACACCCTTCAACGTGATGTTGGGGTCATGTCTAATGCCCCGCTGCTTGGGAAAAAGTACGCAGGTGCTCTTTTCGGAGTTTAATTTAAATCGAGTTTCGTCAGCCACCAAGAGAGTCTGTTAACACCTAGCTGAATCTGTCGTTCACTGGTGGCCAAGATGCAATATTTGAAGCTAACCTAGATATCATCGACGTCTACAGAATAAGAACTGGTTTTTTTGCCACATGCTTTTTAGCGAGTTCATTTTGAGTATGAAAAGTGGGTAACTGAGAACACCTCCTTGAGGAACACCGTTCTCCTGTATGTACTGCTTTCACTATGAATTGCCAACACGAACTTTGAAGGTACGATCTGACAGGTAGTTTTGTATAGTTTTCAGCATGTTACCAGTGATGCCGAAAGAAAAGAGGTCTCGTGGGATATCATAGCGACAAGGTGCATCAAGAATGCGCTGTACCAAGACCGAAAGAGCATATAGACAATGATGCTTGTGCACAAAAACATACCTTGAATAAGACAAATGCAACGAGTTGATCAATTGAGGACCGCTCAGTCCGAAATCCAGCTTTGTATTTGTCAAGAAGACCATTGTATTCAAGGCAATGAAGGAAACGATTTATATTTTTTTTCGAAGAACTTGCATAGGAACCTAGTTAGATCAATTGGTTGATTAGTCGCTGGAAATGTGGGTTCGTTTACGAGTTTCAATACTGGGATAATGATAGCTTCCTTCCACGCTTTAGGAAAGCGTCCTGTGACCCATGTCTTATCAAACATACTACGGTTTCAAGAGTATCCACATGAAGGTGCCTGAGCCTTTCATATGTGATTCGGTCGAGACCCGCTGCTGTGTTCCCAAAAGTACCTAGTGCAATCATCAGCTCTTGCTGGGAAAATGGGCTATTATAACCTTCTGTGCACGGCCTTGTATCATTTATAGACTTTCCTCGGCTTTCGTGTGCCGCAAGAAGGAAATATAATAGTATGCTGAGCTGGATAGGTATTCAAAGTGTTAACCTAGTGTGTCGGCTTGACGGTCGAGAGAGTCACCACTTGTGGTGATAAGGAATGTTGGGTGGTAGGACGTTTGAGTGCTCTTATTCTGTTGGAAACTTTGTGTGCATCGGAATAAAGCTCACAGAAGAAAGGAATGCTGCCCAGCTCTCTCGCTTGGAAATACGTCGAACACGCCTGTCATCTGTCTTTGTACGCTTAAAGGCTATTAGGTTTTTAGCTCTCGGGTATCGGCGTAGCTACAACCATGCTCTATTTTGACTTTCACGAGCAGTGTTCGCTTGTTTCGTGGTCCGCTTGATGTTTGTGGAATGCATTTTCTGCAGCCTCTATGATGTGCAATGTGATCCAAACCTGCGTTTCGTCAACTCCTAAATGAAAAATCGATCAACAGAGCAATGTTGATGTTGCCTGTACATCTCCCAATCAGTTGCATAATCTTCAAACTTTTCAGTATTAGTGACGCTTTGGTTTTTATTTCCAGCGTACCTCATGGAGATCGGAAAATATTCACTTCCGTATAAATGGTTAATAACACTCTGTAGCTGCCAAGAGCATTGGAGAGCCGATAGCTAAATCTATGGCGGCGTGCGTGTGTGTCTGTGTGTGTGTGTGCGTGTGTGTGTGCGTGTGTGTGCGTGTTATAGGCTAATATATAGTATGTTGGCTCGCTTTACTTAAGTAAGCATGATACAGAAGAAAATGAGAAGTTTAAATTTTCCCACTTTGGGAGTTGTCCTCGTGCAAACCCATAATAAGTGTTGTACATTGAATTCTCCAACAAGCAGGCAATGCTCTGGAAGTTGGTCAATAAGGTTTTCAAATTTCTTGCTACATAGGCTATAACCTGGAGAGATTTAGTGACATGCTGCTGTTATTTTATCACAAATTAAGGCTGATATTGCCACTGCCATCAAGTCTGTATGAAACGAGGCATGCCAAGAAAGAATCGATGTTAGTGCTACAATGGCAACGCACCAGATTCGTGAGCACTGCCATGTCTATATTTTCGCAAACGTAATACAGTGTCAGAAAACCTGTGTCTGTTGGCTTTAAGTGCGCTTCTTGCAGGCAAAGTAAAGGTTTCACTTATGTCATCAAGATTTTTAAGCAGTCCTCGACAGTTCCAATAAATGATCCTCTCGGTAACCCCTTTTTAACTACGAAAAAGAGAAAGATTGGGTTTCAGAATCTCCACACTTATCGGGTGGCTTTATTTGAAGAGGTCCAGCAGGCCCCGCCTCTCATTAGGGGACACCCTAGGCTGCACTGCCGCTGCAGAGTCCGGGCCGGGTCACCTCGATCGCCTCGGGTGGAGATATGGAGACATATTTTTCACGAGGCAGATGCCTTTGATGTGCAGCAGGTCATTAAGAATCTGACGTCCGGAATGGCGAAGCCTGGTGCCGTCGACGGCTGCTTAGTGAGGAGCCTTGGTATGAGCTCGTCAGCATCATTACGTACACTGCGTGCCCACGATCACTAGACGCGGCTTGGCCACTCTGCGAGCGGCGTCAGTACAGGAAGTGGAAGGGAGCGTTCTGTGTTTCTTCTTGCCCCTCCATACGATATTTTCTCGGCTAGCTTCAAATTTATCACTTCTTTTTCTGCCTGAAGGGCTGCACAGGGCTGTGAGTACGCAGAGTGTGTGCCCTCACAGTTAACACATTTGAAATCAGTTGCACTGCAGTTAATCTATTGCATGATCGTGTGCACTGCACTTTCACAAGTGGGCCGTCCTCGGCATCTATGGCTACCGTTCGCATACCGTTGACAACTGAAACACCAACTGGCGCTTGGGAGGTATGGAATTACTTTGTAGCGGATGGATTCCGTATAGATGAATTTTGGAAGTGTGTTCCGGTTGAAAGTGAGAACAATATGTTTTGTTCTGTTGTGAAAGGAACGCTACGCCAGCCATCTCGGCTCGTCCGGTATAATCGTATGCCGTAGCTGCAAATGGCAGGAGCTGTCGACGTGGGTCTGTCGTTTCACATGGGACGGTTATGTCAGAATCAGCCTGCCAGGACCCTGATATTCACGTTACCCCTATAGGACACTAAGGCGTGTTCATACGGCTAGGTTAAAGCGGGGGTTTATATGTGGGCTGGTAGCCTACGCTATCGCTTCATACCCTTAAAGTGGGAGCTTAAGTGCCCCCATATTTAAATGCAATAAACGTATTTACCACTGCCACCTAAAACGCCGGTGAAATTTAAGGCGTTCAACGGAAGACTGGTTGTGTTATAAGCAGCGCTCGGTCGCTCACAGCCGTAGCCAAAAATGGCAGTCACAACGCAACCACGCAACCTTCAGGAGACGGCGGGCAGAAGAAACGAATGAAGAGGGCGCTGCACGTCTCGAGAAAAGAAGGAGAGGGCTTTGGCCGGTTTAATCGTTGAGCCTGGGGACGTCGAATGTGGTCGGCGCACAGTCTTTTCACAAATAGTGGCCGAACATAAGTTGTCCACGCGAGACTTTCACCGCCGTATCACGAACAACCCATTTGGAAGTGTGTGTTCTATGTGTGACCAGCTGTGGCATAAACATGATCTAACACGCTGAGTAAACGTATGCATCCGACTCTTCACTAGCCACAAGCGTAGCCATGCAGCCGTTGTTTTCGTAATTAAACTAGAACTAACAAGAGCTAAACAACATCAAACTATTTTATTTCCGCGTTCTTTCGCCTGGTTTTTATTCGTCGAACTGCAGACACCTTGGCTCAGGGGGCCTTCAAGGATATCTGACTTTGCTTCATGTAGTAGGTCGCGCTACGAAATTACTCCCTGGCAGCTGTTGAGACTACGGTAGGTGATGTCTGAACGCCAAGATGAGCAAATGTCTTTATTGTGAGAAATTTGCCGGATGGAGTTTGCCGGATACCTCTATAAGCACGCCACTAGATCCTAGTTTTCTGCCTGTGTAGTTTGCCCCCAAATAATCGCCTCAGTGAGTTAGCAATCAGAAAAATTGACATGTCATTGATAAGTTTAGACTGTGTGAGAGAGCGCAGGACAAAAAACTTCAGGAACTCAGAGCGTCGGTCATTTCTTCGATTCTTTTTAAATTTCGATCTTATGTAATCTACGAGAAGAGTGTATTGAAATCAGAAGAATCTGTGTAGACAATTGGAAACAGATGAGAGCGGAACATTACATTATGGACCATGGATCAGCGAACGTCCACTCTGGTAAGTTCACCCAACGCTTGTTCTCGTCAAATGATATATAAAAAATGCACAGAAATCACTTCGTCTCGCAGGAACTGCATTCGGGAGAACGTCATACTGGCGCAAAAGGTCAAGCAAAGTAAGCACGCAATCAGAAAAATTGACATGTCATTGATAAGTTTAGAGTGTGTGAGAGAGGGCAGCACAAAAACTTCAGGAAATTGTCAGTTGGTGAAAATATTTGCATCGGTGTGACTTATTTTTGGAGGTCGATCAGATTTTTTTGAAGGTTGTTTATCCATGCGGTGTGAATATTGTAAGAGTTCTAAAATATGTGACTCCTGGTCACCCTCATACGCAGAGGAAGGTCCCGGAGTCTCTCGCCTGGTAAACAAGAGAGTGGCCCATGAAATGATGCTCGACTAAGGCCTCGACCGCCACTGTTCTTGGTTTCTACCATTCACCTCACAGTTTATCACCACAGAGAGGATGACAGCTTCAGTACACGGGCTCAGGGCCCATGGTGGCCCCAACACCTCGCAACACAAGGTGCCTGCGGGGATATACGTGGGTTCTTTCGTGCTTTTTGAACGCTAGAGTATTACAGCTTGTTCGTTTAAACTTGTAGCCTCTTAACAAAAACACTTCTTTCGTTTACCAGCAGACAATACTTATGATTTAGGACAATTTTAATAATCTCAGTTGCCCTAAGGGATGGGCCTGTTCAATTTCTATGGGTTCAGTGTTTGTAGATGATCGCAGGACAGTTTGACTATTGGTGCCAATGCACTGATACTATCGTCAGAGTTTTGCAGCAATCTTGCTTGTGTCTGACTAACGAATGGCCCTACAGGTCGCGACGTCACGGTTCGCGCCTCCGTGCACCTGCAGGTAATTCAAACAGTACTTTCACATCGTATCAGCGGTGTAACCAGTTCAAGCTACGATAGAGTCTAGCAAATTCTCTAACATGAATATGGATATGGACAACTTCTGAGCAGAGCGGATTCCAATCCAGCAATGTCTCTTAGAAAGTGTGTTATATGTTACGTCGTAGCTATACCGCCGCCGATCGCCTCGTGTGTAGACAGCAACTCTCGCGCTGTGCATTGCACTTCGTTAGTTTCACCAAATTTTATGTACATGCAAATAATTCGCTACTAGGTTTAAATAAGTCAAAACCCCACCAGTTCTTACTTTCTCGCGACATGCATGGCTCGCAACGTTTGTATTGCATGCAAAGGTTGCGAACCACAGCTCAAGATCATTAAGATTCTGGGAAGGAGCAAAGGCAAAGTAGCCCTTGAGCTTTTAGAACGTATCAAATTATAGTAAATGGCGACGATTGCACCAGTGATACTTCTGTAATACTGTATAATGCGGAAAGTGACTTCCTGCACGGCTCTTGTTGACTTATGTGCAGACTTGATTTGCCTTTTCTCTCCTCCTCCCCCCTTTTTAAGGTACGTGTGCACATTGCCTTATAAAGACTGACCGATATGGATAAAACAGTTCATAGTGGGCGCTGTTTCCGTCTCCATCGTTCCTTTCCTGTGTTTTTCTTTAGTGTGTGCACAACTCGTCATTACCAAGCCATGCACGAGCTAGCCAACAAGAACTTCTTCTAAACTTTGTCTGGTTTGGCAAATGTTTCACGGAAGTGCGGTAATTCCTTAAATATGATAGTAAAGTGGGACAGTCAGCTTAACTATCTACATAACGCATGATTTACCTATAGGGGCCTATTCTGAAGTCGTCGTACCCCTGCGCCAGATAGACACAATATGATTTATGAGCATGAGCAGAGACAGCTTGCCTCATCTCGGACTTTGGGAAGCCCCAGATGAGTAGAGCTGTCTGAACGCATGCTCCTCATATTGTGTCTATCTGCCGCAGAGGTGCAAGGGCTTGAAAATAGGCCCCTAATGTTGAATTCCCTTGGCAGATCCGGATAAAGCTTTCTGCTCCGTTTGGGGCAGTTGTATTTGAGTGGCAGAATGGGAGCGAGAGCTACCGATTCCAAAGGTAGATTAGGATCAGGTATTGATTCCGGATTGCTCCGTAGAGCTACAATATTTGCCCTGCCGAAATTCGGAGATTCAGCCGGTAGCGCGTATGCCGCGTCTCATGTTTCCGCTTCTGCTCTGTGCCCCGACCGGCGAATCATCGTTTCCTCGCCGCTGCACGGTCGTCCGAGCAGCTGTGGATGACATAAATGCTGCGCTTACTCGCCGAACTCCAAAGAGTCAACTTACGCTGCTAAATCCTCGCGGTGAAAAATCTTGCGCTGCGGGCTGCATCTAAATTGAGCAAGGAGCGCTAGCCGCCGATAAGCACCGGCATGACGCCTATCGCAGTGGGCAGCCGTCACAGGGACGCAGTATAGACGAGCAGTGGCTACCGGTCCCAAAAGAAGCTGCTACAGCATAAGACGGAATAACTTATCTGTCGTAAGCATTTCTTTAAAGCTAGTCTTACAAAGCACGTCACGCCAACTGTATGCACGAATCTCAACGTTGTTCCTGCACAACGTCGACATACGAAGCATATGTTTTTCGCATTCAGATTTCGTAAATGGTACCGCATCCCAACCGACGCAAGAACAATGTTTATAATCATTCTTTACGTTATTTTTATTATAACGTGCGAGCCCCTGAATTACTGCAGGTAAGAAAAACTTTCTATTCTTTGGCTTGAGATGCCGTCGCGTGGTGCTCGGCGTCGGCAGCTTTTTCAAACGGCACCTCTACCGCTTTAAAGATATAAGTTAGCTTCCATCTAAGATGTTATTATGATTTATCAGAAATGTAAGGCTTCATGCTATTAAGTAGGCTTGTTTTCCCACCTGCTGCAGAAATGTACTCGCAGCAGAGCGAAGGCGATGGCGGCCATTCCAGAGAGCAGCCATGCACGAGAAGCTATGTGCGCGCTGATTGGCTTACGTCCACCAGGGAGCATGCTCCTGCGAGAGCGAAATCATCCCAATGGCAAATATGGAGGAAGGGATGTACGCCGGAGCAGTGCGCTTCGTTTGAGATCTGACCAAACGCTCACGATCTGCCATTAGAATTCACCATGCCAGTCATGCGCTTGGTTAGATTGTTAGCATCTGTCTGTTGATTTGAGTTGATATTTGAAGTGCTATACCTTGTTTCAAGTTTATTTCGCCCTGTAGTAAGATCCTGTAAATAGACCACGTTGGCAGTTCCCTCGTTCGCAGGAATTGGATTAGTTTAAACGTCAGTTGACAAGATTAGTAAGAAGCGAATGACGCGAACACGTTCAAGCTAACCGCAATATAGCTTTGTGGGCTAGACATCTTTACCAGGAAGTATATCCTTCAATATATGAAAAACAGAGAGCAAGTCTTTAACATAGCGAGGATGAACGTGTCATCGAACTGTACCGTGACACAATCACCTGGAGAGTTGCTTCAAAGATTGTTGCTCTGGCATCCTCTGCTGTTGATGGCGCAGGAGTCTTCCCAGATGTCCCAAAGAACTGCAGCTTGCATTTGAATGGTGTTCTGGGAATTATGATGATGTTATGTTCAGGATCAGCGAATGCTAGCAGGTACACACCCTATTTCAGAAGAGAGAAATATTGAGAAAGAGAGAACTTTTATTTGTCCAACAGAGTGACTACTCCGCGCTTCGGGGGTTAGACCCCGATGGTGGGACAGTCGCCTTAGTTGGAGGCCGGTAGTTCTTGGACCCTGGGGACACCTTCGGCCAGTCGAACAACTTCGCTTTGGGCCCTTTGTGTTAGCTTCGCAGAAGGGTCTTCCAGCTGTGTTTTGTTATATTGTTAGCGCCGTCTGGTGACTTCGCAAATTCCCATATTACGTGATCTAGAACATGCCCCCCAAAGATATATCTGGAGACATACATGCAAGGCCCCAAAGCAGCAGGTGTGAGATCACAAATATGGGTATTTGGAAAGCCAGAATGAACTAATTAGTGAACTGTATCATGACGCAGAGATGCACACTACCGAATTAATCGGAATTGCACTGAAGAAGACAGACAGATTGGGCAGCGTTTGTAAGACTTATTGTCAGCGATATAATAAAGGAAGGAGACGAATAAGAAACGACCGCAACCGTCCCGAGGGATAAGAGGGCGATGCCTGCAATACGAATGTTGTGAAGACTTCCGTTCTGATCCGGTAACGCCATAAATATTGGGAAACTTTTTGTTAATTTTCACTACATCAGTCAAATACATACCGGAGAGGAATATTTATTTATTTATTATTGGTAACCAAAATGCACCTGGTGTGGGGTAATACATGTGATATGGGCATAATGTTCATAATGTTCACGTAAAGAGCGAATCAGTAACAGTCTGAAAGCAACAGTGAACAAGAACTGCTGCGAATTAAATTTGCTTTTCGGCGTCTGAAACTAGGCGCGCGGATAAAGCATCCACCTTCTGTATGCTATTAGAAGCCTAAATCCGGCAAATTTCGCTGTGATTATTCAAGTATATTGCGGAAATGTGAGCCCCTACTTTTTACAATATCTTTCGGAGCATGCAAAACGCATATCCAATAAGACAAAAGTTTCTTCATCTCTTGAAATTCCTTTGATAAGATTTTAGAGGGAAAATGCTGAGAAATTAAACCGGGCAACTTATGTCAAAGTTGCAGGTAAGCCATGTTGCTGATTACACCTTTTGCTGTAGTCAGGCTTCTCCGCAGCGCGCAACAACGAGTACGAATCCTGAACAAGACGCCATCATTAAGGTGGTACAATAAACATTTGCCCCGAGGCAGAAACGAACTCCAGAGATGGTAAATGACTCGAAGCCTTGATTCATAGCATCAGAAGACACATCGCACGCTGTAGGCGGAAGCAGTTGGAACCCAAAACGCCACACGCACACACAAAAGACATCGTTGTGTAGTTACCCCACATTACTCAACTGTTATGAGGAGAGGCCTGGAAAAATTCGCGACTTCAATAGTTGAATACGTCACATTTTAGATCGCTTGCCAAACTTAACCTACACGTTTTATGTATTGCACGGCTTGTAGATCTTTGCATTGAAAAAAAAAGTAGAAAATATTTTAGCCTCCCTTTAATAAAAGCGTGTTGTCGTGCAACGCGCGGTGGCGCAAGTTTCTCGGAAACTTGTGTCATGGAGGAACAGCCTGCGACAACAAGCCTAAAAACAACACAAAGCAGCCCACAAAGAACAGTGCAACAACCAAAGAGGAGCGAAAATATTGCACAGGGATAAGCTCTGATAGAAAAATGCATCAAAAAAAAAAAAAAAAAAAAAACAGCGCATGAGGAAAAAAAAAAAAGAAAAATAAACTGCGCAAAGTACCGCAGTACGGTGCAGCGCTGCTTGAAGAGCGAGTTCGCAGAGCAAGCGACTATGCCGTTCTCGGTTGAATAGCTTTGAAGACGTATACACAGATTTCCTAACGGAAGCCAAATCTGTGCAACTGAAAGACGAAATTATAATAATAATAATAACTGCTTCACGGAAAGGGAAAGCTGCTGTATCTGTCACACTTGTTACTGTAGGCACCGGAACTGCGCCGTAAGGGAAGGAAGGAAGGTGGGAGTGAAAGTAGAAAGACGGAAAAAGGACACAGCACACGGACGCCTCTTCGTGTCACCTCCATCGAAACGCAGCATCGATGAAATTGGCCCGGACATAAAAGTTAACCTGCTTTTATTATTCGCTTTTGATTCCACTGCCGCGAGAGAAATATATATATATATATATATATATATATATATATATATATATATATATACATATTCCTGCCATCTAACAACCCCGCCGGGGTGGCGCAGTGGTTACGGCGCTCGACTACTGTTCCCAAGGACGCGGGATCGAATCCCGGCCTCGGCGGCCGCTTTTCGATGGAGGCGAAAAGCAAGGTGCCCGTGTGCTATGCGATGTCAGTGCACGTTAAAGAACCCCAGGTGGTCGAAATTTCCGGAGTCCTCCACTACGGCGTCTCTCATAGCCTAAGTCGCTTTGGGACGTTAAACCCCACAAACCAACCAACCAACCAGCCATCTAACATATACATATATATATATATATATATATATATTAGATGGCAGGTCCACTCACTGCTAAATTATCTTCGAACACCCTAAACTGCTGCAAAAGCTGATGCTGGTACATGTCGGAATGTGTGCATACATACATACATACATACATACATACATACATACATACATACATACATACATGCATCTTAATTTATTCATCATCATCATCATCCTCAGCCTGACTATACCCATTGCAGAGCGAAGGCCTCTCCCATATTCCTCCAATTAACCCGGTCCTGTGCTAGCTGCATCCACTTGACCCCTGCGAACTTCTTAATCTCATCCGCCCACATAATTTTCTGCCGCCCCCTGATACGTTTTCCTTCCCTTGGAATCCAGTTTGTACCCTAAGCGACCATCGGTTATTCTTCGCGCTACATGTCCTGCCCATGCCCATTTCTTCTTCTTAATTTCCATTAGCAATTTTCCGGCAAGGAGCACTACATGACGGAAAAGAAAGGACAATACGAAATACAACTATGCTGAATTATCAGGGAACTTAAAGCAGCGAGCCAACAATCGGCGAGGTCAAGGGAAACAAAATTCAGTCAATGGCACTTGTATTAAGGCACATTATTTCCCATGAAGTTCCTAAAAATTGAACCGTGCTGGTGTGGAGCGCTGCTTCAGCAGTCACACCTTTCCAGTCGATTGCTGTTCGAAGAAAGAAAGGATGCAAGTGCGCAGTAGTACGCACGTGAGGTGAATAAAGTGCTTTGGCTCGACTGCTGTGAAGGGATGTAAAATCTGCGAGGGATGAGTGATAATATTTGTGAAAGAGGCTAAGTCTGCAGATTTTGCGCCGTGTCTCGAGGTCAGGTAGGTTGGCCTTAGATTTCATCGCACTGACATTATAACGATAACAGTATAATCAAAGTGAATGAATTTGCTGTTCGGTTCTGAGCTAATTCAGGTGTTCTAGTCAAGCGCGAGGTATGAAAGTCCCAAACTGCACCGAATCGCGCTTTGATCTTTTGTCGTCGGGCCTTTTGCTCTGTTGTCCTGCCATCGTGCTGTTTGTACGCGCAGGCGTATACAGCTCGCCCACTCGGAACAGACGCCGCCGTCACGGTAACCGATAATTTAGGGACATGTTTAAAATATATATATTGTTACGCCGTATAGCGGCGGACTGAACAGCTGCAGAAGCAGCAGAAGAAGAAGCGGAGGAAGCGAGGCGCGTGCAGACTGATCCGGATTTTTCTGAGCCGTGTGCGTCCGTCCTTCATACGAAGTTCACCTGTATTAAAAGCCATTTCATCTGTTACATTTGGTGCTAGGCGCTGGGTAAAAACGTTCTGGATCCACCAGTACCTCGTCGCAGCCGTCGTGTAGCAGGTTTGCCACTTTTATATCCTCAACGGTACCTTTCCATGGCTACCACCCGCACGACGCAGACTCATGAACAGCGACCTGAAGAGACGACGGCCTTTCCCCACCAGCGAGAGCCGCGTACGTTCCACGGTGAGCCCGAAGATGACGTTGAGGAATGACTCCGACATTACGAAAGATGCAGCAAGTACAACCGATGGAACTCAATCGCACGTCTGTACGATGTTGTTTTTGTCATTGCTGGCACGGCTCTGACTTAGTTTGATAACCACGAAGAAATCCTAACAACCTGGGGCCGATTTGTTGAAGAAATTACGAAGTCCTTTGGGATATACCCTTGCGAAGAAGGAACGCGCTGAGCATCAGCTTTCCCAGACAGCCCAGCTTACCGGTGAGACATGCACACGTTATATCGAATAAATATTGAAACTTTGTCGCATTGTAAACCGGTAGATGTCAGAAGAAGACGAGGTGGGGCACTTCCTCAAGGGTATTGCTGACGATGTGTACAACTTTCGTATTTCCCCGGACACCCTTGACACAGTTGCAGATGTCATCAAGCAGTGCCGGGCATTTCAGGCGTTAAAGGCACGTCGGATAGCGCCCAAATTTGGCCGTCTTTCAAATGTGACAACTGTTGCCGGTATCGACATTCAGGAGGCTGAAGACATCGCTTCTATGGTCAGGAGGATTATACGCGAGGAGCTGGATATTCAGCGGCAACGTACAAATTTCGATGTACCCTACCACCCGACATCGAGGTCCGTATCATCATGGGAACAACGCACGCGATGGGTTGCACATATAATGGTGAACCATTTTACAACAACGGCGTGGAGCGGACCCTGCAACCAACATCGCCCCCTTATTTTCAGCAGCGTCCAGCCCATCCAGATGATGTGCCTCGTGGTGCTCCTCGTCGCGCTTCAGTCGCCCCATCTCGGCCTCCAAGGGATCCTTAAGTGAACTACCAGAGCCGCCAGCCACTTGTATGTTACGGCTGTGGGGGCAGCGCACATATCTTCCGCTTTTGCCCGCGTCGTCAAATTTCCCGACCCCCTGCCCAACGAGCACCGCGCTTCACGAATGGTGCCCAGTGGGAGCAGCAGCCACCTGCTACCTTCTATCGGCCCTCTTCCCCTCAACGCCAAGCACGGAATGACTCCCCTGAGTCCGATCGCAGCATCACTCCCCCACCGCAGCGACAACCCCGTTCGCCATCCCTGCGTCGCCGCTTTGTTTCTCCGCCGCTGGGAAACTAGGTGGTGCGACCGATGGAGGTAAGGTCGCCGGACGGTCAATTTCACGCATACCTCTACCTATCGTCATGCTAAAAAACAAAGTGTCAGTGTATGTAGACAATGTTAAAACGGATGCTTTGGTTGACACTGGTGCCGCTGTGTCAGTTATGAGCCTTTCATTTATGAACCGCCTTCGACAGAAAGTTATGTTTGTGTGGGACAAAAACACTACGTTTTGTGGAGTTGGGGGTGAAACTTTAGTTCCGGTTGGCCTGTGCTCAGTTTCAGTCGTAATTGGTGACGAGTGCTATAGGACAGAGTTCGTTGTATTGAGACGTGCCACGCATGACGTTATCTTGGGTGTTGACTTTTTGCGCGAGTGTGGTGCGACTTTAGACTTTAGTGCCGGTGAAATTTGTTTGCAGCCGAACATTATCCCCGCATTAGTGGATAGCATGTCTCAGCATCATCAAGGAGCTCTTGCCTTGAAGGAAGATGTGCTGCTGCATGCGATGACGGCGACGTTTCTTCCCGTGAAGTCATCTGAATCCTTAATGGGCAAACATTCAATAGTAGTCGAGCCAGATGTCTCGAATGGAGCGAAAAAAAATATTTTGGTGCCACGCTCCCGGGGGGTCGTGGAGGCGGAGGATGGTCGCGCATACCTCTGGGCTGTGAACGTGTCAGAAGAGCCTGTTCGTCTTCCTTCTGGTTTGACAATCGCGAGATTTGAGAATTATGTGACTCATACCGTTGGAATTATTTCCGATTGCAGACAAGCCGCGAGACACAAGTCTGAATACTGTGCATAGTTTGAGGGCATCGTCAACAAATGCTCCCATCTAGTGAACGTCGTATTCTGCAAGACATTTTGACAACTTATGCCCAAGTGTTCGACTTTGCCTCAAAAATATCGGGTAGCCAATTTCAAGCTTCTCGGCTACAGCCCAAATTTAACACAGGAAGCGCACCCCCTATTCGTCAAGAACCTTACAGAGTCTCCCCGGCAGAGCGCAAGATAATTCAAGAACAGGTGGACGAAATGCTGCAGAAAAGAATCATCCGAGAATCTTCCAGTCCCTGGGCCGCACCCGTGATCTTGGTGCGAAAAAAAGACAATTCTTGGCGATTTTGTGTAGACTACCGTCGTTTGAATGCAGTAACAAAGAAAGACGTATACCTGTTACCTCGGATTGATGACGCTATCGACTGTCTACATTCGGCGTCATATTTCTCCGGTTGATTTGCGGTCTGGCTATTGGCAAATTCCTCTACATCCATCCGATCCTGAGAAGACTTCTTTTGTAACACCAGATAGTTTATACGAATTTAATGCAATGCCCTTTGGATTATGCAACGGTCCTGCGACGTTCGAGCGATTTATGGACACTATACTTCGTGGCCTCAAAATGGGAAATATGCATGTGTTACCTTGATGATGTTATCATTTTCGGAAAGACCTTCCAAGAGCACAATGAGAGACTCCATAAAGTTATTGAATGCGTTGGCAAAGCTGGCCTCATTTTGAATTCGAAGAAGTGCCATTTTGGAGAGCGACAAACTTTAGTTCTTGGGTTCCTCGTCAACGAGGATGGTATCAGGCCGGATCCGCAGAAGATTGCTGCAGTACGCGACTTCGAAACTCCACGCACCCTGAAAAGTCTTCGGAGCTTTCTTGGCCTGTCTTCTTATTTTCGTCGCTTCATTGCTGGTTTTGCGCAACTTGACCACCCCCTTACATCTCTACTGCACAAGGATTCGCAATTTGTTTGGACCCCAGAGTGCGAATCCTCTTTCAATCTTCTCAAGTCTTCTCTAACTTCAGCACCACTGCTGCGCCACTTCGACCCTTCTGTTGTGACGGAGGTCCACACTGACGGCAGTGGCGTCGGTCTTGGGGCGTTGCTTGTGCAGCTGCATAGTGGGGCTGAACACGTTGTTGCATATGCCAGCCGCACGTTGACAAAATGAGAACGGAACTACACAGTTACCGAATTGGAGTGTCTCGCAGTTGTGTTCGCTGTGGACAAGTTCCGACCATACCTATATGGACGCTACTTCGACATAGTTACTGACCATCATTCGCTATGCTGGCTCATCGGACTTCGCGATCCATCTGGCCGTCTGGCGCGCTGGGCATTACGCCTACAAGAATACAACTTTGGTGTCGCGTACAAGAGTGGACGACATCACAGTGATGCAGACTGCTTGTCACGGCACCTATTGCCGACTTCCGTTAACGATGATGACGGCTTCGACGGGTGTTTAGCCTCAATCGCGTCGACGTTTCCTAGTATGGCGACCTTTAGGCGAGAACAACGCAACGACCGGTCACTACAGCCTCTTATACAAGAGGCAGAAGGAAGAGCAGAGTCAACGCAGTTTACATTCGAAGATGGTGTTTTGTTCAAGAAGAACTACTCAGTTGACGGTGCTGCCTTCCTTTTGGTAGTCCCAAAAAGTCTCCGTGCACAAGTTTTGCCAGCCATGCACGATGATATTACCTCTGAACATCTAGGCTTCTGTCGTACCCTGCAGAGAATTAGCCAGCGTTTTTATTGGCCACAAAGACCACCAAGCAATACGTTGCGACATCTGAAAAATGCCAATGACTTAAGGCACGCACCACCACGCTGGCCGGACCTTTAAAACCCGTAAAGCCACCAACCTCACCTTTTGAAAAGATTGGAATTGACCTGCTCGGTCCTTTTCCAAAGACTGTGGAGGGCTGCTGCTGGGTAACCGTCTGCGTTGACTATTTTACTAGATACGCGGGGACCGCTGCTCTCACTACCGCAAAGGCTGCTGATGTTTTGTCGTTTCTTTTGAATTCGTTATTCTTCGCCATGGCGCACCCCGTGTTATTATAAGTGATCGTGGTCGGCAATTCACTGCTGATGTCGTGGAAGAAATGCTCCGACTTTGTGGTTCACATTACCGACACTCGACACCGTATCATCCGCAGACCAACGGTCTCACCGAGCGCACCAACCGCACCTTGACAACCATGCTGTCCATGTACATCTCGTCTGACCATCGCAGCAGGGATTTAGTGCTACCGTATGTGACGTACGCTTACAACACTGCAAATCATGAAGTTACCGGCTATTCTCCTTTCTATTTACTCTATGCAAGAACTCCCCACGTTTTCTTAGACACCATCTTCCCATTTTCCCCCAACGACGATGCGTCTGTTTCCCAGATACTATGCCATGCCGAAGAAGTCCGTCGTATAGCCCGCTTACGCACACTGGCTTCTCAAAGTCGCTCCAAAGAACACTACGATCGGCATCACCGTGCGGTTGCTTACTCCACTGGAGACTACGTCTGGCTTTGGACGCCTATTCGCAAGCGAGGATTTTATGAGAAGTTTCTCTGCAAGTACGATGGACCCTTCGTCGTGTTGGACGAACTGAATGACGTGAATTACGTTATCGCCAAAGTCACGACGGATAACCAACGATCCCGCAAGACACAAATTGTTCACGTGGCTCGCATGAAGCGCTGCCATCTTCGATCTAGCTAATTTTCTCGAGGACGAGAATCGTTTGTCCGGGGGAAAATGTTACGCCGCGTAGCGGCTCACTGAGCAGCTGCAGAAGCAGCAGAAGAAGAAGCGGAGGAAGCGAGGCGCGTGCAGACTGATCCGGGGTTTTCTGGGCCGTGTGCGTCCGTCCTTCATACGAAGTTCACCTGTATTAAAAACCATTTCATCTGTTACAATATATATATATATATATATATATATATATATATATATATATATATATATATATATATATATATATATATATATATATATATGTATATATATATGTGAAGGAAAGAAGTCAACAGTCGGTGAGGCCATGGAAAGCGTTTGGGATGGTACTTTGTCTTTTTTTTTAAAGTTTACTTGGATAATCCCAGAAATTAGTAATGTAATCTATTTAGGGGAAAGATAATTAAACACAAAGTAGAAGAAAAAGCAACGTGCCGATGGTGGGAACCGAACCCACGACCTCCGAATAACGCGTCCGGTGCTCTTCCAACTGAGCTACATCGGCCGCTGCCCCCCTGCTACTTTCTTGGGTATTTATGTTGTCTGTATACGAACCTTGAGAGTGTTCACCATATATATATATATATGTGAAGGAAAGAAGCCAACAGTCAGCGAGGCAAAGGAAAGCATTGGGGTACCAAGATACTTTGTTGGGCGAGTTGGTACTTATTCATTATTAATATAAACAGCGCGAACACAAAGACAAAGGACATGATACACGAAAGCCACAGTACAAGCGCTGACTCACTGCTAAGCCTAAGCCCTTTACTCCAAGGCCCAGAACAAACAAACATGAGAAACGAAATGGTCACGTGAAACAACCCCTGGGTTCACCTACTGCATTAAGAAATTACTTAAAAAACCACTTAAAAAAGACACCTCTCTGCTTGAAAGAGCAAGAGAAGTCTTGCTGACACACTTATTGTCCGTTGAAATAAAATATGCTTCCACTATCTCTCTCGTTATCTTCTCTTTGTGGCGATATAAAATCTTAACACTGTCAAACTTAGGAGTGCACTTCTTCTTCTCCTTCTTCATTATTTCACATGACTGGCAATGTGATACCAGAAACGTTTTGTCCTTTCCACTTTCCAAGTTGTTCCGGTGTTCCTGTAGTCTCTTATTAATACACCGTCCTGTCTGTCCTATATAACTGGCTCCGCAAGAGAGTGGAAGCCTATACACAACACCTGTCTTGCATCCAACATATGGGTTTCTATGTTTCACCCCACATTCTTGCTTCTTCGCTTAGTTGTGAGTCAGCGCTTGTACTGTGGCTTTCGTGTATCGTGTCCTTTGTCTTTGTGTTCGCGCTGTTTATATTAATAAAGCATTAGGGATTGTATATATATATTTTAATTTTTACTTCGACAATCACATAAATTAGTAATGTAATCTGTTTATGGGAACGAGAATTAAACACAAAGTAGAAGAAAAGACAACGTGCCGATGGTGGGAACCGAACCCACGACCTCCGAATATCGCGTCCGGTGCTCATCCAACTGAGCTACATCGGTCGCTGTCCCCCCTGCTACTTTCTTGGGTATTTATGTTGTCTGTATACGAACCTTGAGAGTGTTCACCATATATATATATATATATATATATATATATATATATATATATATATGTGTGAAGGAAAGAAACGAACAGCCAGCGAGGCAAAGGAAAGCATTGGGGTACCAAGATACTTTGTTGGACGAGTTGGTACTTATTCATTATTAATATAAACAGCGCGAACACAAAGGCAAAGGACAAGATACACGAAAGCCACAGTACAAGCGCTGACTCACAGCTAAGCCTAAGCCCTTTACTCCAAGACCCAGAACAAACAAACATGAAGAAAACGAAACGGTCACGTGAAACAACCCCTGGGTTCACTTACTGCATAAAAAAATTACTTAAAAAACCACTTAAAAAACACACCTCTTTGCTCTTGCTGACACACTTATTGTCCGTTGAAATAAAATATGCTTCCACTATCTCTCTCGTTATCTTCTCTTTGTGGCGATATAAAATCCTAACACTGTCAAACTTAGGAGTGCACTTCTTCTTCTCCTTCTTCATTATTTCACATGACTGGCAATGTGATACCAGAAACGTTTTGTCCTTTCCACTTTCCAAGTTGTTCCGGTGTTCCTGTAGTCTCTTATTAATACACCGTCCTGTCTGTCCTATATAACTGGCTCCGCAAGAGAGTGGAAGCCTATACACAACACTTGTCTTGCATCCAACATATGGGTTTCTATGTTTCACCCCACATTCTTGCTTCTTCGCTTAGTTGTGAGTCAGCGCTTGTACTGTGGCTTTCGTGTATCGTGTCCTTTGTCTTTGTGTTCGCGCTGTTTATATTAATAAAGCATTGGGGATTGTATATATATATTTTTAATTTTTACTTCGACAATCACATGAATTAGTAATGTAATCTGTTTATATATATATATATATATATATATATATATATATATATATATATATATATATATATATATATATATATATATATATATATATATATATATACATATTGTCACGGTGTTGGCGACTGGGGCTAGGTTAACAGAGCCGGTATAGGTAGAATTACGCGGTTCAAGGTTTAGGTACGTCCTGCGAGTCCGAAGCCGATTCACTTCAACGTCGTTTTTCACTCCGAGCGCCCCCTGGCATTCCTTCCTCCTTAAGCGTAACGCACACAGTTACACGTGCACACAAGCATACAAAAGCAACCTCCCCCCCTCAAAAGAAAAGTTTGTAGGTGTAGTTTGTCAGTCACCGTGCAAAGTACGGCTTCAATCGCAAGACATGAACTGTCTCTGGACGAGGTAGCCGACGGCCTGTGTGCTCTGATCTATCCGGGAGCACCTCGTAATTGACGTTACTGATGCGTCGCACGATTTTATACGGTCCGAAGTAGCGGCAAATTAGCTTGTCTGAAAGGCCGCGGCGTCGAACAGGAGTCCACACCCACACATGGTCCCCGGTGTTGTAGGAAGCTTGTCTGAGGCGGAGGTTGTACCGGCGTGAATCACTGTCCTGTTGCTGGGTGATGTGGACGCGTGCTTGTTGGCGTGCTTGCTCAGCATCTTGGGCAAACTGCTCGGCGTCAGAACAAAGTTCGGTATCTGTTTGGTAAGGGAGTATTGCGTCCAGCATCGTCCGAACCTCCCTGCCGTAAACGAGGCGAAACGGCGTGAAACGTGTAGTCTCTTGGACTGCCGTATTGTATGCGAACGTCACATATGGTACGATCGCATCCCAAGTCTTGTGCTGGGCGTCGACGTACATCGCCAGCATATCCGCGATGGTCTTATTAAGCCTTTCCGTCAGCCCATTGGTCTGCGGATGGTAAGCAGTAGCTTTTCGATGCGCCGTACCGCTGAGATGAAAGACTTCGGCCATCATTTTTGAAGTAAAGGCAGTCCCTCTATCAGTAATAATACAGGTAGGAGCACCGTGCCGTAGTATGATCTGGTGTACAAAAAAATGGGCAACTTCAGACGCTGTACCACTAGGTAACGCTTTGGTCTCGGCATAGCGAGTCAAATAGTCTGTGGCGATGATTATCCAATGGTTGCCACCAGAGGACCGAGGGAAAGGACCGAGAAGGTCCATGCCGACTTGATGAAATGGTGCTCGTGGTAATATTATGGGCATGAGGAGGCCCGCAGGCTTTGATTGCGGAACCTTCCGACGCTGACATTGCCGACAGCTCTTGACATAGCGCTTAACAACAGTGGCAAGGTTGGGCCAGTAGAATGTCTGTCGTATCCTAGCAAGTGTGCGAGAATAGCCCAAGGGGCCAGATGGTGGTTCATCGTGGCACGCGGAAAGGATTTCCTCTCTCAGAGCTGTGGGTACCACGATGAGGTAGGTTCTTGACTCGGATCTAGAGTTCTGCTTATGAAGCACACCACCTCTCAGGCAGAAAGTTGAGAGGCTCCGAGAAAAGCACTTAGGTATGGTGGCTGGCTGACGTTCTAAATAATCAATCAGTGCTCGTAAATCTGGATCGGCACGCTGCTGATGTGACATATCTGAAGCATCAACAGCTCCGAGGAAACTGCCAGCATCATCCGTGTCTGGTGAAGCGAGCTCGACAGGCGCGCGGGAGAGCGTGTCAGCATCTTCATGCTTATGTCCGGATTTATAAACAATAGTGAGATCGAACTCCTGTAGGCGAAGGCTCCATCGCGCCAGGCGGCCGCATGGGTCACGCAGGTTGGCCAGCCAACACAAAGAATGGTGGTCAGTGACCACTTTAAATAGGCGACCATAAAGGTAGGGGCGAAAATTCGCAGCAGCCCAAATAATGGCGAGGCACTCCTTTTCAGTAGTTGAATAGTTCGTCTCGGCGCGAAATAAAGTACGGCTGGCATAGGCGATGACTCGTTCCACACCCTCTTGACGTTGCACGCGAACCGCCCCAAGGCCAATGTTACTGGCGTCGGTGTGGATTTCTGTCTCCCCCTGCTCATCGAAATGGGCTAGAACCGGCGGCGATTGGAGACGGAGACGCAGCTCGGCAAAAGCAGCTTCTTGTTCGTAAGTCCAAACAAAAGGGGTGTCTCCCCGGGTGAGCTGAATCAGCGGTTCAGCGAGATCAGCGAAGTTATCGATAAAACGCCGGTAGTAACTGCAAAAGCCGAGAAATCGGCGAACAGCTTTCTTGTCACGTGGAATCGGAAATTCCGCAACAGCAGCAATCTTGTCAGGGTCGGGCTTCACGCCGGCGGCGCTGACGACATGGCCGAGAAATTTAAGCTCTCGGTAGCCAAAGTGGCATTTCTGTGACTTAAGCGTCAAGTTAGCGGATCGAAGGGCTTCGAGTACTGACCGCAGGCGCTGAAGATGTTGTGCAAATGATTCTGCGAAGACCACCACGTCATCTAGGTAGACTAGACAACACTGCCATTTAAGGCCGGCGAGGACAGTGTCCATCATCCGCTGAAATGTGGCCGGCGCGGAACACAGGCCGAAAGGTAGAACTTTAAATTCATAAAAGCCGTCGGGTGTGACGAAGGCCGTCTTCTCACGATCTCGCTCATCGACCTCAATCTGCCAGTAGCCACTTTTTAGATCGATGGACGAAAAATACTTTGCACGCCGAAGGCGGTCGAGAGAGTCGTCAATCCGCGGCAAGGGGTAGACATCCTTCTTGGTTACGGCGTTCAGTTTGCGGTAATTGACGCAAAAACGTAACGTGCCGTCTTTCTTTTTAACTAGAACGACCGGGGAGGACCTAGGGCTATTGGAAGGCTGGATAACCTCATCTTCGAGCCTTTCCTTAACTTGTGACCTAATAACTTCGCGCTCGGTCGAAGAGACGCGGTAGGGGTGCTGGCGGATTGGGCGCACATTATCGAACGTCACGATCTGGTGCTTGGCGATGGGTGTTTGATTCACTTTTGACGACGATGCAAAGTACTCTTTGAATTCGAGTAACAATGAAAACAGCTGGTCACGCTGGCTGACCGATAGCTCTGAGCTGACATCGAGATTGTCGAGGGATGTGGGCGGTGGCACGGTTTCTGTGGACAAGCACTCGGAGACATCAGAGATGCGTTCGGCGAAAGCTACGGAAGTGTCACGAAAAAGGTGCCGATACTCGTGCGAAAAATTTGTAACAAGTACCTTGGACTGACCACGGTGAAGATGTATCAAACTGCGGGCCACGCAGACTCCTTGTGTCAACAGTAACGATACGTTAGTTTCGGCTATTGTGTCACCATCGTTAAGGGCATTGCATTTGACATTAACGAAGGTGCTGGTTCGGGGTGGCAGAGTGACACTGTCCTCATAAACTCGAAGCACATTGAGTGGTCGCTTTGTACCGCTGAGGGCCACTGCTTTCTCAGTAGAAAACGAGACCTTAGAATTCCGGAGATCAGTAACTGCGCCATATTCACGAAGAAAATCTACGCCCAGAATCAGGTCACGTGAACAGCTTTTCAGAACAAGGCAGCTTACCACAAATGTTGATTCTTGAATTTGAACTTTGGCCGTGCGCATGCCCAGAGGAGTAATCAGATGATCACCCGCACTGCGAACGTTTGTGCCAGCCCATGGAGTCAAAACCTTCTTGAGAACTGCGGCAAACAGGCTGCTCAAATAGAATAATCAGCGCCAGTATCCAACAGAGCTCGAACATGGCGACCATCCAGTACTACGGGTATGTCCAACGAAATCTGCTCGCGAATGTCAGGCTTCTGAGTCTTTGAGTGCTCTGCGTCGGTGTACGCGGTCTGCTTCACCTACAATTCGTCGTCGTTGCAGGTGTGTTGTTGCAGCGTCCGTTCCACCGGCAGTTCGTCGTCGTTGCGGGTGCGTTGTTGCGTCATATGTCCCACCGGCAATTCGTCGTCGTTGCGGGTGCGTGGTTGCGTCGTTTGTTCCACCGGCAATTCGTCGTCGTTGCGGGTGCGTCGTTTCGTCGTCGGTTCCACCGGCATTTCGTCGTGGTTGCAGGTGCGTCGTGGTGGCGTCGAGGTGGCGTTATGATCGGTAACCGCGGACTTTTCCAATGTCGATGCGTAGTCTTTCCGTGTCCGCATCAATGGGGGGTCTCCCGCGCCGCGATGTCCAGCGAGCCTACCCCCGAAGGTCGAGAGGTACTGGGATCAATACCCAGCACCTCCACCAGATTTGTCACGGTGTTGGCGACTGTGGCTAGGTTAACAGAGCCGGTATAGGTAGATTTACGCGGTTCAAGATTTAGGTACGTCCTGCGAGTCCGGAGCCGATTCACTTCAACGTCGTTTTTCACTCCGAGCGCCCCCTTGCAATATATATATATATATATATATATATATATATATATATATATATATATATATATATATATATATATATATATATATATGCATGCATATATGCCCATGATTCTGTATCAGTTCAAACGCGCCAGGAGTATTCCTTTAGGTATCAACCCGGTAATAAAATTCGAAAATGGCTATTTCTGTCCTGCTGGTTATTGGCGCGTTAACGTTTAAATCCTCGTCTTCCAGAAAATCCGGCCTCGGCGTGGTGAGGCAGGTGTTAATTGGCAGGTGATATTACCGTGCACTGATCGGTAGTGGGGCTTTATGACGTCACGACAGCACGGTACTCGGCCTAGCTGGCAGACGCTGCCATCTCCGACTTCGCGGGAGACCGGAATCCAGCTTTGCAGAATTCTCGGACACCGAGTTACACGCTTTGTCAAAGCCAGGAAGGCATATTCAAACGGCTTGGCTAAAGCGGCAATTTATATCTGTCTATTTCGGATGGTCCTTTAATGACGTTGTATCCCAATGACCATGCGCGGAATACTGAATAAATTAGTAGGGCTGAAAAAAAAAGATAAAATAATATTCGCCATATGCACCGCATAGAAGCGCGATGTAATAGGCGCAGAAATGAAATAATTCCGGCGAATCGCGTAGCAACAATGATGGACGTTGAAGAGGAAACGCTAGGGGATCTGGCAGCCATTAAAATTCTTGCTTCATGCTCTTAAAGGTGGAGTTCGTGTCCCCCAATTTCAATAGCTCTGTACTTGTTTCGAATCTTCATCGTAAAAGGGTCGCTTCTTTAGCATTGAAATCCATGAAACGTCTTCCAGCTCCATGCGACGCACCTCCGTACTGCTCGACAGCCCAGGCAGGAGCTCCCGCCTCGAAGCCAACTTTTGGCGGAACGCTTCGGTTCTTGGACCTGCCACCTATTGGAACATCTCTGAGGGACCAGCCGGCACCCGTGGATACCAATTCTTGGCAAGTCGGCGCCCAGCTTCCGTATTTTTCGGACGTTTTACCCGGACCAAGTGATGAAGGCAGCTAGGCCTAACGCGTAGGCCTTGCTCGGCCCCGTGCTGACGGGCTCCGTTAGCAAGTCCGAGACCTTGCTAACCCTGAAGATGCATTACCCCGTCGAAGAGGAAGACATAACGCCAGAGGAGCTAAAGAATGGAGAATGGGAGCCCGTTCTACGTCTTCAAGATCGCGCCAGACGCTTGAAACAAAGCGCTAACAGCCACGTCGACGTGGTCTGTAGGTCAGGCCGACACTACAGCCAAAAAGAAGCGTGGACCATCCGTCACTAAAAAATGGGTACCGTCCCCGAGACTACCAATGGACGACTACAAAATCGTGTGTCGACCGAGAAATTGGGACCTGAGCAGCGTCGCCCCACGTGCCCTCGAGCGTTCCATATGGGCGGCAGCGAACGTGGCGCCACTGGAGGCACAAGACGTGGACACTACACGTGTAAACATCGTGAACAGCACGTTCACCGTAAGCACACCGAATCGCCAAAGAGCATCAGCTTACGCCGATATGAAAGTCCTCAAGGGCATGACAAGCAAGTGGCGTTGTACGTCGCGGCGCCGGACGACTCGATTAGAGGAGTAATCTACCGAGCGTACGATGGATCCTCGCCTGATGAAGTCCGAGAAGGCTTCCTGAGAAGAATCAAGGACATCAGCATCATCGACGCAAGACGACTAGGCAAGTCAAGAACCCTCCAGATTACTTTCAAAGGGAACAAGATTCCAGGACAAGTATACTACTGGAACACAGTATTTTGCGTGTTCCCATACAGAGAGCAAGTGGAAACTTGCTACAACTGTCTCAAGGTCGGCCACAGGGCTGACGTCTGCTACCAACCAAAGGCAAACTTATGCCGCCGCTGCGGTAATGACCACCCAGTCCCTCCAGAAGGGGAACATTTAACATGCATTCCAGACGGCATAGTGTGCCATGGGGCGCATCATACTGGGAGCCGCAACTGCAAACATCGTCGTGTGATCCGAAAACAAGCGAACAAGCAAAACGACGACGCGGGGCGACGCCACGCGGAACATCAACCAAGGGACAGAAAGAGGTCCTCGAGCCGGTCGAGACACGTCAACAAGCCCAAAAACCGATCCAGCCCGATAATAAGGTGAGCTGGCCGGATACCGCCCTCCCATACTAACAACACTGAAGAGAAGGAACTGCGGAAACAGATACAGGCACGCGATGATAAAATTGCCAAACTAGAAAAGGAGATAGCGGAGCTCCGCCAATTAGTTAAGAGTACTAGGGCGCTAGAACACTCATTAACTAAGGAGACGCGAGCCCCGCCACCGGTGCCGCCGGTAGGGGTGGTAGCAATGGAAACGGACGCTAGAGTCCCGATCAAAAGGCCACCTCCTCCGAGCGGAGAGGAGAACAGTAAACGTGTAGCAGAAGCCTCAGAAACTGATATGCCGCAGCACACGAGAGCCCCGAACAAACTCAGGTTGGATGAATATGCACTCACAGAAAGGGTGGACACCATGGAGGTTAAAGTAGACATCCTCTCGGCTAGAGTGGACACACTCACTAATAGGATGGATGCCTTACCAACGAATTCAGGGTGTTCCAAAATCAGGTAACCATGTCATTCCAACCAATGATGGAAAAACTAAGCGCAATGGAAGCACGCCTTCCTCTGTTGCCTGGTCAGCAGCCAATGCACACAATTGCTACGCATCATCATGGCCCCCAGACAGCAAATTGAAGTGTGGCAGTGGAACTGCAGGGGCTTCCGCCGTAAGCGGGGGAGCTTGCAGCTCCACATACAAAACCTACAGCGTCCACCAGACGTTATTGCTCTACAAGAAGCTATAGGTACCGTAAAACTTCCGGGCTACAAAGCGCTCCTACCACCGGGATACGACGCCGGTACCGTCACCGGTGCGTTCACTGCAACGCTGGTGCAGCGCAATGTCACTGGAATACAGCACAATATTGACAGCTCCAAGGAAAACTACCTTCTGCTCGAGATAATGCCAAAAAGTCGAGATGACAAAAATCTCTTTATTCTAAATCTATACAGCCCGCCGAGAGATAAAGGAACGGGTATTCCGGAGCTACTGGTCAGAAGCCTAAGGTTGGCATCCAAAGCGCAGCTTCTAGTTGGCGGAGACTTCATTGCCCCGCATCCGGAATGGGGATACGTTAAAGCCAGCCAAAAAGGCAACATAGTATGGCAAGCGATACAGAACATGGGTCTTTCGTGTTAAACAACCCACAGGAATGCACGAGGCTAGGCAATAGCATCAGCGTCGACACGTCACCGGACCTCACCCTTACTAGGAATATAATGGGAGCCGAATGACTAAACACAGGTCACACACTAGGTAGTGACCACTATAATTTAGCCACCGCCTTCGAAACGGCTAAGCACAAAACAATAATCAGGAAGACACATATTACGGATTGGGATAAATTCAGGGACCTATAAGAGAGCAAACAGCCGAAACAGAAATCACGAATCTCGATGATTGGATCGAGTCACCTAAAAAGGATATTAAGCAAACCACATCGGAGGTGCCGATAGAACAGGAGGGCCAAATATCCGACTCGCGGCTACTCCATATGTGGGAAGCCCACCTCAGCCTGCAAAAGAGACTGAGGAAGCATAAACACCTAAGACCGATAAGGAAACGTATAGCGAAACTAGAAAGACAGTAGCCTGCACACTAGAGCTTCAAGGAAAGCAGTGGGGTCAGATATGTGACCGCATGAATGGACAACTAGGATGCAAAAAACGTGGCAAATGCTCAAACATCTACCAGATCCGACACAGACAAAATCGACGCAGAAAACTCAGCTCGCTAGACTGATCCATAAATACGAGGGCACCACGGAAGAGTTCTTGCTAGAACTACAGGATCGATATCTCAGCAAGGCCTCTTGGGCTCAACTGCCAGACTACCGAGGACTCCCAAATCCAGAGCTAGATTCAGAAATAATGGAGGCAGAGGTTCGCTTCGCCATGGGACAGCTCCGCACCACGTCCGCGGCAGGCCCGGACGGGGTCACAAACAAAACATTAGGGAATTTAGACGCAAAATCAGTAGAGGCAATCACGGGGCTCATGAATAAATACTGGAACGATGGTGAAATCCCTCAAGCCTGGAGGCAAGCAATGATTACTTTTATTCCCAAACCAGGCAAGAAACTAGATATAGCCAATTTGCGCCCAATATCGCTCACTTCCTGCGTAGGCAAGCTCATGAAGCATGTGATCCTAAACAGACTGCAGGAGTGTGCAGAGGACAAAGCGATCTTGCCAACAATTATGCTAGGCTTCAGAGCTAATTTATCTACACAGGATGTCATGATTCAGCTCCAAGCAGACGTCATAGACACTGGGAAATGCACGGGCACCAAAGCAGTGCTAGGGCTAGACCTCACCAAGGCCTTCGATAACGTGGCACACGAAGCCATTCTCGAGAACCTCGAAGACATTAATCCAGGAGAAAAAACCTTCCGATACATTCGCTCATTTCTCAGCCATAGGTCCGCGATAATTAAAATAGGCGAAATAGAGTCATTAACTTTTCGGCTAGGGGGTAGAGGGACACCGCAAGGAGCAGTCCTGTCACCATTTCTCTTCAATATCTCCCTCATAAAGCTTCCACCCCGACTGGAAGCCATTCCTGGGCTGAGACATACATTCTACGCCGATGGCATCACACTCTGGACGACCAACGGGAATGACGGTCAGGTAGAGGAAACGTTGCAATGCGCTGTAGACATTCGCGGAGCTAGCAGGTCATTCAGGCCTATCATGCTCATACCTAAAATCAGAGCTACTGGTCATCAGACCCAAACCCAAGGGTCCCGGTTCCAGGAACCAAGCGCCCCCAACCCCGCTTAACGTGTGCGTGGGGGGACTTCCAATTAAGGAGGTGAAGTCTATAAGGATCTTAGGGCTGTATCTACAAGGTAACAGGAAAAACAAAGAAACCCTGCAAAAGCTGAAAACATCAGTTAATATGTCAATTAGGCTAATCAGAAGAATTGTCAACCGTAAGAGAGGAGTCAAAGAAAACGACCTCGGTAGGATAGTGCAGGCATTTGTACTGAACAAGATGGTGTATGCGCTACCATACCTAAAACTAGATGCTGCGGAGAAAGGCAAAGTCGAGAGAATAATTAAGCAAGCATACAAAGCAGCCCTGGGACTGCCGAACTACACATCGACAGAAAGACTCATGGGACTGGGAATACATAATACACTAGAGGAGCTCAAGGAGGCTCACCTCACAATGCAAAAAGAACGGCCTAAGCGCACTAAGGCAGGTAGAGCCATACTGGAGCGCCTAGGTATAGCCGTGGAACTTCCACCCGAGGACACGAAAACACGGCTACCGAAACTCCTTCCCAAGCGACTGACGATCAAACCACTGCCATAGAATATGCACCCTTCTTACCACGAAGGAAGGAGGAAAGCTAGGGCAATAGCTCTACACGAAAAATACTATATAACAAGTCATTACAGATTGGAACGGCACACATTTCTACCACCTGACAAAATGTTGGATAAGGCACAGGAGACCACTTGGAGGAGACTCCAGACGAGATCCTTTCTTAGCCCTTACCTATTAGCAAAAATGTACCCCGAGAACTTTAACCCCGCGTGCAGGTTCTGTGGCGAAACACCCACGTATGACCACATACAAGGGCAATGTAAAGAAGACCCTCCACCGGAAGATCTAGTACAAATTCCTTCTCTTGAGTGATGGGAGGCCGTTCTGGTCAGCTCGGACCCGAGCATTCAAGCCTTGGCCACCGAGTGGGCCACTAAGGTCGCCGCCTGCCATGGACTGGAGGTCATCTAGAGCGGACCGTCTGCATCTGCAATTTGACGAAATAAATGTTTTCCAATCCAATCTCCCAGCTTCCTTGGATGTCACTCGAACGCCCAATGACATTGAATGGTTCTTTGTAGCAGCCTGTTATTTGAATTGTAACATTTTGCAATTCGTTTCTAATATTATTAGAAAATGAATACAACACCCTAGACAGAATTGTATCTAGTCCTAAGTGGAAAAGACCCCTCACATTGATTGCAGAATTACTATAACGACACAACACACTTTTAAAAAATAGAGGCCAGGAGGTGGGAGCCAGCTTATGTTACGTGTATGGTTCTTTTAATGGCGACGAGAATGCAGTATGAAATCCAGATAATTGAGTTCCCGTTCTAAAGAACAGATGTCTCCGGCATGAGAATGCAATTGGTACTTGAATCTTTTGAGCCCATCGGTATACGTTCTGTAAAGTTGTAGGCACTGCCTTTGCGGTAAAGTTGCGTATAACAAATCTTTTCTTTTTCTACACTTCTCATGTACCAATGATGGTTATCAGATTTATTGTACAATATAGTTTCACAAAAATTCGATTATGGCAAGATATTTCGTGCTGCCGCAGATATAGACAGATGTCACTGATTTGCATTGGCGTGCTGGTGAGCATCGTATTGCCTTGTAAATCAAAGGAGCCATGTAATTCATTTTTTTTTATTCAGAATTCTTTTTCATAGATATTTTCCGATGTAAGCGATGATATTCATAAATCTGTGATTGTTCCTGCATTTTTTTTTCATTCTCAGCTTATGCCCATAGTAGTGTAATCATTACTGTAGCCTCTACCGTTCACTATTCAACTATCGACACCAGCTATTGGCGCCTTCCACCTTTGAAAGCGATGCAATATGAGACAGTGAAAATGTAGAAACACGTGACTGGCCTTTATTCCCTGTAGCGGTTATATAACGTACTGACAAGCAACAATGGATCGCTACGCTGTTCGTCTCGTAATAAACCTGGAATCACAAATTGTTGAGGGCCCCTATTACGGTTTGCGGAATGCCAGGGAAAGGTTAACACCTACTCTGTGGGTGCTACATGTTTTGGAATTCCAGAGAGCCTTAACTATAGGCAACATGGACGGTGTACGATGAACGACGACGATCGTATTACTGTCTGTGATAGTGAGAGATTAAACCCCTGTCACACGAGCAAATTTAATGTCGGTCAAATTTTTAGGGGAAATCCCCAAGGTAGATTCCAATGTCATTGGAATCGATTTACATTAGCATCTAATGTCATTATGCACCTGCTAGAGGAAAAAATTTAATGTCATTAGGTTCGAATGATATTCTTCATCGAATGAGTTTGGGAAACCCATTCGCATTCGATCGTGAACCGAATGAGTACTCTCGACGGCAGATACGCAACAGAAACAAGCAACGCAACAAAATATTCTGCGCACACTGAAAGTTAAACATTATTTTTCTGGAGTTTTGTTTTAAAAACTGTTAATTTAGGTGTAAAATTATGCGCGCTGCAGACTCGTGGAATGCAATTACTCTGGGTCACAGCAGTGATCCAGTCATGCCAGCGACTCACGAATAATTTAGGTTCTGTGTTCCTTGGTGGCCGCTTCTCCCCGTGCATTTATTTCAGGACTATTTAAAGTTGTGATTGCGTGCTTAATAGCATGGACGTCAATCACATGCTCTACGTGTCTTCGTGCGTCTCCGCACTGTGTATACGCTCTCCACTGTGTTCAGCCATAATGTTTGTTTACATTTATCGAATTTGTGGGTGACTCGATGCTTGGCTTGGATTTTTATGGTTAAAGTACTACAGCACAGCCAGAAGTAATGTTTTTCACTTTAATTATCGTACAAAAATGTTTTAATCAGGTTTAAAACGCTACACAGTGATTTCAGACGCCTTTTATGCGCACTGATGTTCCTTAAGTGCACTATTCTTTTATAGCTGACCGTAATTGTCACCATTTGCGAATGACATTATATTTTACTGTGTAGCACCGAAAGAAACCGAATGACATTCGATTCAAATGACAATAAGTCTGCTAGTGTGACAGAGGTATTATTATGCTCAGCGGAAGGGGTGCACTCATTGCATTCAAGAAGGCGTTCTAAGCCGGAGACTTGCCTTATCACTTTACTCTGGCGAACACCATTTCAGGAATCCCTTTAGGCTCGCGGATGACAAAGTTCCAACGCACGCTACGAGCAAAATCGATACAAGTCGCAAAAACGGGGCTAGGATATATTTTTTTTTTTCGAAATGTGCGATTAGCAGTACCTGTTTTCTGGTTCTCCTCCAGCCACTGTGAGTTGCGATGAAGCAGCTATAGCAAAAAATTATCGAGCGATAACCGCGGGCGAGGGAGGAAAATTCGAACCGTCTCGCCCGGGATGCACACATTCGGAGTCACTGTCCGCCTCTGGAAGTGATTAACGACACCGAGCACGCCATGGGCCAATTTGCGCCGGCGCTACCGTAAAGACTACATGTCCCCGTGTGCCGTGAGACATCCTGTCGTTGTGTCTGCACCCGCGAGAGAACGTTTTTCGTGCATTGTGCGGCGTTTTAGTGTGTCTAATTACGTGGTGCGGCATACATGCAAACGGTGTGCTACAACGATCGGTTTGGGGAGGCACATAACGTGACAACGACTGGGTGGTTGATGCATGGTGCGGTGTGTGAGAATCGCGTTTAGCGCCACGCATGTTCGGACCGTATGCTTATTTATTAAAGAAACTCAGTGCAAACATACTGAATCAGTGATCACGCTTATTGCTTTAGGCGGCGGCGGTGAATTAAAACGCGATCAATATCGGTAACACATATATTCTGCAAGCGTGTTTTTACTCTACTACCACTCAGGCTATATATAGAGTCGGCAGGATTGTTCTTTTTTTTTTTTTTTCTTTTTTTTTCTTTTTGAGGAGGTGCTACAAAACGTTTGGGGAAACTCAATCTTTAACGGTGCGAAGCGTATCGGTAGCGTCTCCGCTCCATGGATCGTCGTTCGCGTAGATGCAGTTTGCTACTCACCTAGTCACAGGCGCTATAATTATGCGTATATTACATGACACACACTTATTACAATACAGCCCCACCACGAGGGCTCAGTGGTTAAGGGGATCGATGTCCTTTCCTAGGACTTGGGTTCGATCCCGGCCACGGTGGGTGCTTTTCGGTGGGGACGAGAAGCAAGGTGATCGGATACTGCGCAATATCACTCACGTTAAACCGCCTCAGTTAGTAGGAATGTCTGGAGTTTCCACTAAGGCGTCTCCAAAGCTTGTCTCGGCTTGGCACGATAAATCCCATCAGCCATAAACCGTCATTAGCATAGGAAACTTTAAAGTTGTCAATGAAAAAAGATTCAAGGGGAGCACTTAAGTCTTCCTACGAGCAGTAATGCGAAAGCGCACAAGGGCGTCTTGCGTTGGATTGTTATATGGATTCTGGATTGTACTATTGGCTAGGACTTCTATTAGGGCTATGAGTAATCTCGCAAGTGGTTATGTATTGTCATTAACGCGTTATATTCAATTAATTATGACTGGATTTGGTAATGTCTTGTTAAATGGGTTCCGGATTGGATTCTTGGCTATTACTTGGATTGGAGTTATGACTAATGTGCTAGTTGTTATGCAATGTGGTTAAAGCATTGCTGCGAAATAATCATGGCTAGATTCGGTATTTTGTGTTTTTGGCTTGTTATGAGGATTATGTTGGATTGGATTTGAATCTGTCTTCTGGTCGTCTTTATGCCGGCAGTTATTTTATGCACATGCCGCTGATGAGCCAGGAAGCGCTTTCCCCTTAATAAATATAATATGACTATTCCCGCACAGTCTACAGTTGTAAGCTACCACAATATAGACCTTCACTCCGACTACGTCACGAAGATGCGGTGGCGCTGTCGTCGTCAGTTACTTTCACCTGGTAGGCAAAACAATATATCAGTCGCTTTTGCCTACCGTGATTGCAAGGTGGTTTGCTGCTGCCGAAAAAAAAAAGAATATGGCACCATGTCTTCTAGTTGCGTAGCCGTAGCATGTGCTTCAAGGCTTAGGAAGTGAAGTTTACTAAGGTTGCACAGATTTCTTGCCGACGAAGGCAGCCGTAAACAGCAGCCCGCCGCGGTGAAGCACGAAGGCTGGATACCGCCGATGGCCCATCTGGTATGCGGCGAATACTTTCTCGTGGATCAGCTGGAGCTTATGCACCTTTACGCCAGAGCGGTCTACCTGCTCAAATGTCGCAAATAACTCGAGTTTGGTCTTAATTACGACACGTAATGGGATCTTAGTACTGTTTTGGCGCGGGTACCACCGCATGTAACATATGTAGACTATGCAGACAGTAGTATATTGTTTCTTTGTTGGAGCGTGCCTAGATGTGTTCGCCTATCTAAACAATTCCTCAAACACATTTATTATTTTTTTTACTTTGGTAGTTGTACGTGTTCGTAGTGAGCTGCTGCGCGAGAGACCTGTGTTGAACTCCTCTCCATGATTATGTTGCCTTGGTAACCTTCGTCGTGTTCACCTCAAATTATTTTAATCTATTTCATGATGAAGGTCGCCACTGAGCGTTGACAGCCGCTGATTTGCTCCTCTGTAGCTGCATTTTTTTATACCGAGCGGTTTTAGCTGTATCCACAGCGGTTAATTGTGAATGCGAGTTGTGAGTTCAGCCTCGCCGAGCGACATATGTACTCGTGATTCAGACTATCGGAGGATCACTACACTAGCCGCGTACTGCACGGAACACTGTCGAATTCTTAGTCTATCGCATATGCTGTGAACGCGGCCACGGTAGCAGGGACTGAACTGGGTTGCCCTAACTACGGAACCACTGCGGCCGCTGCAGCGTGTAATTGTAATGCATGCTAAAAGAGTCAATAACGGTCAAGAAATTGCGAGCGCTTTTTTTAGAGCGCAGCTCTTTGGCGTCCGTTCCTGGGTTTCGCGTCGGCGTCGGCCTCGTAACCAGCTCCGCCCCCTTTCATCCCCCCAGCGCTAGCAGCGACCGACTGATACCGCTGGATGCCGCTGACGCCGCTTGAGAGTCAAGATTACGTGACTGCATAGAACACCGTCGCCGCCATGCAGAAAGAGGAGGGGAGGGTCCCCCCCCACCCTGTTCCTGTGTGGCGGATAGGATGCTCTTCAGTTGCCGACGCGCCGGTTATTTCACGTAAGCCCCGACACGTCGACGAATACGTGACCACCTTCCCACGGCTAGACCTGGTTCTTGGCGCTGCGGAAGCGAGGGTATCATATTGTTTGCGTCGGCATCGGCGGCGTTGTCCCTGAAACCAACTCCGCAGCTGGGGTTGACTCACTATCGGCGTCAGCAGCATCAATCAGTCACTGCTATCTCTTCCCTCCTCCCTTTATCGCGTTGTCCGCTTGCTGCGCGCGCTTCTGCCCCCATCGTTTGCCGCTGGGTGTACACGCCGCCCCCCTCCCCCCTCTTCCTGCGAGTCTCCGGTTGTCAAAGCGCCGGCTCGAACTTAATTCCTTTCTTCGCTCCCCCTCCAATGCAACCCCTGTGCGGTGGCAATCAGAGAGCCAGATCGGTGGCGGCGGATTTGCCTCAATCTATCGAAAAGTTGAAACAGCTTATTTGCTGCGCTCAAATTTCGCATTAGGAAGTAACGTAATCGTCGGTAATTTTTTTTTCACTGATTAACGCAAGGTTAAGAAAATCCATCCTGTAGCGGGGTGCAATGCGCCTGCTTCTGTTTATGCTAGCGAGGGGTTTCGTTCTTACCAGCAACACTCCTTTGCCGCTCGGAGTGAAGAATCATGCAAGGGTGCACGATGGATGTGTCGAGCGGAATAATTCTTACGTCGTTTGCGTGAACTGTTTACGAGCGACAAAAATCACCCTCTTCTTCCTGGACTCAAAGTAGTTTAAGCATGCAGAGCATTGTAATTCTCCACGCTTTCCACGGCCAATTTGCTGTGCGAAAAGATGAAATAAATAATAACGTTGCACATTTCCCCTGGCGGGTAGCAACGCTTCGCTTGTGCGCCTTCAGCCCTCTCTCCGTCAGGTACGGCCTGCGGGGCCAGAGGCTTCATGCCATGTACCTGGGGTTTTTTCATGTATCCCTTTTGCTACCACCGCTGAGGCTCACTAAATACTCACATAGCCTTATGTGCATGAACTTGAAAGAAAGCAGGTCGAGTTGAATATTCGAGAGAAAGAGCCAATTTTAGGATGCGAAACGCGCGTCCGGTTGATTGCTCTTTTGCATGGTGGAAGAAAGATGCTCTTTTCCTCTGAGTTTTGCCCTTTCTCTCCTAAGGTGGATCCCATTCAACGTTTGTTGGGTTTATATAAAGCCTCTGAGCACATTATTTTGTCTGCCGAAACCTTGTTTGTTTCTTGTCGCCTTGTTTGTTTCTAAACATGGGGGAGGTTTATAAGAAAGACCAGCCGGTTTATCTATAAAGTACCGCTTTGAACGAACCAAAGCAGATGCCTGCGTAGCATTGAGTAGCATCTCTGATTTGGAATCCAAGGGACGGGTGGGTTCACTTCCAATGTCTAAGCTTTTTATCTGAAAAGAACCTCAGTTAGCAGCTCCTGTTATTTCGGCCACGACATGTAAGTGTGTTCAGCGAGTGTGTGACACTCGCTGAACGATCAGCCCTCGGCCATACCAGCTTTCAACTACCACTTGCCAGTGGCATGCCTGTGAATTCCCCCCTCCCCCATCGCCAAAGTTGAATTGCTTGGAAAATGAGTCCTTTAACGCTATCACATTAAAATGTGTTTCACTTCAGTACCACGTCCGGCATTTCCGTTTTTGCATTTTGGAATCCCTGCCAGCGATATAATTGCTCTAATATCCCTGAAAATCGAGAGGTGGATTTCTAAACTTTTCTTGCCTGTATTTGATCAGTAACGGAGATGAAAGCAATTGATCGTGTGAAACTATCCGTACATTTCGCAATCTGCACGAACCTGTGACGTCTACCGCTAATTTCATATATCGCCACTGCTGGTGCGGCTGGTAAGGAAGACGACTGATCTCCTCTCCCTCGCTGACGTACACCGACTCGGGCATTCTGTCTACCGACATGGTCGAAACGTTATCACTCCCGAAGCACACGCGTTGGTACATTTCTGGGCGAGACAGCACAACGCAGGTTAACCATGGAGCTTTATCTGGCGTCTTGAACCTAATTCTGCTGGAAGTCGACGAGTTAACCACCTCCGTCGATGTAGACGACACAACGAGCTTTATAACGAATTTACAGACAAACACACGCAAGCACACACACTCACAAAAGAACCAGCAACAGGCCTCCACGTCAGCTACGCAGACAACGCAACGCAATCGCTCGTACCCATTCGAGGAACACGAGCCTTGCTCCGTCCTCGACGTGAAAAACACTCTGCCGTCTTAATTGCGACGTCGTGAGTGCCTAGCACCGACGGGGCGCGCATAGAGGCTCCTCTTGCGAGAGTGACTGTGAGTGAAGCGCACGTGAACAATTGTCCGCCGAGGCGGCAGCCACTCCGCTCCATCGCGCGCCTCGACAGCGCCACGAAAGAGACACATCGAGCTACGAAGGGTATGACGAAGCACGCAGCTTCTCTGGCGCCCATACACCCTCCGACACTCTCCCCACGTTTGTTTCTTCTTATTTTTATTTAAACGTCGTCGAGACGGAGCAGCGCAGCAACTACGCCAAGCAATACAAACATGTAACGCAAGAAAGTCACAGGGCAGGTGCATTCTACTCGGTCGGCGTGGTTCCCGCGCGGGCCTTTGGAGTTCCATTTTTTTTTTGCACCTTTCTTCCAGCCCTCATGCGCGTAGGGCGTACATTTTGTGTTTGTCCCCCACCGCGCCTTTTTCTTCGATGAGCTCGTTTTGGCCTTTCCGGAGATTGTGGACTTTGGACTTTATCTAGGCCACGTGTGCGCAGTTAGTCGCGCAAGAAGGGATGCCGCGTGCGCACACTTACGAACAGCAATGTGTGCAGGTGATCTGGAGCCGCCCCGTGAGCCGATAAGGGCGCCCCGTTATAACATCTGCGGCGGGACCCAAATTGGGTCCCCCCCGGGAAGGCGATGAGACGAGGAGAGCGACAACTGCTGGGAGAGGAGGGCTGATCGATTACTCCCGCCGCCTGCCGGCTGGGGGCCAACACGGCACACAGCGGTAGCGTGGACGTAGGAAAAAGAAATACCGAAGAATTAGATAGGCCGGCACTACCGAAACTCCAGAGCTGGTACGTAGGAGGTGATCTTCGGCGCAATCCTCCGCTAACCCAACGCATTTTGTTTTGGCCGACCTCGTGGTGGGGAATTAGCATGCCAAGGAGCATCGGCGAATGGCGGTGTAATTAAAGCTACCCAGCGATAGAAATAATACTTGGGGGCCCCGGAAAGAGAAATTAATGATCAACGAAGGCGTCAGGCCTGTAAATTACCCTGCCTATTCCTTCGGTATGGAACTGGCATGGTCGCGCAAAAAAGAAATAAAAGACCCATAAATACTTACAGACCAGAGGTAATCTGTCTTCAACTAAAGCTCCTAATCATGGAAGGTGAATAAGTGAAAAAAGCAGGTACGAACTAAGCTCGCCACAAGAAGACGCTATGGGGTGTTTAACGTTCGAAACTGGACGGGGGCTACGATGGACTCTGTAGTGGAGGGCTCATAATTAATTACGACCACTCGGCTATCTACAGTGGCGGCTAAGGTCGCGCAGCACACCGGCGTTTTTGAATATAATCGTCGATTGTATGCTTCCAGTTATTTGATTAATAGCACGACAGCCATGACGCCGGTCTGCTTGCTGAAAATGTGAACTTGTGCGCTTGGTTCAAAAAATGGCTAACCTATACGCAACTCTCCGGCTGTCTCCCATCTAAGGCAGCGGGGCTGGCGAATACGTAGTGAACAGCGTACAAGATAAACGGAAGTGCTAAGGGAGTCACTGAAATGCAAACGGGTCTTTACTCTGCGTACAAGCACAGACAGATTCACGATGTAAAAATTGACACGCTCATTTATTTCTTTGGGAAATGATGACTCTTCCTAAAGGGCACGATGACCCTGGTGGCGGAAATGATGGTGGAAAAGGTCATATTATAAAAATGATGACTCTTTCTACACCTCTTCTCACTAAATCCCTTATCATTTAACAGGCTGGGGAAAGCTATAACGAAATAAAACTGCACCAAAACGTTGCATAGCACGCTTTGTTTCGATGTATTCCATCGTAAGCGCTGTTATAAGTTAAGCCAGCGCCATTACTTCGTGTCACAGGCAGGTATGGCAATTTAGGAACTGTTTTCGATGGTGGCGTAGTGTACAACAGGAGTGCCTTTGGCGTGCAGCGAAAAAACTTTCTAATCTCTCGGGAGGAAAAAAAAAGCCCCTAGTTGTATTACCTCCCATCAACTACTGCGCCTAACGCCTCACAACTTTAACGGGAACTCTTGAGGGCAAAGCAAAAGGAAGTAGTCGTTAGGTATAGTTCGGTTCCTATCGGTATAGCGTGCACGCTACGCTAACTGAGCATTCAGAATGAACACCCATAATCACAGCAACAGCCTGGCGCTGCTGCTGATTTATACAGCAACACCATGGACGATATATACAGCAAGTGAGTAGGTAATGTAATTTATGGGAATCCTAGAACGCAGCCGTCCGTCACTGCCATGAGTATAAAGAAACGAACCGTTGTCGTTTGGGTCATGCTAAGCGATCAGGAAAGCTTGTACGAGTTTGTGCCATACTAAGCTATTTCGGCAAACCGTATTTGTTTTTCAACGGACAGTTGCTTAGCATTTTTTTTTTGGCGTATCGCAAGAATAGACCATATCATTAAATATGTTTCCGAATTCTCTATTGGATTGTTATCACTAACGCAACCCATTGGTTTTATAGATGTGAGCCTTTAATACAGCCGGTGCTAACGCAGAACAAACTCTAAAAGCAAGATCTTTCTGACCATACCAGAAATGAATCAATGCTATCAGAACGTTCCCAGCGGTGTCTTACAATATTCCGCAGTTGTCCACCATGAAAACTGATGTTTAAGAAAGGTTGACTTGCTGGCTCGTGGAAAGCGCCCTTGCAGTTTGGTTTGGTTCCCAGGGTTTAACGTTCCAAAGCGACTCATGAGGCGCCGTAGGGGAGCGTTCCACATATTTTCGACCACATCGGGATGTTTAATTCGCAACCACATCGCATGGTTGACGATAGCGCCATATCGTTCGCTTTGGGCTCGCAGAGGAACCCTGGTATGATTAATGCCTTAACGCGAACGCGGACCATAAAAAGGCCTATATATCAATGTACAGGCGATATTCTCTGTACGAGGAAAGCGAAACACGAACGCTAATAAAGTCAGTGACGTTTATATAAACGTGGCTTGTGACCGTTAGGCTGCATGGCACTTGATGCAAATTAGTTAGACGGCTCACGCCCTTTCTCAAAGGAGCGACGCTAAATACAATTATATTATATGCACCTTCGTTTCCCTCAAACGACTATTGAACACAAAATATATGTCTGGCTTGTTTTCTTTGGTTTGAAGTGAAGCGAAAAGAAAAGCATAAAATGAGGGTTTTAAATCTGGCATTAAACTAAAAAGGTTAACATTCTGCGATGCAAGGCACAGACAGCCAGCCGGTTGATAAGTAGGAGTTGGCCTCAACCAAAGTTGCAAATTAACCAAATAGGGGCTCTATAGGGGCGTGATATGACTGCGGTAAGCGTAGTCGTGTGATTTTAGATATTGGTCCATGCACCTTGACATGCTGAGCAGCATTATCTCCTACGGCGGACTAGCTAAGCGCTGTCCGTTCAATATCTTCACAAGGTTAGAGTAGTTATCCGTTTGGGTTAGCAGGCAAGCTTTATCAACTAACTGCATGTAGGACACTGCCACGAAGGTGGGCATGTTTCATAAGAAATATTACTGAGCTGTGACTACATAGAAGATCGATCATCGTTTTACTCTTGCAATCAACGTAAACAATCTGCAATGCCTAGTCCTCTCACAAGTCCGACGCGACAATACAATGAATTACCTGTCTACTTTAAAAGTTATTACAAATTAGGAAAACCCTCATGGCAAGGGGCAGGGTGCCAGTAACATTCTTCTTCAAATTTCTGCTCATATTTTCATAGCCGTAAGAACCAGGATTCTGCTGGTTATTGGCGGCAGGTATAAATACATGTGATATTTGGAAACAATGTGAACCTCGATGTCATGTTCTTCATGACGCGAAATGTTGACAACGTATACACGCATGAAGCAAAAGCGGAACGTGTTGACTGGCTTCGAGAGTACGAAAACGCAGAAACGCTTATGTTATAGTGTCGAGGTTTGAGGTATACCATCGCGATGCGAAGCCACTGCGGCTATGATGTGCAAAGGTCGTATCGTTTCGGACACAGCAGCTGGTGATACACATAAAGAAAGCAAGGCTAACACGAAAGGCCGAACCGGCAAACTCAAAAGAGCAGCTTTGGTTGTTGAGCCGGGCAAGAACGGCGGAAAAAGCTAATTGGCTCCTGTATTAAGGTTCAGCCCAATTGAATGTTTAAACCAATAGGCGTACTTAACGCACCAAAAAAAGGCGACAGGCATGGGGCAATTGAAAAAGTGTGATAAACCTGCAAAGGCGGCTATCGCGTTTTGAGCATGGATTCATGCACTGACGGATACACAATGTAGTTAACTACAAGGTTACTGCAGCAGATAGGGAGTGGAGAGGTGGTTCGTGTTGTCCTCTTGTGCTAACACAAAGTACCACCTGTAAAGGTTTGGTTTTATCTTCGTACCTTCTGACGTCACAGAGTGACTCGGACTACAAGCGACGTTTCGTCCATTTCGTCCCTCTGACGTGCGCTGATGTCGCACAGTAGACAGGTGCTCTGCTCTTCGCATCCACCGAAAACCGGCCGGCACAGGCGCTGTCGAAACTGCGTAATTGGGTTCAATAGTCGAGCGTCCTGACCACTAAGCCACCGCGGTGGGGCAGTGCGATATTAGTAGATTATGAAAATTTTTATAAATGGCAAGTAGGTTTTGTACAGGTTTAGAAAATATTCGTAAAAGCGTAAAATTGGTTCAAATTAATATATTTTACTGAATATTCTAAACATTTGGCAGGTACACCAAAGATCACATGTCAATCTTATTATCGGAAGAAAAATTCTGCTTACTTTTCTGCCCTCCGGTTATTTCGTTTTGGTTGCTTTGTCGATTCTTTCTCTATGCACAGCTCCAAGACGCACATTTTGAGCGGTAACTAATAAGATAAAAGTTTTATCGCTCTGCAAAAGCGCGGATGCAGACCCCTGTCTCAGATCTAAATTTTATTTTCCAAACGAAACCTAGTGGTGCATTAAGCTCTGGCGTAGTGAATAACGTTATAGCGGCCTGTGATTCTCTCTTCTTATACGCATAACTCTTTAGCATAGATTCGTAAGATACTTTGCGTGAAATACAGCACGACGTGTCTTCGCTTTTTCCAAAACCGTGCAAGTGTGCCTTTCGTACACAAGTGAGTAGGCAATTACAGCTTTTTATGACACCTTTTGTGAGGTAACTGTGTGGTAGTGCAAGTCGACTCTGATGAACATATATTGATGGCAATGGTCTGAGCTTTGTCTAGGCAATGGTCAAGGAGAAAATTTGCTTCATTGTCCTTCCTACACTTGCGCCAAACAGTTGAAACTGCCATATAGAAAACCAATGGGCTGCATTGTTTAGAATAATTGTAAAGGTACCCGTGGAATATCATATCTTCATGAACTCATCAATAATAATGGTCTAAGTTTTCGATGCGTAGTGTAATTGGCTTTTGAAGTTTTCCTACCCCGAAAACGACTTGAATTTAAGCGGCTGTAGAGAAAGAAACAGATGCCGTTTTGAAAATAAATTACAAAATGTAAAACGAAAACCCTGCAGAGTGTGGGCATGCGGATATATTAATTTTATGCGAAAACGTGTGCTTAATAACTTTTTCCTAGAATATACATCAAACTTTGTATTGTGTGTTGGGCTCGCAGCTCAAAGATTTGGGTTTAAATGCCAACTAAAAAAGGAAATTCTTTAAATTATGCTAAGCGTTATGTACTTTAGACGGTTAAATAATTTCAGATATGTGCGACCTTCAGTTTACATTGCACATCATGTTTTATTCACTTTCATCTCACGTGTGACGTCGCGTTTAACGTGAGCATTGTGGAGAGCTTGAAATTGTTTTCTGAGATCATGTGGGTGGGATGTCGCGAACCCACTGACCAATACGAATTTGAGATCATGGCTAACGAACTCGACGTCTTCCTTGGTGAAATCGTGGTTTTAAAGGCTGTCGTGTTAAAACTCGCCAATAAAAGCAACAAAGAAGATTGCATCCGGACTCCAGGTTTCAAACCATGCTTTAAGGCATTCTGCGCAATTTGTTGCCAATCTTTTTTTTCTTCGTACAGAATTTCTTTTCTGTTCTTTCCCCCACCTTTTTAAGCTGCAGGCTTTGTCCTCTCAAAGGTCCGCATGCAGCGACCTTTTGTAAAACCTGTTCCCGTGGATTCCTTCCACATCTGAACAGCTGAAAATAACTGATTGATTGCTTTCAAGGAAAAAAAAATAGTTGAGGAAAAGCAAAAGTCCAGTAACTGCTGCCAAGTTCAACGCGTAAGGGTATCGAGGTGTTAGTCAATGACCAATATGATCTTGCACTTAGCGGTAAAGTCTGGAAGTTCGGGCGAAGCCCAAGTCGCCAGATGAATTTCGATGTTTACGTCTTATGAATAAAGAGAGCAGGAAAAAGTGGAGTAGTGGCAAAATAGAGTTCTTTTTTGACCGACTACGTAACGATGCAGCTTTAGCCGGCACAAAACTGAAACTGTTGATTCCTAGCGCCATCTGGAAGGGAGCTTTGAAAGCTGAAGCATCGCTTGTTCCCACCGCGCTGAAACTGAAACTGCCGGTAGCTGGGAGTTTCGTCGAAAGCAGTAAAATACGTGGCACTGCTTATTGGGTTATTTTAGTAATTTAGTGTTAAATGGAAATCCCCACAAATGCCATATAAAATCCAATTTGGGTCAAAGATTCTCAATACATATAGACAGGAGATATATTGAGACGAAGCAACGGTTTTGAACACGCAGTGCGGAAGAATAAGGCATCAACCAGCCCTTCGCAGAGGGGCCGGAATTTTTTTAGAGCGCAGCTCTTTGGCGCCCGTTCCTGGGTTTCGCGTCGACGTCGGCGTAATCCTCGTAACCAGCTCTGCCCCCCTTTCAGTCCCCCAGCTCAGCCCCCCCCCCCCCTTCTACCTGCTTGGCGCCGACCGCGTGTGTTATCTGATTGCTGCGCACGCTTCCCCGTTTGCCGCTGCTTATATCCTCTTTCCCCCTCTTCCTGCGTGGCGGCGAGGATGCTCTCCGGTAGCCGAAACGCCGGCTCGCTATCAGCGGATAACGGAGGTTGCATCCCAAGCCGAAACGCATAGTCACGTTCTCTTTACTTGCTAGCGGCGTCAGCGGCATCAATCAGTCGCTGCTATCTGTTCGTCTCGCAACGTTCCTATGGGCCCACGCGCTGCCTCCTGCTACTTCCCGATAACTTAATTGCTCCCTTCATTTTTCCGACCACAAAGCTTCTTTTATGACAGCCAAGAACGGTTGTTAGATATTTTTGTCCCAGATCTTATATATTTTTCTTTCAAGACAAACTAAACTGTTCTAATAAGGTCAAATTCAAGAAAAATGCCGACGATTACGTTACTTCCTAATGGAAAATTTGAGCGCAGCTCTTCCGCTGTTCCACCTTTTCAATAGACTGAGGCAAATATTTCGAGCAAAACACGTATGTACTATTACAGACTTTTTTTTTTTCGCACGTATTCCTTCAAGGTAAGAAAATATATTTTAGTGTGGTAATATTCATCCTTATACATGCGCCGCGTGCTGGCGCTCTCCAGAACGAAGAAGTTGGTCGTTGTCATTGCGATTCAGTAAGCCTGACGTGCTCCGCTGCGAATTTATTCTCAGCAGCTGAATCCGTCTGCGTCGACTGAATAAACACACCCCTACAATATATATATATATATATATATATATATATATATATATATATATACCCAGTCGAAAAAAACTACAAAACTGTGTCAAAAATACGACAAAATATCCTGCAGTTCTGTCGTAACCATCAGATTTTTCTGTAGTTCTGTAGTTTTTCTGTAGTATAGTTCTGTCGCACTTGTCTGTTGTAACTACAAAAATGTCTGATGTTACTACAGAATGTTCTGTTGTCACAACAGGTTTCCCGTCAAAAACCGCACATAAATTCTATCGGAACTTCAGAAAATTTTCTTAAGTTTTGTCAGACTGGGTATATATATATATATATATATATATATATATATATATATATATATATATATATATATATATATATATATATATATAGATATACAAATATTAACATGCGAGGGATACCTAATCCCTATAGAAAAGTACGACTACATATCCGAACATTCAGAACAAAAAGCATGCGATATATCGACTAAAATGTAACACCCCTTATGTAACACCCCTTTTTAGAAGGTAATAAAATGAAATGAAAAAATGAAATACATCTACATATATTTATTTAATTTTATTTTATTTATTCAAATACCCTAAAGGCCCGGGCGGGCATTACATAGGGGGGGGGGGGCGGAAATTGGGACAACAGTACAAACAATGCATCCAAAATTGCGATAAGTATACAGTGGTTAACAAAATAGCCAGGCGTAAAATGTTGAAAAGCTACCCTACTGAAAAACCAAAAGTTCTACGGGGCAATAACCTCATAAAATCTCATTTAATTGCATAGAGTCTCCTAAGGTGCACATCATTATCATAAAATATCGTACATAATTTATGATAATGTACAAGAATCTATGAGAACTTATGCAATTGTATGCGACTTGTACGTGATTTCCTATGTGAATTGAGTGAGATTGTGTGAGAAAATGTGAGGTTATTGCCCCTTACAGATTTTTCAGTAGGGTAATGCTTCAAACACTCAAATAAAGATACAGATGGCACCTAAAATTCACGTTTTTCGAAGAGCAGCGCTTTAATACGAACATAAAAAAGAAATGCAAAGATGAAGGTTACAGCTCGAAGTGATTTTTTAGTCCGGTTACAAACGTTTCATAATCACTGGAAGATGCAATGGTGGCAGGCAGCAGATTCCATTGACGGATGGCGAGGAGGAGAGGCGAGTGAAAGAACAGATTGGTTCGAGCAAAGATGGGTTGCACTTTCAGTTGGTGATCAATGCGTGGGAATACATGATGAGCCGGCGTGATATGATACAACGCAAAGGAAGAATTACTATAATATAATTTGAAGAAAAAGGACAGTAAGGAAAACATTCTCCGTCTTTCAAGAAGAGGTAAGTTGAGGGCTGTTTTTATTTAAGTTATACTTGCTGATCGCGAATAGTTTTTAGATATGAAACGGGCGGCTTTATTTTGCAGAGACTCCAATTTTGTTACTAGGTATGCTTGATGAGGGTTCCAAATTAAAGAGGCGTACTCCAATTTAGAGCGCACTAATGTGGTGTATGCTAATAGCTTTGTGTCTGGATTAGCTAATCGCAGGTTGCGTCTGAGGAAGCCGAGTGTTTTGGAAGCCTTATTGATGACCGTATCTAAGTGACAGTTCCATGAAAGGTCTGATGCTAAATGTACACCTAAATACTTTATGATGGGTACCGATTCCATACGCACGTTGTTCAAAGTGTAATGGAATGGTTCGGTGTTAGATGTTGTGGTAAATCTGACAAGTTTTGTTTTTGAGGTGTTAATTTCAATTTGCCATTGTGTGCACCAATTGTTGATCTTATCAATGTCTGATTGTAAATGAGTACAGTCTGAAAGATCAGTTATCGGTCTGTATACCACACAATCATCAGCAAATAATCTGACCGTGGAATTTAGGTTATTACTGATATCATTTATATAAACTAAGAACAAGATAGGTCCGAGTACAGACCCTTGCGGCACTCCAGATTTAACGGGGGAGTGGGAGGAAGAATGGCTGTTAACAAAGACTGATTGATAGCGATCAGGTAACACCGTTTCCAATTTTTTACCAGGAGGCTATAAAATTTCTGCAAACATTGAGTTCTTTCTTAGATTCCCCGAATGTAAATTTCCCGAGGGAAAAGCTCTCGTTCTTCACGAAATAAACATTATCAAAGTTTTGGGCATTTTGTTTCCTTTGGGGTGCAGTGCTGTTCAACTTTACAGGAAGTGTTTTGAAGAATTATCCTGCCCCAACCGGCTGCTCGTCGTTTGGGGTGAAACAGTACACAATGCTAGCGCATTGTGGAACTTTTTGTTGTGTAGCAAGTTTGACAATGGCGCTCACCCGATTTGGTCGCACATGAGGAAAAACCAGCCAACTCCTAAATTTGGTGAGTGGTACTCGTGGCGCCATCTGGCATTGCTGTGGGAAGGTGCCACGACAGATTACCGCCGAGGCCGGCGTATCAATACGCGCGGCTAGCTTTGAATGTGCCGCTCCATGTTACACTACAAATAGGAGCAATATGAGTTTTCTTATGTTTTTACCATGAGACTTTTCTCTGTGATCGTACAATGTTAGTTTGTTTAGACACGTTTAGCTCTTGCAAAACAAAAAAGGAATAAACCAGAGGATCCCGCTATTCGCTGTAAAGGCAGCCTGTCAGCGTGCACTGAGAGATCTGCCGTAAGCGAACATTTAAGAGTGCTGAAAGAGCCGTCACTCACGTTATATTTTAACGATATGTTGGCAAAGATCACATACTGGCTTCAAAAGGCAGGTGCACTCTCTGAATACAAGGCCGACAATTACGGCCGGTTGAAATACATCTCATTGTGCTTCTCGTGGACTGTTTCGCCAGTATTCGTTTTAGGCAGCGCAGACAAGAAACTTCCCGGGAGGCATGTTGTACCGCCTTTCTGTCTCTCTTGCAGTCATAATGACAAACGTAGTGTATAAAAGAAAATTAAAAATGAAGGAAAAGGTTTGTGCCAGTCACCGTATCTGGCATCGCAATCAGAGACACCTGAGCTGCGGTGGCGGAAACACAGACAATAAGTAGACAGTAAGGTGAAATTAAAGCCTCACTCTTTCAAAGCGAAACAAAAGGAGCAACGGAACTATTTGATAGGTGTACGTGTGTGTGAGGGGAGTGATTAAGCACCGTATTTTCACCGGCGACTCATCGGCAGTGTACCAATGGGCCTACAGAATTCCTTACTCACAAAGAGAGGAAATGGATAGGCAGGTCCAGCAGTTGATCGAGAAAGGCATTGTTGAGCACCCGAAATCTCCGAGGGGAGCGCTTGCACTTCTAGTTGAGAAACCCGACAGTTTATTTCGATTTGCAATAGATTACGTACCAGCGATTGAATTCTGCTACGAGGACACACCCCTACCCCGTCTCACAAGTACGACGAGAAATCCATCGCGCAGCTAAAGACAGCCAAATATTTTACGGTTGTCGACCTTGCATCGGGGTCCTGGCAGATCGAAATGGATCCGCAGTATGTCTAGAAAATCACATTTAATACCCCATCTGGCCATTTTCAATGGAGACGCATGCCGAGGGGACTTGTTAACAGCCCTGCCGTCTGGCAAAGGACCGCGGACCTAATCTTGGCTGGTCTGCTGGGAAAGAGGTGCTTTGTCTACATGAACGATATCATCATTTATAGCTGCACCTTTGCTGAGTACTTGGAGGCAGTCGAGGAGGTGCTGATCAGATTGCGAGCTGCTGGCTTAAAATTTAGACCTTCGAACTAACTTCTTCCACAGCAGCAGGTCAGATATATTGGACATACCATTTCTGCGGACGTGGTAAAACCTGAACCATGTAAACTAAGTAGCGTCCGTGACGTCCCTAGGCCAACCGGAGTTTGAGGTGTGCGTGTGTGTCTTGCCTTAGTCGGATATTTCAAAAGGCATGTTCGGGACTTCGCCCCAATCGCGAAGCCATTGACTGCAATTGATTGCAAAAACACTGAGTTCCTATGGTCGGATGAGACACAGACGGCATTCGAGGAGGTAAAAGAAAAATTAGTAACGGCCATTTCGTTTTGTTCAGATACCGAGACTTTAGCAAGCCATTTATTGTGGCGACCGACGGCTCCAAGTTTGCTGCTGGCCCGGTGCTATCTCAGAAATTTGACGGCAGGGAGCACCCAGTCGTGTTCGCAAGCCGGCAATTCAGCCCAGTCTTGCAGCGCACAGTGCAACTGAACGCGAGTGTCTTGCGGTTGTTTGGTCCATGCGACACTTCAGGGCTATCTCTACGCCCGCAGGTTCACGCTAGTGACCGACTGCCAACCCCTTAAGTGGCTGCCAAATGTGAAAGACCCAAGCCCGCGCCTCGCGCGGTGGAACCTGCAGCTACAGGAATATAATGTTGAGATAGAACACAAACCAAGCGAGGCGCATACTAACGCGGACGCGTTTGGTAGGAATTTGGTACTATCAATAAGGTTTGACCGGCCATAGACTTGAAAGATCTCCGCACTGAACAGCAAAAGAACAAAGCACTGCAGAAATGCTTTCATACAGTCTCGGGGCGATTACCAAGGTTCCTGACAATGCCTTTTGGTGGACAACCAAGGGACACTACGAAAGCGCACACGGCCTACTCGGCCAGGATGAAAGGCTAGCTAGGTATGGGAAGAGTGGTGGTGCCAATGTCACTAATACCACACATCTTGAGAGTTTTTCATGATGCTCCGTACGCGGGCCATTGTGAAGTAGCAAAGACACGGAGAAGGTTGGAACGCTACTATATTGGCAAAGCATGCGTTCTGACGCTCGATACTACTGCGCTAATTGACAATCTTGCCTAAAGAAAGACCTCGAAAAACCCCAGGGCAGCTCCCCTTCAAGAATTTCAGGAGGTCTCGACGCCTTTTGAAAGGGTTGGAATGGATATCAGGGGCCCACATCCAACGACGGCGACAGGGAACAAATATTTACTGGTTTGTGTGGATCACTTTATGAAATACGCCAAAATAACAGCACTGCCAGACCAAAGGGCACAAACCATGGCACGCGCCTTTGTAGAAACGGTCGTTTGGCGGCACATCGGTCCAAAGCAGTTGCTAACAGACCAAGGGTCAAACATTCTCTCGAGGTTGAGAAGTTTCTCTCGATTTTCCCTCGAGGTTTCACTCGCCTCTTGGGATTGACAAAAAGCAGACAACGCCTTACCACCCGACATGCAACGTCGCTGTGGAGAGGCTTAACCAAACCACCTAGCATACTGTTATCTCACTACGTTTCGCAAGATCAAAGTGATTAGGATTTATGGATTCCATTTGCTGTCTTTGCTTATAAAACCGCGGTACGTGAGAGCTCCGATGACTCACGTTTCTACCCTTTATTTGGTCACGACCAGGGGTTCGCGACCCAGGCACGCCGAATGTGGTGGTTGACGGACTGCGACGGATACTATGCGGGTAGCTGGAGAATTATCGAGCACAACTGACATCTAGATTGCAGGTGTTGCATGACGTGACAGCGGAAGCATCGCGGGAAACAGCCGACAGAAGGAAAAGTCAATAGGACACCAGGGCTAGGGCGGTTCTATTCAGGGTGGGAGACCGCGTATACATAGAGTGCGTGTAGATAAAGGCAGAGCTCTCCCGTAAGTTGACCCCCAAAAGGAAACAACCTTACTGCATAGTAGAACAGCTCTCAGTATGTAAATTTCAGTATTCGGGAGATCGCAGGGACGTCGACGGCTGTGGTTCACGCTAACTGACTAAAGCCAGCACCAGCCTACTCGGCTCTTGCCGACACGGTTGCCTCACGGGAACAAGAGGCGGAGGGCGCCCAGCGCACAGTCCCTGCCATTATTAACAATCCTGCATTACACCACGGGGAAAAGAACAGTCGGCACAAAAACTTTAGCACCTGTGATGAACTGGAAACTTTCTGCTGTCGCAGCTCGGTAGCGCCCTCATCGAGGAGGAGGCACTGCATTAGGCCGAAACTATAACGCAGACAACATAACAACAAGCAATGCCAGCTGACCCGGTTCGCGCTCCCTCTCCCTTCAAGCTGCTAGGTACCACCTCCGTAATTGAGTAATTGTCGCGAAAGTCCCTAGCTAACAGCTAGAATGAATGAAAACACTAAACTAACTCTTGAAGTCAAAGAACATTTCGTTTAGATTTCTTTTTTTGTACCTAACATTCGTATTTCTTTTATATGCAGTTTCGTTTCTTCGTTTTCAAGTTTCTGTACATTGTGTTTATTATCTCATTGTGCACTCGAACGGTATCTGCATTGAAGAATACTTTTGAAATTGTGCACTGGCTCAGTGCTCGTGACGAAGAACAGTGACATTCTTGAAATACGTAATCGAAAAGTTATGTGTGTGCGTGTATGTATGGTGAACTACTAATGTTCGGCAGACATTCTTTTTTAGATGGAGTGGATGTGACGGCTCGTTCACGTACACGGGGCTGCGGACGTCACTCAGTGATTTTTCACTGCTCACCGCGCCATGCCGGGGTCGAGTCGCCGAACTGCCCACATGTCCATATGTGGTGCCGCGGCGCAGAAAATCAGCACGGAATCGTGGCCATATATGGACAGCCACCGGCGACTGCCTTGGGACGAGACTTGCTGAAGACGCGGGGGAGCTAACAAAGGCGGCTGGCGGCCGTGGACACCGATCAACCCGTGCGGCAGGGAAAAGGAGGCGCAACAATGGAGCGAGGGGCTTATAAATGAGGAAGCGAATGGGAGAGCTGGGGAGAACAATCGCAGGCAGCGGACAAGACGGTCGAACAGAAGACCAGCAGGGCGGAAGACTGGGGTTGCGCGACGACCAAGGAACCAGGGGTCTTGCCGCCGTTGAAGTTCAACCCCTGTCATTCTGCCTCCCCGCTTGGTAGCTCATTCCACCGCCAGCTGAAAACGAAAGCAGCAGCAGCATCCGGCATTCCATCACCTAGCTGTGACCAGCACTCGACTCCTATTCAGAGCCCATGCCGTGCCATACGGACGCAGCAACGTAGCCCAGCGACGGCGAGCCGTAAGCGACACTGAACGAGATGTTTTAAATAAATAAACTTATTATAGCTCGAGTCAGTGCCTGCATCTCCTAATGTCCATGGTGGACCCAGGACAAATTTAAGTACCCCAAGTCATCAGAGCAAATATGCGGCGCAGACCCATGTAATATGGTCTATAGTGGCGTCGACGTCACACTCTGCATTTGGTGTCAACCTGCTCATTGAATATATACGAATATGCTTTGCGAACTTAGGAAGCAACCCCCTCGCCCAGCACTGAGAACGTACCGACCGCAGAATCCCCTTCGAGGAAGTGAGCGTCCTGTCAGTGGAGCCTAATCCGTTCGAAGATAGCTTGTTGAGCTGTAGTTCATCCGCCCATAGCGGCGACAGTGAACAAGAATCCGGGAACGCTTCCCTCTGCATGTACCAATGAACTCCGCCAAGCGTCAAGAAAGGGGTAGCGACGGCCGCCGCGTGTTGCGGCTGGCTCATACATAAGTCGCTCCTTATGACGGACCGAGTTGATCCCAAAAGTCGGGTAAGAATAATTTCGTTTTGTGCTAGTGTTTCGCAAAAAGTTCTTTCAAAAACAAAACGAACTGAATTTCAATTGAAGAGATTCTAGTTATAACTAGATTCCGAGTGTAATCATAGGGCTGCGGTTTAGAGAGCTGCTGCCATGCAATAGACTCAAGTCACAACAGATGTCAGCAAGTGTGAGCGTCGGTTATCACAGCCGAAATTGTGTGCTTAATAAGCACTCGAAATACTTAGTTCTGATGATTTATTCCACGAATAAATACTTTTCACTTGAGAGCCAGCGCACCTGTTTTAAATTTGGACCGTCTGCAGAAGTTTCCTGCTTTTTTTGCGCTGCGCACACATTATTCTTCTTATTGCTTGGGAAGAAGCACAGGTTGGTACAGCTACTAGGCACTCATCAAATATGGCATGCGGGAGGCACCTCTGCGACAATATCGTCCAACATAAGGAATCGCTTCAGCACCCTCCAGCACTGTTCATTGAGGTCGTCCAGCTGTTTCCTCCCGTCCTGTGTCGGGTAACAGACGACGTTGCTGCTTACGACGCCTGCCAGCCGCATGAAGACGTGCATGTCGTCCAAGGTCCTCATTGCAGGCTTCAGCGCAGCTGCCGCTTCCTCCACGGAGATAAATTCCACCTCTGCTAACTCCTCCAGAAGGGCGCGATGTCGCAACACCCGCTCGACAGCTGCGGCAGTGAGGCTGTGGAAACAAAATGACTTAGGGCCCGGTTATCACATGGCCTATAATATTCTGCATCGCGAAGGGACAGCGCAGTTGACGGGACACAAGAAAACGATGAAATACGCACAAATACGCTCGTTTGCTTGTGTCCCGTCAAATTGCGCTGTTCCTGCGCAGTGCAAACAAAAAAGCCCGATAACTCGCTCCTATCACATTCGCTGCAGGAAAAAAGCCCGCTGCAGTTTTCTACAGAGGAAATGCTCTCTCAAGATCGAATACGGATGATTAAATGTAATTACCCCGTTTTTTAATGCGGACAAAATATGCAGTAGCAATGTTAAGTATATGGCTGATCTAGGTTTTGTTTCTTTTAGTTCTGATAAAGGTCGAAAGGTACTGTAAAGCTGAGCTAACATTTAGGGAACCCTTTCCAGCTCCGCGAGCATGAGAGTCCTATAGTTTGTTTTAAAAACTTCCCCTTCATCACTGTCACCTAATAACCCAGGTGGCATTATTCCCCTACGTGAAAAGAAAGGAAAGCGGGGAAAGTGGTGAAGAAAGTCGAGTTGTCTAGGGTGCGTAAGGAACGAAAAAAAGGAAGATAAATTCAAGGTCGAGTGTATCTGGCGGAAGAGGAAAGCAAGAATGGATCCACCGGCCGTCACCGTGTCAAGTACGGCTTCATGCTGAGCACGCGCACTGCCTCAGATTGAGGCTGACGGCGTGTACTAAACGCAGTATCGACAGGAAGAACTTTCTAAGTCACATCTGAAAAACGACGCACCACTTTGCAGGGCCCGGAGTAGTGGCTTAGTAATTTCTCCGGCAATCCTAGGCGATGGAAAGGAGTCCACACGCAGACTTGGTCGTTGGGATGGCACTCTACGTTCGTGTCGGTAGCTTTAGTTGTAGCGGCGGGCATCCGCTGTCTGACAGGCTTCTTGCTGACAAGCTGCTTGCGCAGTGAAAAAACTCATCGGCTTGCGGCGTCAGCGCCTGGTTGTTGGTCGTATGTGAGAGCATGGCATCCAATATCATTGTCTGCACTTACATTACGCCCTTACGCGAGGTGAAATGATGCAAAATGAGTAGTTTCCTGTACAGTCGTGTTATAAGCAGGCGTAACGTTTGGAAGGACGTGGTCCAAATACGAAGTTTTGCGTCGACGTAGTACATTGCCAGGATACCCGTTATACTCTTGTTGAGGGATTGCATGAGCCAATACGCCTGCTGACGGTATAGTTTTGCGATATCTCGTGTGACTTCGTGCACGAGCTGCGCTATGAACGCCGCGCCTCAGTCTATGACTCTGTAAGGTGGTGTGGTGCGCCGCACCGTAAAACAGTAGGTGCATATAAGGAATGGCGTGATTTCAGATGACGTTACGCATGAAACAACTTTCGGTTACGCATAGTGTATCAAATAGCCTGTCGCTACTATAATCTATTTATTGCAGGTAGATGATAGGGGAAATGGATCCAAAAGGCCCGTGCCGACTTGTTCAAAAGGAGTGCGCGGCGGTGAAATTGGCTGGAACAAACTAGCACGCTTTACTGGAGGGGTCTTGTGGCACTGGCCTTCACAGCAACCTCGGATGTAGCGGTGTATAGTGGCAGCACGTTCGTGCCAAAAATATGTCTGACTAACTGCGTTTAGTGTACACACAAAAAAAAAAAAAACTCCCAGACGGCCAGAGGTGGTCTCATTGCTATAGGCAACAAGGATGTCATTGCGCATGCCGGATGGTACGTCTTAGAGATAGGCTCTGTCACAGCTGCTTGAGTTCTTCTTGTAAAGGTTTCTATTACTTATAGAAAAGGACGAAATGTTTGTGCAGAACTGCTGGGTATGTTCGAAGCGCGGCCACCCTGGTGGTCAATTGGAGATAGTAGGTCATTGCCAGCTCGCTGCTTGCCATCAGGTCGCGTATCGCTGATCACGCCAAGAAAACGACGGGTCGTCATTTGGGGTTCCATTGGTTATCTCCAGAGGTGCGCGTGAGGGTATTTCGCATATTCATTCTTACGGCTAGAATATGTAGGCAATGGTATAGACTAATCCCTGTAAGCGAAAGTTCCACCGATCTAGGCGACAAAACGAATCGCGGAGATTGGAATCCAGCAGAATGAAAAATTACGAGGGACTTTAGCGACTTAATAGTGAAAGGCGTAAGCCTGAGTGCCGCATTCTGCTACGAAACTGGCCCTAATTAGCAGGTGTTTGACTAATTAGTCAATAATTATTTTATCAGTCATGAAGAAGGCAATCAATTTTTGTCATAATCATTTTTAGGTAATTATTAGATCACTCAGTCGCTTTAGTAACCAATTAGTAATTAATTAGCAATTGATCATTGATTGGTGTATGACCATATAAGGAACGCATTCGCGCATACTGTGGTGGTGCTCTGTGATTGGTCGAGACTTCTATGACGTCATCCCGCCTCGGCCAATCACACATTTTCGCGGTACAAAAGCGGTACACATTTTGTCCTTTCGCCTTAATAATGCCTCAGGTTGATAATGGCCCCATTCTCATGAAGGAAGTGAACACAGGAAATTTGATCGCGCGAACGGTCACAGAGAATCAGGCAGCTGAGACGAACCTGGAGTCTCGGATCTGGACGCTGGCAATCCCATGCCCAAGCTGAGTTGTGACATGGTCACTAGCGGCGTCATAAATGGCAATTGTTGTTGGGCTACGTACTCTTTGATGTCACTAAGACATTATCCAAAAGGCGTCAAGGGGCTAAAGCACCAACGCCTTCGGTTGGGGCCACCCAACCGTTCGCTCTGCACAGCGGGTCCCCGTCGTGTCGCATGTTATGTGCTGGCTGCATGCTGGGTTGTTTTGCGTGAGGGACGGGCACAAATGTCGAGGATGCTGAATCAGGTTGGCGTAGATTTTACGCATAGGTAGGCCGGCGATACTGCGTTGCGCAGGGTGCTGATTCTTCAGCCAGTAACTGACGCCTCATCATTTGCTGTACTTTTATGAAAGACGCTGGTAATAGAGCCGGGTGCTGGTGGTGATGAACCACGAAACGTCTGCTTCCTACACACAAGCACACAAGAGATTAAGTCACCACGGGTCATATCATGGCGCGGAAGGAGTCAGTGTTGCTGTTAAAGGCCGGGAGAAAATCTAATTGAAGCGGTGAGAAGCGGCTTGGTGGAGCACTGCTGGTGCGCTTTGCTCCTTCGTTACCGCCTCCGTTATTAATTCAGCAAATGTTTCCGGCGGTTTGTGCACTAGGTCTGCAATAATCCATTCTTTAATGTCATGCATTAGGTGGAGCAGCTTTTACGCCTCGATATGGTTGGGCCAGTCCAGTTGGGCCAATTCACTCCACGGTAGTTAAAAGGTCTTCACTGTTTTCGTACCAAATCTGAGCGCCATTCTCCATGCTGAAGAAAACGTTCTGCAACTATTCATTTACGTCCTGATGATTGAAGGCAGCGACGCAATCACGTTGCCCAAGCCACTTTTCGATATCCTCAGGCTGAGTACCGCAGAAGGGCTTCGGTAGTCGTGGATGGTAGAGGGTGTAACATATAGTACCTTGCATAGCTGGTCGAGGAACAGGCGCTGAGGAAGACTCCAAGTGCCCGCATTCAGGAGATAGGCCGAGATTTTTGAGACTCGCTCCAACGCGATGCGACTGGAGTGTCGAAAGGTGACTACCGAACGTCCTGAGCGCCAGACGTGTGAGGGATGTTTGCCGCGAAGGCAACCCAGCGTTCTTCACCAAGAACGTCACGATGCAGTAAGAGCGCGTGAGCCCTCTAGTTGCTTTTCAAAACTCCATCTCCAGATGCCACCTAATGACACCTAGTGGCAATATAATCACCTCTGAAAACTGAAGATCAAATGACGCGCCCTCAAGAAATTGGTTGCCTGATCGTGTTATGCATGGTAACCCTACTTCCTGGAAACACACAGTCGAATGTTTGCCCCTCTCTCATTACTTCGTCGTTTTCTTCAGACACACGGGCGCTCTTAACAGACATCACTTCTAACTTAAGCATGTCGCGGATGCTTCCAGGAGCTGTTATGTGTTGCTTATCTTGAAAGCCAAATTAGAATATGTGTGGTAGCTTCTGCGAGAGCAAAACGAACTTTAAAGTTCCAATGTGCGAAAATGAAGTAATCGTCTCTGAAAGAAAAAAAAAATTCATTGTGCCAGTTATTACACCGATTTTGGGAAGCAAATGCGTGCGAGATTAGTGGATGATCATTTGTAGCTTAAACAACAGACTCCTTTTCACACAGCCATAAATCGCGGGAAGTATTGAATTAATCTCATATTACTCTGTAGAAATATCGCGAAAGAAAAATAATTTCGATCAATATTTCAGAAAATTTCTTGGAATTGCAGACGTGGGAGCGGTGATTTATGCTTTTAAGACAGGAAATGCTTCGATTGCTTCGTGTTTTATATTTTCCTGTAGAAAACGTAGAAAGCAGCTGCGATTTTCGGCTACATTCGTTCTATTCTCGCTGATCAGTTTTATCTATTAGCAACGCATTGATTTGCCCAAGGAACTGGTTTGAATGTGGCTTTTAACTTGCGGGCGCTGCCATTACAATTTTCTGTTGACCATATAGCTTTCTTCCGAGGCTAAAGAAAAGGAGCAATGCGATCGCCGTTCTGAGATATCAAAACAAGGTATTTATAGGAAGGGTTTTATCCTGGACGTTGCTGATGCAGTCAGCTAGTCTTAGGTTCCAGGCTTGCTCGTCCACTGGGAATGTTTATTTATGTACGTGATTGCAATACCCCTCCGACGTATTATTCATTTTCATTTCATTTATTCTACTATAAAGGTGTTCCATTACACAAGGGTGGAGTCACTGAAGCAAAACAAAGGCAAGATCAAGAGAAAGCGCGATACGAAAGAATGCGGTTGAAAATAGATCTACATGAAAACGAAATATTAAAGGAACACCAGTATACAGGCGTCAATAAAATACAACAAAAAAGAAACATCTTAAATATAATCAGTTTCTAAGCGACCTACAAATTAACTTCGAATTAGTCAGATTGTAACAGTGGGACTAATATGGCCCTAAAGCGCGCAGCGTCAAAGTTGCGAGTAGCTGTCTGGGAAAAATAGGCTCGAGTCAAGGCATGTTTTGGGAAGGAATTGGAGCAGGGAACTGTTTTCAGCGGGGAAAAGCCAACTTTTGATTGTGGTCGACGTGAGGTTAAATGAAATATGGTTCACTTATGCAAGTAGCGTTGAATTGCGCGTTGTTTCAGTATTTTGTAGAAAAGACAAGTTCGTGACAATCACTTCAATTAGTTAAAATTTTGTTTAGAACAGGTAAATTAGCTTAAATTAGATTCAGGTTACATTTCGTACGCGTCCCACTTGTAGTCCAACAATATTTTCAAACTATGAAAAGGACACTGAGATTCTGCACAGCCTCTATCTCATTAATTAGGGTAATATTACCAGGTTCTGTTGTGCCAGTGGGGTTATCACACAGTAGCCCACCGTCAACCGGGTTGTGCCAAGGAGTTGGCAACGCAGCGCTCGTCACCCGTTTCGTGAACGAGGGCTGTCAGCTCCCTGGGCGGTAGCGATGAATCCAAGTCGGCGTTGGTGAGATGAAGAAAAAGCTTTATACACTATTTACAGGCATTTAAACAACGAGTTCGGCTCTGGGGCCGAAAGCTAACATAGCCATACGCGACTGTTCTCCCCTCGCGCAGCGACGGCCGGGGAGATTCCGCCGCGTCCGCACTGTCAGGGGGCAAACTGCTCCCGATGGACGCTAGTGACGAACTCACACTCGGAGTCTCGAACAGAAGCACTTGAGACTCCGTCGCCGAGAACCGTTGACGCTCAAAATGGTCCAGTCCGACGGCAGCACTTTCGCAGGGCCAATGGGAGAGCCTGCTGCGCTCTCGCTTCAAATATGCCGCGGGGCGAGAAGGGGTTCACCGTCAGGGCCACGGCGCCGTGCTGTCTGGACGCTCAGCTCATGTTGAAACACGTCGCTTCTCTCCCTTTGACATGGCTCGTCTCCAGTGCACTGGTGCTTTGCAGAGAAGTATCCGGATTTTGTGAAGGAGGCGTTCGCCGAAGAAGTTTGGCGTCCGGCTGAATTTCTGGGCGGCTTTGACCAGGCACAACAGCACCCCCGCCATCAGACAATGCGCCGGGAAGACGAGCTGCTCGCATGTGGCTCGGATGCCGGGCGCGCTCGTTCGCCAGGTTCCTCCAAGCTCACGTACAGTGTCCGGGCGCCAGGTAGCCTCACGTGCCTCGGGTTCCACTCGCCAGGTCAGGATCTCTGCCGACAGCCTTGTTGCCGGGGCACGCCGATCAACTTCGCTCGGGTCGCTCCGATGCCCTTGCCACTCGCCACTGGTAACGGTAGACTTTTCTGCGGCTTGCAAAACCGACCGCCAACAGGCAACACCCAACACAAGCAAGTACCCTCGGTCACCCATCAAACACCAGACAGAGGCAAAATTTCAAATTCAGTTAGCTAAATTGTTGTCCCATTTTTGCTCCCACTACAACAAGAGACAAGTGTAGGATGCAGTACACAAGGTTCAAACAACAATTTTGCACATTAATGATACAAAAAATAGCAGGGAAAGTAATAATCGGTAATGGAAAAGAGTCTCCTTGAAATCACTTGGACCGTAGACCATGACTGAGGAAGCAAGGAGGTCCTTTAATTTTTCCCAGTCTGTCCGCGAACATAACAGTCCGTCGCGAAGCAAGAGAAGGTAAGCAACGCGGAGTCACTGCAGGAAGCGCGGCCTAGAAGGCCCGACTTAGAGCGTCTGCGTTCGCGTTCAACCTCCCCTTTTTATAGCGGACAACGAGATTGTGCTGCTGGAGTGTCATGCTCCACCTCAGCAAGCGGCCGCTTTTAGACGACATGTTACTTAACCATGTTAGCGGGCAGTGATCCGTTTCCACAATAAACGTAGAACCGGAGACATAGCAGGCGAGACTTTGAACGGCCCACACCAGGCAGGCGCACTCTTTTTCAGAGGTGCTGTACGCCTCTTCTCTACAACTGAGTTTGCAGCTCAAGAATAAAACTGGTCGTTCATGACCATTAGCACCTTCTCGGCATAGCACCGCTCCCATGCCGCGATCACTCGCGTCACACTGAATAATGAAGCCCTTAGAAATGTCTGGCGCCGTTAGAACTGGCTTGTTGCTCAAGGCTTGTTTTAGCCTCTGAAACGCGTTCTCTTTCTCTGAGTCCCACATCACTTTGACGGGCTCAGATTTCCGGAGTGCGTCTGTTAGCGAGCTGGCAAGGTCAGAGTAGTCTCTCACATAGTGTTGGTAATAACCGGCTAATCCCAAAAAGGCCCTTATCTCAGTCTTAGTGGTTGGCCGGGGATAGTTCACAATAGCTACTACCTTGATGCCTGGAGGTCTACGCAGGCCGCGCCCCACCACATGGCCCAGATAAGTCACTTCCGCACAACCTAGGTGACATTTAGCCGGTTTCGCAGTAAGACCCGCCTCTTTCAACCTGCTCAACACGATTCGCAAGTGCTCCACATGTTCCTCCCAAGTATCTGAAAAGATGGCCACATCGTCGAGGTATGGTAACGCGAAATCGCCCAAGCCATGAAGCACTCGATCCATCAGACTGGAGAAACAATACGGCGCGTTTTTGAGTCCAAAACTCAACATAACTGGGCGGAACGTTCCGAATGGAGAAACAAATGCGGCGTAACGGCTAGCTTGTTCTGTAAGAGGTACTTGCCAATAGCCTCTCACTAGGTCTAGCGTAGAGATGTAATTTGCCGTCGACACTGTCTCCACCCTTTCTTCCAGGTTCGGTATTGGATATGTCTGATCTCGGGTTATCGCGTTCAGACGCCGATAATCGACGCATGGTCTCGGATCTTTTCCTGGAACCTGGACTAGTATTAGGGGCGATGTGTAGTCGCTCTCACTGGGTACTATGACCCCAAGTCACGCATGCGCTGGATCTCTTCAGCCATGATTTTCTTTTGCACAGGTGAACATCGATACGGTTTACTACGAATCGGTTCCTGCGGTGTCAGCTCGATGTCGTGATCTACGACCGTTGTTTTTCCGGGACGGTTCGAAAAAACCTCTTGAAATTCTGAAACGATTCCCTTTAAATCTTCCTTTTGGGTGGCGCCTAGACGTGCATCCAACATCAACTGATCCAACATTACCTCTAAACCACACGCTTTCATGTTGGCCGTCGTCAGGATTTCCTCCCCTTCCTCATCGGCCGCGTTCAAAGTCAAGTTTACAATTGCCTGATGCTGAATGTATGGTTTCATCAGGTTGCTGTGATAAATTTTGTTGGGCCGTCTTCCCAATTTCACTTCATAGTTAGTATCAGAAAGCTTCGACACAATCTTTGCGGGCCCTTCCCATTGAACTTCGAGCTTTTTTCTTTGATGGCCGAAGGAGCATCACTTGGCAGCCTACCTCAAATGTGCGTTTTTTTTGCTGACTTGTCGTAGTACTCCTTCGACAAGATTTTCGCCGCCTTCATATGGCTTTCTACAATATCCTTTGATTTCCCCAGCCTCTGAAGTAGGTTGAGGACGTATGAGACTAGATTTGAGTCTTCATCGCCGCCTTCCCAAGACTCTCGCAGCATGCGCAGCGGAGTTCTCAAGCTTCGGCCATACACAAGCTCTGCTGGGCTAAAATCTGCGGTCGCGTGGGGAGCAGATCTAAAGGCGAACATAGCGGCGGGAATGCAGGCCTCCCAATCACACTTGCGCTCAAAACACAGGGCTCTCAATATTCGCTTCAGTACCGAGTGCATTCGTTCCACTGGGTTAGATTGCGGGTGATGAATCGAACTGTGCACCACTTTGATTCCGCATTTATCCAAAAAGGTGGAAGTTAGGCAGCTGGTGAATACGCTGCCGTTGTGACAAAGAATCTCGGAAGGGAACCCTACGCGTGCGAAAATTGAGAGCAGAGCGTCCACGACCTGGGGAGAATTTAGCTCCTTAAGTGGTACCGCCTCTGGGAACATGGTCGCGACACACAGGGCAGTCAGAAAATACCGGCAACCGTTCGTTGATCCCGGCAGAGGACTTACGATATCGATTACCAGTCGCCGAAAGGGTTCTGTTATGACTGGCACCAACTTCATTGGCGCCTTCCATTTGTCAGTGGATTTGCCCACTCTCTGGCAGGTGTCACAAGAGCGCACGGATTGTTCAACATCTTTCCAACAATACGGCCAATAAAACTCCTGAGCAATTCTAGCTTTGGTCTTTTTCAAGCCAAGATGTCCTGCCCACGAATTTTCATGCGCGAGTTCCAGTAGCTGACCGCGATACTTCCGAGGAATCAAAAGCTGCTCATATTTGAGACCCTGCTTATCCGTGTAGCTGCGGTACAATAAGCCTGATCTCTCATAAAATTCAACTCCATTTTTCTTCACACCCAGTTTGACGCTCTTCATTAAATCGGTGATCGAGCAGTCTCCCTGCTGCTCGAGAATGAGAGTTTCCTTCTCAACTGCAGCCAGCGCTTGCCAGCCGGTGGAAATCGGAGCGAGAGTAGAGCCCGCGTCGCCTGGCGACGCCGCGTCTACAGCGCAGGCATCATTCTCAGTCACGTCCAAACACGGCTCGCTCACACCTTCTCCCGCGCTCCGCGTTCCCTCCCGTGCCGTCTCACCACTCAAGTTACCCTGCTCGTCCGGTGTGCCGCAGAGCGGTTCGCTCACCGATGCAAGATCAAGTTGCCTGGACAGATCGCGCTTTGGATCGCGTGAGGGCCATGTACGCCACGTCGGCAAAGAATGATTTGCCCTGTTCCTTTAGAAGCTGCTCCGAGCTGTTTGAGAAGAGGTAGGGAAATTGCTTCGGGAGGGCGGCAGACACAGCGACTTCTGTGTTTAGTTTACCAAATTCTCCTTCAATGGTGACCATCGCAATCGGTAGACAGACGCTCTGCTACTCGGCCACTTGCTGTATCCAAGCGCATTCTCCCGTAAACTCACTCGGGGATACCAAAGACTGGTGGACAACGTCCATAGTTGCTGCCGAGTCCCGAAGTGCTCTGCATTTTTTTCCGTTTACCTTAATCTCCTGCATATATGGCTCCAACAGACGCAGGTTTTTGTCTGTTTCCCGAATGGTCGCCAACACAACTCTGTTTGCAGTGCGCTGCAAGGTGCCCTTCCCTTTTGCAGTTATAGCATTTCAACGGTTTGCGTAAAGAACGTGTCGCATCTTTGCCCTGTTTGGGAACATCATTAGCCCTCTGAGACTCATTCTGCCGCTCCCTTACAGTTTCTTTTGTAAGAGACGAGTCTTTACGAAACTCGCGACGCGTGAATGGCTTCCATTCGTCGGGCCTGCTCGGAAAGCCATCTTTCCTGTCAGTTTTCTCTACGCGCACTGCCTTGTTGTGCAAGCTTCGGCGGGCGTAATATTCTTCCGCTAACTCTGCTGCCTTGTTAAGCTTAACCTCCGTTAGCTTATCTAGCAACCAGAGCCTGACATCATCATCGATACAACGGTAGAATTGCGCTAATGCGATGCATTCCACGAGCTTATCGCGATCGTTGTAAACCTCTTCGCCCTTGAGCCACTCAACTAGGTCGGCCTTCAGACGGAACGCGAAGTCAACATGCGACTCCTTATCCTTATGAGCATATCGGAACCTCTGCCGGAAGGCTTCGGGCGACAATTTGTACTTCCGCAGTAGTGCCTCCTTGACATCACTGTAGCTTTCGAAAGCCTCTTTCGACAGGCACGTGATTACGTCAGATGCCTCCCCGGGAAGCAAAGCAAACATATTCTGTGCCCAGAGGGATGGCTCGATGTCATTCCGTTCGCACACATGCTCAAATTTCACGAGGAATTTAGCCATATCCTCGCAAATGGCAAAAGGCGGTAGTTGATCACGGATTTTGGGACTGTTAGAAAGGACTGTCGCAGAAGTTAAGCTAGGTGCTGGCGAGCTGTTGTGGAGCTCCAACTCTATCTTTTTAAGCTCCACCTGTCTATTCGCCTCACGCTCCTGCATTTCTTCCTTGCGACGTTCTCTCTCTTCCTCTTTCTCGCGACGTTCCTTCTCATCCTCTTTCTCGCTACGTTCCTTCTCCTCCTCTTTCTCGCGACGTTCCTTCTCCTGCTTATGGCGCTCACTGACATCAGCCCAGGCCTCTGCGGCTTCCTCAACCGTCACGTCATTACTCTTCAAGATCTCAAGGATCGCTTTTTTTCTTTTCGTTGAGCCCACATCGATGCCCAACTCCTCACAAATTTGGAGAAGTTCTTTGACCTTGTAACTCTGCATCTTTTACACCGGCCTCTTGTTGATTGCCTTTTTAGAATAGTGTACCATACGTTCGCTATCTCGCTCCTAGCAAGAGATGCGCAAGCCTTTCTCACACTGATTCCCCTCTTAGCATCCCTTGGTTTTCAAAACACTTCCTGTAGGCTTGAAAAACGCAAGGTTAACACAATGCTACGCTCAGCCTTTCTCTAAGCTACCCTGTGTGTCAGAGAAAGTCTGGCGTTTGAGGGAAACTTCAGGTATTCACCGCGCCGAGGTGCCTGACGCCGGTCAATGCCGCAGCTGCCATCCAATGTTGTGCCGGTGGGGTTATCACACAGTAGCCCACCGTCAACCGGGTTGTGCCAGGGATTTGGTAACGAAGCGCTCGTCACCCGCTTCGTGAACGAGGGCTGTCAGCTCCCTGGGCCGTAGCGATGAATCCGAGTCGGCGTTGGTGAGATGAAGAAAAAGCTTTATACACTATTTACAGGCATTTAAACAACGAGTTCGGCTCTGGGGCCGAAAGCTAACATAGCTTTACGCGACTGTTCTCTCCTCGCGCAGCGACGGCCGGGGAGATTCCGCCGCGTCCGCACTGTTAGGGGGCAAACTGCTCCCGATGGACGCTAGTGACGAACTCACACTCGGAGTCTCGAACAGAAGCACTTGAGACTCCATCGCCGAGAACCGTTGACGCACAAAATGGTTCAATCCGACGGCAGCACTTTCGCAGGGCCAATGGGAGAGCTTGCTGCGCTCTCGCTTCAAATATGCCGCGGGGCGAGAAGGGGTTCACCGTCAGGGTCACGGCGCCGTTCTGTCTGGACGCTCAGCTCATGTTGAAACACGTCGCTTCTCTCCCTTTGGCACGGCTCGCCTCCAGAGCACTGGTGCTTTGCAGATAAGTAACCGGATTTCGTAAAGGAGGCGTTGGCCGAAGAAGTTTGGCGTCCGGCTGAATTTCTGGGCGGCTTTGGCCAGGCACAACAGTTCCCAGCTGAAGGTCGCATACTGAGGTTGCGGATAGATAAGTATCGTGTGCGATAGCATTTTCAATGGAGGAGATGATCGAAATAAGTTTTTTGAGGACGTACCCAAGCATGCTATTTGCCTTAGAAGTGTTGGACGTTTTGTGAAAATTAAAAAAAAAGGTCAATGCCAAGGTATCAGTAGATTGACACAGATTAGAGAGGCGTAACAATCATAATGTAGTCCGGACCAATTTTTTGGCTACGAGTTACGCGCATGTCTTTGCATTCAGATATGTTTAAGTGTACCCTCCATAATTCGCAAGCAAACAAGCAAATATTGTATCAGACATTGAGAGAAAGTCACGTATATAGATCAAAATTATTAATGTCCCAGGAAGCGACTGTTGTGGTACGCCTGATTGTGCAGGGGTTGATGGCGGATCGCGATTGTATACACAAACTGAATTCGAAGCAAGGAAGGCACTAATCCATTTATTATGTTAGGGTAACTTTTAAAAGTAAAAGGAAAGACTCACTTCATCAAAGGCTTTCGAAAAATTAAAAAGAAAGGTATCTGTTTCGCATCCAGACTCTAGAAAAAAAGGAGGTCATTTGCGAAACTCATAAACTGTTTTTAAGAAGCAAACTGTTTGGCAAAATCAATGGTGCTTTGCTACAAAAGAACTGTTTCGATTTTAAGAAGTTGACGACCTGCTAATATGATAGTAGTTAGTTGCAATAACCTTATGCTATAATTCACATCAGCATGAAAGAACAAAAAGGTTTTGTATTGGTAACGTCGACTTCGCGTGGGCATTCAACTAGGAGAACCCCATATAGGGGATAAATATAGCCGATGCAGTTACTGCGAGACTGTTTGAGAAGAAAGTTAACGTTATTGGTTCTCCTGAAATGAGTCTAAAACCGACATGTGAGATTTGGTAGATTTTTCTACAAATGATCTGCCCAATCCATCATGCTTGAAGTTCTTTGAAACATCCTTACCTTTGGAGTTCAGCTCCATGGTAGAATTGGGAGGCACGTGCGACGAGGCTGTGGTTGCGTCTGGCCTTTTCAGATATACAGAACGCATCGTGGCTTGCGTAGGCAGGTAATTTGGTGTGGACCAGGGCGTAGTTTCTGTCAATACCTTTGGACAGCTGCATCAAGAAGGCGTCAGATTGCCGGCGTCTGGGAATGTGAACATCAAACCTTCTTATATTTTCGTTTAACCTGATCACTTCGCCCAAATATCCAGCTTCTTCTGTCTCTATACGTTCTGTCCATAGGCACAGTTTTTTTATGCTGCGATTTCTTGACAGTGATGTGAATATGTTCTTCCATAAAACCTTCGCATCGTCTGGAATGTGGTGATAACAAGGATCAAAGCTAAGACGCAGCGTTTTAAGCGTTTTGGTCATTTCGAGGTATTGGGCGAGGTCAGAAGGATCGCTGTCAGGCGCGTGTGGAACGATTTCGAGCTGAAGCGAAGTCACGTGACTGAACGGGAATAGCTCACGTATGAGCTCAGCTTGCTGCCCTGCAGAAATGTCATCGTATGACGTGGGGGAAATGATAACGGCGCATTCACACTGGGGATAGCTGACGTTGGCTCCCGAATAGAAAGAGCTGAAGCCGGGATTTAAGGCAGCATTATCGTCAACTCCGACTTCGTGCAAGACGTTATGTAGTTGTCGGATCCCGGCAGCTTCCTGACTGCGCGAACTTATAATAAGGCGTTTCACGTTGCGCTTCGAAGAAAGTGCACCCAGGAACTGCTTCCACTGGCTTGGGCGCCAGATATTAAAAGGCAGAGTCATGTTTACCAAAACTTCGTTTTCTATAAGAGCAGGGAGCCAGCAGTCGCAATAGCCGCCCTGCACAAGGCTGATGCCATTCCAATTGGAACAAATATTAAAGCTGCACAGCACGGTGTTCTGAGTGAAAATGGCGGCTATGAGCTCCGTGGCCTCTTCATGTGCGGTAATATATTCAAACTGAAGCTTCCGGATGCTCTTGTTTTGACAGAGCGCGCCCAGAATAACCGTCGCGAAAGGCTGGTCGAAACGGCACGAACCGTGCAGGCGCAGTGTGGTTAATGTGCTACTGTCCTTGAGGTAGCTAGCGAATGCTTCACAGCATTCAGATGATGCGCTTTCTAAGATAAAAAAGTCGAGAGTAAGGTGACTCAAGGGAGCAAATTCGCTAATTGCTGCTAACAGCGGCGTTGACTGGATGGAGTCTATGGAGAGATTCGACATACAAAAAGACTCCAGCGTCTTTGTCGCCTGAAAAACTGACGACATAGCATCCAGAATCGTCTGCGGCATTTCGGCGTCATTTATATATTCAAGATGCTTAAGACTCTTCGTCGATGTAATTGTAGGCACAAAGCTGAAAAACCCACGGTCGTCCTCGGCGAAATCACGAAATGTGATGCTCTCGATGTGCTCGTTTTCACGAAGGGCCTCGAAAACAAGGACGTCGTGTAGCTTTGTTCTCCCAATAACAACGTCGAGTGACGTCACGCAGTGGTGCTTTTTAATGAGAAAGTACAGGAGCGTGGCCACCATGTGAAGAGCCTCATCAGTCTGGATTACGTGCTCAGGACAGTCTACGCTGGCTACAATCAATTCGGAGCATGTTCGGGGTTTTTCACGCAGTTCCATCTGGCCCTGGAAAATCTGTTCCACGCCGGGAGATAGTGGCTAATCTGGCATGCTCGAGTCTTTGTTGCTGTGCAGAGAAAATGGTGGTTCATATTCTCTACCGTAATGGTTACTGCAGCTCCCTGAAGGCTTGCCAAGGGAATTCCGCACGCGTGCATTGGAGCCGCCGGAGCAGACACTGCGTCCACTCTAGAGATTGCGCTCCGCTTCATTGTACCTGTGAGAAGTAAATATTCATGCACTATATCTGTCATAAACTTAGTATCGTAAATTGCAGTCATGGATGTTCGTCATGAAAGTGAAAAAAGAGGCGGCTATCTGTAAGTCAAGTCTGACTGGCCTTATTCGCTGCTCTACGGTGGCTTTTACAGAACGAGGAAGACCCGATGTTGTTTGATACAAAAACCATTTTTACCAAGAACAGCAACGTTTTCTGGCAGGAATTGTCTAGAAATTCTCTCTTAGGGGTGGGGTCATTTCTTGAGAAAAGTTATGCTTAAAACGTGATAGCCCAGAAAGGATTACTTTCCAGCAAATAAAATGTTCGCAAAGAAACTGACTTCGCACTTTACTCACGTAAGCATTTTATTTGTTCCCGACCATGTGTTTGTTGGCATCCTTTCTATCGTGTTTTCTACAATAGATGCTCAGGCTTGCTGTTCCCAAAAAGACGGTTCCTGAAAATCTGCTGATGTTACAGGGACGCTCATGTGGTCGCAGTGGTCTATTATACGGGCGACGAATTGGGATGTACATGCAAGTGACTATTACAATTACCGTCCTCAATCCACTTCTTAAGTCCTCTTAGGCTTTCACATTCACGACACGGAAGTAGTCCTGAGTGATCTCAGTAGTGTATTTAGGTGGCAGCCTTCCTGGCGGCCATGGTTAGGAGACAGAATTAGCCTCTTGAATAATCTCACCGGGGTCACTTAAGAGCTCTTAAGTGCAATCACTGAGAAAGCGTGTAACGTTACGTTATGATTTGCGGTAAGCTGTAGCTTGATGTCATTATTTGGAGCCACGTAACGTAACGCATGAAAGATGACGTCATGACTTGGTCATGTGATATGGTTATAGTGCTATGTACAATGGGGCCATGACATATCATATGACCATGCACATGACGTCATGGCTCGGTGATATGACCATGCATTGGGACGTCACGACTTCGTCATGACGTCCCAAGACTCCATCCCAAGACTGTTGATTCACGTACTGCTGATTATCTTATGTACTAGTACTAACATTGAGACACTGCTCAATTCATTGCGGCTCTTCATACCGTCCGCTGTGAAGTATAGAACGCAGTATCTGGGGGAAAGCAACCATGGACTCACCACCACCGACCAAGAATCTCGACCACAATGTTTGCGTAGTGGCTCTAATTGGCTGTTTTGTGAGGTTACAACTATATGGCCATTCGCGGGTTGTACGACCATAGCGGGTTCACCGTGCGTGACTTCCCGACAAGCCATTAAACTTAGCCAGTCAACATAGAGATAGTGCGGAGCTTGTGCCTGACCTGTGACTGGTCGAGACCTTTAATGCTTTCACACACACACACACACACACACACACACACACACACACACACACACACACACACACACACACACACACACACACACACACACACACACACACACACACACACACACACACACACACACACACACACACACACACACACACACACACACACACACACACACACACACACACACACACACACACACACACACACACACACACACACACACACACACACACACACACACACACACACACACACACACACACACACACACACACACACACACACACACACACACACACACACACACACACACACACACACACACACACACACACACACACACACACACACACACACACACACACACACACACACACACACACACACACACACACACACACACACACACACACACACACACACACACACACACACACACACACACACACACACACACACACACACACACACACACACACACACACACACACACACACACACACACACACACACACACACACACACACACACACACACACACACACACACACACACACACACACACACACACACACACACACACACACACACACACACACACACACACACACACACACACACACACACACACACACACACACACACAAACTGTGGGCACGAATTAGAATTGGCCGGGTTCTAACGATGGTACTGGGGCTGATAGCTGAGTGTCTTAACCACTGAGGTATTCGCTATAAGGAGGTTTAAATAAGGGTTAAACCTCCGTCATTTGACACGGTGGTTCTCGGGAGCTTTAGTAAGCTTACGTGACGTCATCACAGAAAAAGTGGTGATTAACCGATTCATAAAGTTTCTTGAGGACACGATTACACAATCAGATAAGTGCTGTGCAAGAAGCAACAATTACGCTGAGTTAAAACAAAAGTAAAAGAGAAATCCTGTTATTTTTCAGTATAATCAAGTTAACTAAGATCATTCCTGCCAATTCTTTTTCCACTGAGTCGCATGAGGCACTACTGAAATTAAAGCAACGCAGTTCACCTATCTTTCTTTCCAGAAAACTGGGTGAACACAGGAAGGAGCGGGTTTACTTCACTGTATGCCCATTTATTTCTTTATAGTTTGCGGCTAAAAAGAGCATTGCATTGCCACTTTCCCCTCCGTGTTACCTAGCGGCATGTCTGAAGGAAATGTAGTGTGAGCGCTGGTGTTTCCTTGGATAGTACCCAGCCTTAGGCTAACCTGCATTTTCCCATGAAGGGTACTCAGTGAAGCACGCATTGAAAGGCACTACTGAAGTACATAATTTAAGCATGAACAGGAAAAATAATTACCTTGCTCTGCCGATAATTTCTCCACGACTGCACGAAGCGTGTTTCTACCAGCTTGTAAAAGCAATAAGCAATTACAGGTAGGACCACGAATACTGGCGCTGAGCGCCAGTATTTTGTTCATTGACCTGTAGAGTAGGGCTCAGAGACATTTGCTTCCATAACCGACCAAAATCTTTAGACCAGTTTTGATGTCGTAATGAATTGCGGAAGTTTTATTCAATTGAGGAACAAACAATTCATACAAAATATTTTGAAGAAATAAATCACAACACTAAAGTTTTCCTAAATGCGGAAATAGTGAAAGCCCGTTACAGAACTGTTTTCATTAGCTGCACCGTTCTTGTTAATGGTAATGTCACCATCACTATCGCTGCTAAAATCTTTATCATCATGCAATTGCACCGTCGATCTTCACTACTATTATCAATACATTAACTGCATTGCCATTGTAATCGTTACTGTCATCACTATCATCATCTACTAAATGCAACGTCATTTCCATCGCAACTATTATCATTGCTATTATCACTAACTGCAGCGTCATTTTCATCGCTACTATCATCCTTACGCAGGGCAAGGAGAGTTACGATGTTCCTCACGAGCCCTAGTGGTTCGATTTCCTATGGATAAGGCAGGTTTTTGTTTATTAAACTGCGGGTGTGAAGGATGTTTTCTGATCACACTTCCTGTAAATGGCACACATGAGGCAGGGAAGGATTTCGCCATGAAATGATTTTTGTGATGTGAGAAGGATAGTTCGAGTGAGAATGTCATGCTTACCATCTACAATAATCTCAATCGTTGAGCGTCTGCGCTTTCCCTACGCTCGCTTCACCGAGCCTAGACGTTGTTGTCAGTGTGTGGCGCATGAGGAACTAAGACTGACATGCAACAAAGAAAGGCTCTGAGCATTCACGTGACTGCTACGGGGAGCTTCGAGGTTGTGCGCGGCTCGAGCGAAACACCAGCAAAAATGGACATTATTAAAAGTTCTGCAAAAGCGCTAGGCTGCCTAAGTTAAGGTTCGGTTATTTGTGACAGCAAGCTGCAATTCTTTCGTAGCGGTGACAGTTTCCAACCACCGAGCAGCGAGCGGTTTATGGCTATCGTCAGTGTCAATAATAAAAGTGCAGCTTGGCGCACTTACCACCAGTGCAGTTCAGCAGCGTTCCTGAAGAGGGGTCTCTTGCTAGGCAATCCTCCTGCAGTCGCAGCTTTTATGATTGCATCTCTTGTGCAGGAAAGGCAGTTACTAGCGCCTGTTGGGGTGCGCCATGTCGCTGCAAAAACCTTCCGATCAGCTCACTGGCCCAGGGCCACGAAGTCCAGCCGTCAGCTGGACCAGCCTTGGGTTCAGCGACGCTGCGCAGGCAGTCGACGGACGAGCAAGCCCAGCACTGGCGTCTCGTGAGTCCCCTCTTCTTCTTTTTCAATGCATGCCTATTTTGACCAGCGACTATGGCCGTTATAGAAAATCTCAACTGGACCAGACTTTATTTGATTTCATCTATTTTACATGCTGCTTGATTGGTGCTATGTTGCGGTACGTCAAACAGTACTTTATTCCAAGCGCTTCAAGGCAGCCAGCCACTAATATTAAGAATGCGTTTTATTGAGAAAGAAGACAGCTTATGCGGCACAATTGTATTATTGTTGATGGACATCAGAGACGCGGGGAATAGTATTTAAATGTAAGCCGGTGAACAAATATAGGTATTTAGTTTTTTATCTATTACAGTTATGTACGTGGTTTGAAACAGATATTTAGCTGGACAATGTAAACAAGTATAGCACTTTAAAATTAATAAAAAGCGGATACTCTTGAAGGTGTATCTCAAAAACGCGCTCAATATAAGCGGCCTCCAGCGATGCCAATAAGTAGCACAAGTGCCTCGGCACCTTTTGGTCCCGACTGGGCTGGACAGCGAATAGCAGTGAGACACGCAGCGCAGGCGAGAGAGAAAAGGTGACGGAGCATTCGCACCATTCACTGATGGCGCTAAGGGCCAGCGCTCAGAGCACGGACGTTTCGAAATGGCGCGAGTTTTGGGCCAAGATGGCGAAAATGTACTGAACCACAGAGCCAAGGGTAATCGCGTTTCCTAAATTTGAGAAACGGATATGGCAAGCGCTGTGTCCGTGCTCAATCTTCCTTTGTGCTTGCACCTCTTGCGCCTTCTATCAATTAGACATGGCTATTGCCCACTGGAAATCCCTAGTTGCAGTTGGACAGCCAGCTGTAATAGCTGAAAATGTATTTTTACCAGAAATTGGATAAGGAGCTTACTAGTTGAAATATTTCTTGCCTGTGGTATGACCTACATCAAAAATAATAGAACTTTGCTGCCGATGTATGCTTTACATCTCAATGACATTATACTTAAAGTTAATGGTTGGCTTTCTTGAAACGTCTGGTAATGTGTACAGGACACACGAATGAAGGTCGTGAGAAAATGCAGACTTGGAGGCATCATGTGTTCACTGATAGCTACAACGGAGGTTGGGATGTTATTCGAGTCTGTGCCCATGTCTTGAAAAAAAAAAAAAGATTTTTGCAGCTGGGAAAAGAGGTGAACACAAAAGTATCAGCCCGCCGGGGTTGCGCAGTGGTTACGGCGCTCGAATACTGTTACCAAGGATGCGGGATCGAATCCCGGCCTCGGCGGCCGCTTTTCGATAAAGGCGAAAAGCAAGGCGCCCGTGTGCTGTGCGATATCAGTGCACGTTAAAAAACCCCAGGCGGTCGAAATTTCCGGAGCCCTCCACTACGGCGTCTCTCCTAGCCTGAGTCGCTTTGGGATGTTAAACCCCACAAAACCAAACCACAAAAGTATCCCATTGTTTAAGGTTCCGAAAAAGACACCCACAACATGCGTTCTTTCTCCCTGGCTTTGCTTCACCAAGCCTACGCGCATCTTGTTTGCGTACAAATCCAAGAGTTGATAACCTATGAGGCCTTAGCCGCTGCTAATAAATTGCATCTTTGTAGAACATATTGTATTTCCACTCGTAACAATATTTAGAAGTGGTGATCTGTGAAAGATGTAATAGCAGGAACGTCTGCTTGAGTCAGTGAACGGTTCTCACGCTGCAATAACCTGTGACCAGAAAATATTGTAACGCTAAATTTTATATCCGAATTACACGGCCATAATTCGGGACCACACGTGTCACCCTTCAATGCGGAAGCATATCTTTAATCACGTTTCGAGTTGGGGAACTTAGTTTGAAACAGAAAGTCCACTTCGAAGCTCCCTTGGTGGCTAGTAGATTTCCTAGACGCTAACGCTTACTTGCTTCATCATCGAGGGCGTTCCTCGATGCGAAAGTTCATTGCTCGTCTGTCGCCGAAGTTGACCATAAATTCCTTATCGTAACGCCAACTGCACGCAAAAAATTAACGGTGGTTTAGCTTTGGTTGAACCGAGTGATAAGCTGTTGCTTCACATTTATTTAGCCTGGCAGTCTTGCTGTGCTATTCGTTGATAATTTGTTTGGTATTTACCAGGCTAAACCATGGTAGACAAGCGCCTAGCGATTCAGCCGTGCGGAATTCCAGAATAGCTGCGTCGGCACGGGTCCGCTTGGCGAGACGTTATTCCCACTCCTCCGGCGTCTCGGCTGCTCGCTTTGCCTTCTCTTGTTCAAGAAGTTTCCGTGCACTCTTCTGGGGAATCGAAATCCTACCCGAATTGTCAGGCGAGACTAAGCGCCGGCTGTATCTCCCGCGGTGACAAATTTTTTTTGCGAAGTTTATTGCCTCAGGGCATAAAATGAATGTTATGATGGACGAAGGGTGGGGTCAAATAAATGAAAAAAGGTTGGCTGATGCAATGAAATCGAGGAGTGAACGATGATGCGGTCCCAGTGTCCAAACAGCATATGACTGCGGATTGGGGGGGGGGGGGGAGTGGCCAGCTGCCACCAGGTGCCGGATCCGCGTTGGCTTCAAAGCTGGACAATCACACAGTAGGTGATGGATGTCAGCTTCTATATTTCTAGACTTGCAGATGGGGCACCCAGGGTGTGGATATAAATACCGAAATTGTGGCCACTTTCGGATCACTGCTGGTGTTAGGGCCACCCCATCTCTAATCCTCCGAAGCGCCTCTGCACGGGTTAGACCGCGGGGGAAGCTTACCGTACACGGAGGTATAAGAGCACGTGTACGGCGCCGGAGGTGCTCCTTTCTTGTGAAAATCAGGGTGGCATTGTCCAATTTTATGAGGTTTTGCGATGTCGAGGTTGAGTTTGAAAGGCGGGTCGCAGAATCCACTTGGCTTTGAGCCCTTAAAAGGTCACGCGGGGTCCATTTAATACGAATTGGATTTGGTATGCGAGCCTCTAGACTGTGTATGTTCTGACAGATTTCCGGGCTACTACTAACGCGTCTAAGTAGCTTTGTCACTTGGAGGGCATCTGTACGTATGATAATACGGGCCGTGGGAAGCATGGGAATGGCGGTCACAGAGCGAAGCGCCTCTTGCACTGCAAGCAGTTCCGCACAAAAAGAAGATGGAGGATCCGGTAATTGAAATGTTGACGTCTTGTTCAATGAAGATTTGCTAGGACAGTAAACTGCTGTTATCACTTCACAGGCTTTCGTCTACGTAAATTATAATGGAACCATGTAGCAAGCGGAAGTGACGACGCCGTTTCCTGTGTTCTTGGTCGGCGTAAATCAGTTGGCTTGTTATCGCTCAGCTGTACAAAATGCCAAGGAGGAAGAACTGGCAGTGGCGGTGGTAGTAGTGAATGTGTCGAAGCATAAGTCTTCAGAGCGCACGTTGCGTGAGAGAGTGTGGCCTTAAGCTTGCGTGCATCACGTCGTTGCTGCACCAGTTCATCTATTGTGTTTAGTTGTGCGTTTTCTTGGAGCGCCACGATTGGTGTAATGCGAGGGAGGCAGGTGATGACCCTCATTGCCTCTCGATTTATAGCCTCAAGTCGATCCCATTGTGCCCTTGTCAAATGCTGAAATTGGGCTTGATAAACAAGGCGCGGTTGTACAACTGCCCGCACCAACTGTCTCGCAACATCTGAGCGAGCGCCGCCCATTTTTGGAGCAATGCGTCTAATCAGACCCAGTGTCTGTAACGCCTGTTTTTTAGCGTCAGGCAGCCATGTAGTTCCAGTTCCTGACTCATGAATTGTTAAGCGCAATATTTTTACTGTTGAACTTTCCTGAAGTGGGGTTCCGGATAGATGTAGGTGAATAGGTGTTGCCGATAGTTTACGGCGGCCCCAGCGCTTGGCGACTGATATGAACGTAGTTTTACTGGCGGAAAGTTCAAGGCCAATGGAAGATGCATATGTGCACGTAATATCTAAAGCTGATTGCAGGGCCGGCGATTGAGTCAGTAGGTCGTTGTGTGTGCTCCACACCGTGATGTCATCAGCGTATATTAAGAATTTAACATCAGAAATTTCATGTAACCGCCATGCAAGTGAGATAAACTCAATAATAAATAATGTTGGTGACAACACAGATCCCTGGGGTACGCCGCGAAGAGGGACAAATGATCCTATGGCCTCGCTACTGAGGCGTATTGCAAATTGTCTACTTTCAAGGAAAGATTCTACAAAATTGCGTACTCTAAGTGGTAAATGGAGCATGTCAATTGAATCCAGAATGGCAGCATGACTGATATTATCGTAAGCCTTTTCTACATCCATGGCAAGGACGGTGCGTACATTGTGGCTGCGTGTTGATGATAATACTGAGGACGCCATGACAGCCAATCTGTCTTCTGTGCCTATAGATGGTCGAAAGCCAATCTGGGCCGGGTGGTCGATACCGTGATATTCAAGCCACCACGAGATTCGTGTGGCGAGTATTTTCTCAGCAAGCTTGCAAATTGTTGCCGTTAAGGAAATAGGTCGAAAGTTGCTTAGGTCTGTTGGTGCTTTCCCCGACTTTGGAATAGGGATCAAAATAGCAGATTTCCAGCTGTCTGGTACATTGCCGTCTAGCCATACCTTGTTAATGGTGTCAAGGAGGTGAGGAAGTGCATCACCACTGAGGTTCTTGTAAACCTCGTACGTAATGGAGTCCGGACCGGGCGCTGTCTTTCGGTTGGCTTCATCTATAGCTGCAAGCAATTCGGTCATGAAGAATGGGCTCGCGATTCCCTCCGTGTCGGCAGCAGATGGCAGCTTATCGACATGGGGTGGCATGCCCCACAAGTAAGTTCTTGTAAATGGTGCAGGCAACACGTCGTACTTTGGGAAAAACGTGCGCGCTGCTTGTCTTGCGAAATCATTCGGAGACAAGTTTGCTGCAAAGCATGCTGTGGCCGCTGCATCAGGACGACGACAACCGTGCTCCATGGCATAGAAAGTTCGCCAAAGATGAGCATTCGATGACTGTGTGGAGAACTGCTCGCACCACAGGTGCCATTGTCGTCGTGAGAGATCACGCTCATACCTTCGAGCCTTAGCAGTAATGTAATTGAGTCTTGTACGTGCATGCGCAGAAGTTGGGTCTCTGGTTGCAGTCAATTCCGCTTGTCGACGAGCAGCCCACAAGTTGAGCAGAGGCACATCCGGTGTTGGTCGACCAACCTCCACCCAGGTAATGGTTGTAGCCTCATTTAGTGCGCTTTTTATGCGGTCTAGAAGCGATGGTGCCGACTCCACAGAGTGATTTTGAAGAATGGCGCGGAAATTGTCCCAATGGACAACTGTACACTTGCGGCGTAATTGTCTGGCCTGTGATGGATAGAGATCGATGACAATAGGATGATGGTCACTGCCCCAGGAGTCCGGCTCTAAGTGCCACGAGGGGGTGCCGGTTCCTGACCACCACTTAAGATCTGGAGCTTATGTTCCACTCCTAGTATGAAGCACTGTCCTTGTTGGTGTATCTGGATGGTTCAGGAGAATAAACAGCGCATCCGTAAAGGCGTCTCGCACTCGCCTGCCGCGAGGACTTAAGGTGGGGTATCCCCAGTCCGGGTGTGGCGATTTGAAATCACCACCAACTAAAACTGGACATCCCGGGTATTGTTGCCTAACATTCAGTAACCATCCCAGGTTTATGCGGGAGGTAGAGCCACCACCAGGTCTTACATAGACTGGCACAACTACAACAGTTGCCTTACCAAATTTGACTGTCACTGCAGCAACCTCCTGATATGAAGTGCACCAATTTTCCAGAGCAAGGCGTACCTGAGGAAACCGTGTGTCAACATACACAGCCACCTTTCCAGGAGGAGTATTCGTGTGCACACGTCGGTCGCCCATGGAAGGAGACACGTATCCACTGAAACCAGGAATGGGTGGCAACGCGTTGGTCTCCTGCAGTAGCATGGCCCATACATGAAGCTTGTTCATGCGAAGACGGGATTTGAGCTCTCCAACCTTTGTTGAGAGCCCTCTACACTTCTACTGAAGCACACCGTGATATCTTGTAGTCGTCATCTTGATTATGAGTCCAGATGTCGCAAAAGCACAGATGTCATATTAGATAACTGAGTGGCCATAAACCTCAGTAACGATTTCGAATAGTTATCAGGCAGGGCAGCAGAAGACTTTTGGGAATCAGTGAACGGCATGGGAGTATGGGACATAATCGTTGGCGAGGCAGCTTTGATATTCGCGATATGGGATACCGTTGCTCGCCTGCGACGAGCAAGCAGTTCCCGATGTTCACACATGTTCACATGTTCACACACATTTGTTCACCACAGTACTTATGGCTCTGATTGCTAGGCAACTCCGCAGCTGCTATTTATGCTCGCCTGAACGCGTGACGTCACGACCTAGCACGTCAACAGCACATGTGGGCTTCGTGCAGAAGCGCTCTGCCATTCAGGCCTTGACATCACGGTCTAGCACGTTAACACTACATGTGGACTTCGGACTAGGCGCGCCGGCACAACTTCCGTTATGTACAGTCGCGATCAATATGAAGGTGATCGCTCGAGCCGCAACCGAGACAAGGAGCAGCGCCACGTTACGTCATCGCGTTCCGTGGTGAGGGACACATCTTTGTTGCCCCTCTCTCACTTTTCGCTGTTCCTGTGACAGCTGAGCCTCCCCGCTTGCTAGTAACAGTTTTTCGTTTTTTTTTTACGCGTCATCAAGCAGGGTACGGTGACACACGAAAGCATTACTTCGCTTTGTTCACAGATGTCTGTCCGCAGACCGCGTCCGGAGGCCGCGTCAACAAAATGGCTTCCTTAGCAGTTGTGAGTAGAAAACAAATCTGGCTAGTTAGTCAGGGGGGCCCGGAAGAGCGTAGGAGGGCAAGAAGGTAGCGCAGTCATTATCTTCACACTTCTAAAATCGGCCGCTATGCAGCTTGAAAGGCCGACCGGTCGAAGCTCCCGCGATCACCTTCATATTGATTGCGACTGTACTACTCGGTGTAGGATGGCGTGACGTATGCCTGTAATATTAACGCTGCGTTTCGGCTGCTTAGAGACCCAAGTCGATCACTCGACCAGATTTTGGCTGGCTAAAAATGATTTTGACGTCACTGGCTTAACTGTGACCTGAACTTGAAATTACTTTGACCTTTCACCTTCACCCTTGACGTAAGCAATGACATGACCATTTGTCTAACCATGGACTATCCAGTGGTTTTCCAAACTTATAAACTGAAATTTAAACCTTGGCTGAGCCTTGAAGGTCGTGGACAGCGTACGCCTAAAGTACCTGTAGTAGTGAAGGCATCGTTTCAAAAAAGTACCCATAACGAGATAAATACGAGTAGACGCGTATGTAATATTGTTGCGACCCTTTCAAATCTCTTGTTTTTGAACAGCCGCCGGCATGCGGCCTTCTTACTGCGATTGTGGTCTACGGACCGATTGTATGCTCTTTTTTCATGCTAGGTAATGCGAAACGTGGCTTTATTGCTTTCTTGTAGCATGATATCCGCCGAGGTTAGCTGGGAATGATCGCAAGCAAGCACGACTGTTTCCATACTATTCCGAACTCTTTGAGCATCCCATTGGCTGGTTTATCGTTTCTGCGCCGATTTTCAATTGGGCAGTGACGAATGCAACGGACATTCGTAGTCGGACAGCCGCCGATCACGACTGCGGCTATCCACTTCGCCGTGATTCTTAGTTCTTTTGCGGGCACATGTCAGTCCAATAAAGAGTTGATTTAATTCCTAGCATACTCACGGTCGTACTGGCCAGTGCCACACAATGACATTGTCAGCTGACCTGCAAAAATTATTTTCTAAAGAAAGTAAGCGATCCTTCCTTCTATTAAAGAAAGAATAAAGTGACTTTTTTATGCATGTGTGACATATTAGCCTGTATGCCACAGGTATCCTGTACGCCACAACGACACAAAGAAGATGTCTACAAAGTATGAAACAGCACTGAATAAGGTTAGAGGGTGAGCCTCAGTACGTGTGCTGTCTACGGCTTTGTCATTACACCTGGCAATATGAAAACGTTTTACAGAAAAAAGAAAACGTTTATAAAGAGCACTGCAGATTGGTGCTCTCTTTTCATTTTGCACGAATCATGTTTTGGGTTAGAAATATGCATGGTTAATCAGCCAAAAAACGCCGTCCATGCTGTCTTTTCATCTTGGCGTTCATCAGAATTTTTCTGTGTTTTCGGACGTGTCCCGTCTCACAACGGCACTGTCACAGCTACTCCTCTCGCGGCTCGTAGCTGGAAGCTATGCCGTCTCAGCTGAGGCCAAAGCCAATGTTTTTTGTGCGCTTTGCTGGCGTGTATCGAAACCAGTACAAAAGCGATTCAACCTAAAACCATTAATTACACACTGGTCAGCCAGCGTCTGTATAATGGAGCAGCTGAAAGAAAATTAATGATTTGATGGTAGTATATTGTCAAGCGGCCGTTTCGCGCAGCTTTAGCCAACACCATAATGAGAACAATGACCTGATGTATTGTAATTACAATCTGATCATGCGCACAATATGCGGTCGTCTTCACGAAGGCAGTCATCAATATACAAAGTGTTTCAGGCTTCCGTACGCCGTGCTATGTGAAAACACATGATTTTCTTTAGTATTTTTTTATTGCGAAAACAATATACTATACGCCCGGTTTCGGCCCGTCGCGTAGTCGCTGGCCGCAGTCACGAATGACCTTGAGCAACCAATACGGGCGCAGCCATCCAACTCATCAGGAGCAACCACAAAGCACACGATAACGAGCTGGACCGAGCAGCTCAAAGCAGACATCGCAGCCTCGGAACGGACAATTACCACGGACGTTAAGGTAGAGAGGATGGACAGTCGGCTAGCGAATCTTCTCGAAGCCAAACATTCCATTCTAGCCAGGCGGAAGGGTCCACGTCTTAACAGAAGACTACGAAGAAAACTTGCCGAACTCAACAAGACCATTGAACAATACTGCATGGTTCTCTCCCGACAACAATGGGATGAAGTCTGTAACTCCCTCAATGGGCAAACACGCAGAGGAAATGGGTGGGGACTCATAAAACACCTCCTCGACGAACACTGAACAAAGTCCAAAACTATGCAACGGATCAGGCTAAGTAAATTAGTACATCGCGAGAAGCAAATCAGTACCACCGAAGCCCTTCTGGATGACCTTGCCAAACGGTACTTACCGCTTAAATCGGGGCTACCCAGTACCTTACAAAGGAAAAGCTATGACGGTGCCCCAAACTTAGAGCTAGATACGGACTTCACAGAAAGCGAAGTACGCTTCGCAATTCACGAACTCAACAGTAACTCTGCAGCCGGCCCCGATGGTATCACAAATCGGGCTCTCCGAAACTTAGAGGACGACTTGGTCACGTTCCTAACGCAACAAATCAATGAAGTCTGGAAAACTGGCCAACTACCTGCATAGTGGAAGCATGTCAATACGATCCTCATTCTAAAACCGGGCAAGCCGCTGGACCTACCCAACCTAAGGTCGATCTCACTGACGTCCTGCCTAGGAAAGCCAGCCGAACACGTCATCCTGAATAGACTATCGGAATACTTAGAAGAAAAGGAGTACTTCCCTTACAATATGAATGGATTCGGGCCAGGTCTCTCAACGCAAGACGCTATGCTACGCATCAAGAAAAGTCTGGTGGATCGCCCCACACGAGACACCAAGGCGCTACTGGGACTCGACGTGGAGCAAGCTTTTGACAAAATCCAACATCAAGCCATTCTCAAAGCCATATCTGACCACAATCTCGGAACACGCTTCTACCACTACGTCAAGGCGTTTCTGCGGGATCGAACGGCCACTATCCGGATAGGCGAACACGTCTCGGAGAGCTTTAATCTGGGCGATAAGGGAACACCAGAAGGCTCAGTACTTTCTCCATTCTTATTTAACTTGGCGATGGCAAAGCTTTCTCGCGCATTGGGCGAAATTGCTGATGTGGAGCACACCATATACGCAGACGATGTTACCATCTGGAGCACCGGTGGCAGCGATGCGGAATTGGAAGCGCGCATGCAAGAAGCCATCACGGTTACCGAGGCCCATCTTGCCCCAATGGCACTTCGCTGCTCTTCTAGAAAATCCGAGCTACTCATCTACCACCCCCCAAGACCAAGGCGCCCGTCCAACGACTGGCGCCGACACCACACACCATGCATAGAGTTACACGACAGGGATGGAAATCGCATACCCACGGTCGATAAAATACGAATTCTAGGATTAATCATCCAAAGCAACGGTCCAACTGGGCGATGCTTGACAGCATCACGATCAAGATTTCAAACGCGATCCAGATATTTCGGCGCATCATGAATAGGCACAGGGGACTGAGCGAGGACAACGCTATTCAAATGGTCCATGCTTTTGTACTCTGTCACATCACATACGTGGCTACAATGCTCAACTGGAAAAACGAACATCAAAGAAGGCTTGAAGTACACATACGCCGAGCTTTCAAGACAGCGTTGGGGCTCCCCGATAATGCCTCCACTGAACTACTCTTACAGCTAGGAGTGCACAATACCCTTGCCGAAATCATCGAGGCACAGCACACGGCACAGATTGCACGCCTATCAAGCACCAAAGCGGGCACAGAGATTCTCGTTAAGCTTGGCCTGAACACCATAGTAGAAAAGGACAACGTCCTGCAGTTACCTAAAGTCGTGCGAGAAGCAATCAAAGTGTCCCCCTTCCCAAGAAACGTACACCCGATCCACAATCAAGGAAGAAGGCTCGCCCGCGCCAAAGTCCTCGCTGCGGACGCGGCACAGTTCCCCGACCAGACAGCTTTCGTGGATGCAGCGTACATACCGGGAAAGCATGCCTTCTCGGTAGCAGTAGTCGACGGACACGGGCGTACGCGCAACTCACTCACACTCTACACCAAGAAGCCAGAGGTAGCTGAACAAGCAGCGATAGCACTAGCTCTAAAAGACTCGGACTTCACAACTGTATACAGCGACTCTAGAGAAGCCACTCGAGCTTTCGCCAAGGGCGGGATAGACAAGACGACGTTACGGATCTTAGGCGGAAGTAACATCACCGATCCCTCCATCGTATGGTTCCCGGCACACATGGGCAGCTTAGGGGGCGGCCTGCGGAATCTCAATGAGATCGCACGCGAGGACTTATCGACCGCGTCCCTCCGGTTTCCCCTGCTACTCCACATATCGAGTACAGAGATCAATTATTCACGTACAACGAGCTCACTAAGCACTTTTATCTCGGCAGACGAGCATTTCCCCTCCCGGATAAGAAATTAACCCGCAGCCAATCAGTCACGTTACGATTGCTCCAAACGAACTCATACCCCAACCCCTGGCGCATGAAGCACATCGACCCAGACTACGACGGACAACATGTGTGTGAACGGTGCAGTGACCGTGTAGACTTAAACCATATGCTGTGTGGTTGTGCATCGACCGACGCCTACGCCAAGAACAAGGAACGTTGGGACAAAGTTTTAAAAAGTGCTTCACTATATGATCAGCTTCGGGCTGTCCAGGAGGCCCGCGCGGCGGCGGAGAGCTTCGGGCTCTCTGTGCCGACGTGGGAGCTGCCCTCTACACCTGGCGCTTAGCCGAGTGTCCTCCAGGACCCCTACTGTGGGAAATCAACTTTTACCAAACCAATCTGCGAACAAGATGAAGAAGAAGAAGAAGGAGAAGGAGAAGAAAAAGAAGACGAAGGAGAAGAAGAAAAAGAAGAACGCTCGGTCACCCGCAGCCAATGCTTTCGCTCCATATTCAGTTCAGCAGCGCTGAACCCTTGTTTGTTTTTTTGCTGGTTTTATGATAATAAAATCGCATTTGCAGTATTTTTGGCGCTCGAGTTATTTGTTTTGAGTAAGTTGAATTTTGGGTTTGCTTATTTTTTGACCCCTTGTTCATTGGATATTGTATTCACTGAGCAAAAGAATCAGAAGTAGCTACTAACCGTATCTCTGATCACTGTGGTATATTTCTGCTTTTCCTTTGCAGAAAGGTGTAATGCAAACGGGTAGGAATTAGTGTCTTGCATATGGCTTTACTCCTCTAGCATACACACGGTCGCACTGGCCACAGGATGACATTGCCAGCCGACCTGCAAAAAATATTTTCCAAAGAAAGTAAACTATCCTTCCTTCTATTAACGAAAGAATAAATTGACAACTTTTTTTATGCGTGTGTGAGATATTAGCTTGTATGCCACATGTATCCTGTACGTTAAAACGAGAGAAAGAAGATGTTTACACAGTATGAAAAAGCACTGAATAATGGTTTAGGGGGAGCCTCTATTTGCAAGCCGAGCCAACGTTTCGACAAGTGGACTTGTTGTCTGGGTCGAATAAAACACCCCCAAAAAAACTATGTTTTGCGCAAAGTCCATTTAACTAGGGTTTAAACGGGCAAATTAACACTGGCCAAAAGGTATCATGAGATTATCGTGGGAAAGAAAAAAGATCTTGCTTTGTATTGCCGCAATGTTATCTTACTGGCGCCGCCATGTGGTGAGCTCGGGAGACTGGCACGCGCTCGTCTTCGCTCTCGGTGCTCGCCCGCCAGTCGGTTCCGTGTCTTATCATGCCGGTGCTTTTACTTAGTTGTGAGTAAACCTGCTGAACCAGTTTCATTGGCTTCTGTGACATTTTTGGTGGAGGTGCTGGGTAGATCCCATCTACGAAAAGCCTCTGGCTGCCCACTACGCCCATCTACACACCCTGGACACGACACCTGTGCACAAGGCGAGCCGTCGCTTGAGGGGCTTAGCTCCCGAGTGTGGTCCTCTTGTTTCCCCACCGCGAACTACGATGACTACAGCGGCAATTCAGACCATTAAGCTTCCCGTGAGCGCCCAGCAGCTGATCTGCTATACTCCTCGTATGCCCACGCCGTTCCATGGCGACAAGTTCGAAGACGCTGAGGACTGGCTGACCAGCTACGACCGGGTCGCTGTGTTTAATGCATGGGACGAGGAGCGGAAATTGCACAATGTTTATTTCTTACTAGAGGATGCCGCCAAGATATGGTTCGAAAACCATGAGGCTACCATTTCCACCTGGCAGGATTTCCGGCAGCAGCTGCTCGGAACATTCGGCAACGATGCAAGAAAAGAGATGGCCTAACTCGCTCTACAGTCCCGAGCCCAGCGGCCTAATGAAAGCGTCGCCATGTTTGTAGAAGGAATGACTCGCCTTTTCAACCGAGTGGATCCGTCCATGTCGGAGGTAAAGAAGGTGCGCCACCTTATGCAAGGCGTCAAGGAGCCGCTGTTCGTTGGCCTTGTACGTGACCCTCCACGTACTGTGGCTGATTTTACGAAAGAAGCAACAAGCATCCAGCGTGCCTTGAATCAGCGATTCGTTCATTTTGATCGCTCTTCGGACATCGCTGCCCTAGACTTCCGCGTGCCAATGGCCGGAAACGACAGGGAAGCCCTTCGTGAACTTATCCGAAGCATCGTGCGCGAAGAGCTGCAAAAGCTGCCCTCTCTCGAACAACATCCACGTGTTGGGGGCATCTCAGATATTGTGCTCGAAAAGCTCCGCCAAGCAGTGCCATCAGTACCGTCACCCCAACCGCCTGCGCCACAGATCATGACGTACAGCGACGTGTTGCCTACCCCTCCGCCTGAACCATCGGCACTCTGCAACCCTGCTCCTCCCGCTCGTCCTCCACCCCAATATCCAGTTTCGACTGGTGTGCCTGAAGCTCGATCACCCGTTCGCAAAGCACACGTGTGGCGCACGCCGAACAATCTGCCTTTGTGCTTTCACTGCGGCGAAGCCGGTCACGTTCTGCGGCACTGCCCGTACCGTCGGATGGGCTTGCGTGGATTTTCCCCGGATGCCCCTCGGCCGCGCTATGGCGAACAACCTCGGGACATTGACCAATACGACAGCGACCACGTCCCACCTGCGTCCCTCCAGCGACGCCAGTCCAGGTCACCACCGCCGAGACCACGTTTTCCACCAGCCGCCGTTCTTCCTTTAGGCAATCCTCAAGTCCGCACCGGGAAAACTGAAGACGGTGACCCTCGGGGGTAAGGCCGCCGTCGATGGACACTACGACCAACATCCTCCGCTCACCGATTCAGTCACACAGACCGACCTCCGACCCTTCGCTCCTACCAACAGTCCAAACACTTTTCGACGATCGTCGAAGCTTTCCTCCAACGCCCCCAATCGACGCACTGCACGACCAACTAGTCCGACGACCTCCCGACGATCATAGAAGCTTACCTTCGACGCCGCAATTCGACGCAACGAACCACCCATTAGCCTGACGATCCTTGACACGCTGCACTTTGTCGACGGTGAGCTACATTCCGCCGAGATACCGATCGTCGTTGATAACCACAACACGACTGCCCTTGTAGATAACCGGCGCAAATTTTTGCGTTATGAGTCATGACCTTCCCACCATTCTGCGAAAAGTCCTGACTCCTTGGCACGGAGCCCCGATAAGGACAGCCGGAGGCATGTGGTAACGCCGCTCAGAGTGTGCGCCGCTCACATCGAGATTAACCACGTAACTTTCTCGTGTTGCTTTGTTGTGCTAGCAGAGTGCTCCAAGGACCTGATTCTCGGCCTTGATTTTCTTAGAGAAAACGACGCAATCATCGACCTCCGTGACTTCATGGTGACTTTTTCCACTCACCGCGCAGTCTCAGACGAGTACACACAGCACAGCGACGACTACACAGGCAGGCCAGTTTTCCGAGTGTGCGACGACCATGTCGCTCTACCTCCACGCACCAGCTTGTTTGTTACAGTGCAGTGCGACAACCCCCCCCCCCCCCCCCCCCCGCCTTTGACCTCGCGGAAACGAACGTGAATTTATTTTTAAGCCTACAAGTCTGCGTCTCTCGGGGGGTCTTTGCCTTGAGAAATAAACGAACTGAACTGCTTTTAACGAACTTTAGTGCCGAATACCGCCATTTACCGCTAGGTACAGCTATCGCTTATTTTGACGAAGTCAGTGCGCCATCCGCCCATTGCGCCCTTTCACTGGCCAACGAAAACCCTCCCGAGAGGACTGGACATACCATTCAAACTGACGTGAATCCTGCTTTGTCTCTTACCTAGAAGCGCCGCCTTCACGCAATTCTGGACACTTACCGTGACTGCTTCACTTCCAAAGTGAAACAGACGTCAGTAGCCAAACATAGTTGATTCCACCGAGCGCCCTATCCGCCAACACCCCTACCGAGTATCGGCGAAAGAACGAGAGGCTATTCGGGGGCAGATTGATAAAATGCTCCGCGATGATGTGATCCAGCCGTCTACAATCCCATGGGCCTCACCAGTCGTGCTGGTCGCTAAAAAGGATGGAGCACTCAGATTCTGCGTCGATTATTGGAGGCTTAACAAAATTACGAAACAGGACGTCTACCCATTGCCTCGAATCGATGCCTCGTTCGACCGACTCCGCCACGCCCGATACTTTTTATCGCTCGCTCTACGCAGTGGGCACTGGCAGATCGAAGTCGACGAACGTGATCGAGAGAAGACCGCATGCATTACTCCTGATGGACTGTACGAATTTAAGGTGCTTCCCTTCGGTTTGTGTTCCGCTCCCGCAACCTTTCAAAGAATGATGGACACTGTCCTAGCCAGCCTGAAATGGCAGACGTGCCTCGTCTACCTTTACGTCGTTGTCATTTTCTCCGCGACCTACGAGGAGCACCTCAAACAATTGACGGCCGTGCTTAATGCCATCCGCGGGGCCGGACTCTCTCTAAAACCAGAAAAATGCCACTTTGCATTCCAACAGCTCAAGGTCACGTCGTGAGTGCTGAGGGAATTAGCCCTGATCCAGAGAAAACGGCTGCCGTAGCTGCTTTTCCGACCCCCACTGATAAAAGTTCCGTGCGTCGATTTTTGGGCCTCTGGGCATATTACAGGAGATTTGAGCACGACTTCTCCCGAATAGCGGAACCATTGACTCGTCTAACAAAGGACGACCAGCCTTTCATCTGGGCCAACGAGCAGCAAAAGGCATTCGAGGTGCTTCGCAAACGCCTTCAAACAACGCCCTTATTTGGCCACTTCGACGAGGAGGCCAACACAGAATTGCATACCGACGCCAGTAACGTTGGCCTCGGTGCAGTTCTCGTTTAATGGCAAGAAGGCGTTGAGCGGGTAATTGCTTACGCCAGCCGCACCCTGTCTCGTTCCGAAGCGAATTATTCTACTACCAAAAAGGAGTGCCTTGCAGTTGTGTGGGCAGTAACAAACTTTCGGCCGTATTTGTATGGTCGGCCGTTTAGAGTGGTCAGCGATCACCACTCACTCTAATTGGTTAGCGAACCTTAAAGATCTTTCAGGCCGGTTAGCCCGCTGGAGTCTCCGATTACAGAAGTTCAACGTCAGTATTGTGCACAAGTCCGGCAGGAAGCACAGTGACGCTGACTGCCTATCCCGAGACCCTATCCTGTGTTCTTCAATTGAAGGAGATGACTCCGCTTTTCTCGGCGCTCTCACGACGCCAGATCTCGCTCAACAGCAGCGAGACGACACCGAACTGCGGCCCCTAATCGATTACCGCAAAGGAACCTCCTCATCTCCGCCTCGCCTTTCCACGCGTGGCCTGTCGTCGTTTCGCTTGCATGACGACGTCCTCTACAAGAAAAACTACGCTTCCACAGACATTCAGTAGCTGCTGGTTGTGCCAACGCCGCTTCGTACCGACGTTTTGCAGGAATGCCACGACTAGCTTTCTGCCGGACACCTCGGTTTTTCTCGCACCTTGGTACGAGTACGACAAAAGTACTACTGGCCCAAGCTTGCCGCTATGGTTCAGCGCTATGGTAGGACATGCCGTGATTGCCGACGTCGGAAGATACCACCTGTCAAGCCTCCGCAAGTACCTTTTCACCAAGTCGGTATGGACTTCCTCGGCCCATTTCCTACGCCATCATTGGGCAACCGGTGCATTATAGTCGCCACAGATTATCTAACCCGCTATTGTGAGACGAAAGCTCTTCCCAGCGGCACGTCTACTGATATTGCGAACTTTTTCATCTTTAATCTAGTCCTTCGCCATGGTGCCCCTGCGATCGGTTTAACTGACAGAGGCACGGCATTTACTTCTGCTCTAACCCAGGAAGTGATGCGGCTCAGTGGCACTTGTCATCGCAGAACAACAGCTTACCACCCTCAGACGAATGGCTTTACTGAGCGACTCAATAAGACCATCGCCGATATGCTTTCTATGTACGTCGACGAAGACCATAAGAACTGGGACCAGATACTACCGTATGCAACATTTGTGTATAACACCGCAGTCCAGGAAACGACCCGCTTCACATCGTTTCGCTTGGTGTACGGTCGCGAGGCTGTCACCATGCTGGACGCAATTCTACTGCCAGATGTTGCCCACCCATCGATTGCCGGTGCCGACTAATTCGTGCAGCATGCCGAGGCCGCTCGCCAGCTGGCTAGACTGAGAGTCCGGACACAGCAAGTTAAAGATGCTTGACGTTATAACCTTCGTCACAGGGAGGTAATTTACAACCCTGGTGATCAGGTTTGGGTGCGGACACCAGTTCACCAGCGGGGTCGCTCCGAGAAGCTTCTGGGCGGCTACTTCGGCCCGTACGAAGTACAACGCAAACTCAGCGACGTCACCTACGAAGTGATCCCGCAAGGAACTGTTCGCTCATCCCGACGGCAAGCACAATCGGAAGTCGTACATGTCGCCAGTATGAAGCCCTTCTACTCCCGCTAGGTTAAGCTGCATGTGTTTTTTTTTTGCTTCCTTTAACTGTTTTATGTGAACGCGGCATCCTCGCCGACTACCGTTATCCTCGACCTCGCCACTCGGAATCGGGACGATGCCATTTCCACCGGGAGGGGCAATGCCGCAATGTTATCTTACTGGCGCCGCCATGTGGCGAGCTCGGGAGACTGGCACGCGCTCGTCTTCTTCGCTCTCGGTGCTCGCCCGCCAGTCGGTTCCGTGCCTTATCTTGCCGGTGCTTTTACTTAGTTGTGAGTAAACCTGCTGAACCAGTTTCACTGGCTTCTGTGACAATATTTTATAGATCGAGCACTATAATGCAAAAAAAGACAGACAGGACACGGAAAATTTATTCGGCAATTTAAAAACCGTAAAATAACAGAAGTAACATCTTGCAGAGAAACGCAGTTACTATCGATCTAGGTATCTTGAATACGTTTCAGAAAATGTTTAACTGAATAAAATTACAAGTACTCAATTTCAATTGTAATTGATTAGAGCGGTCAACTAGAGCCCCAGAAAAGTAACACAAAAGCAATCGGTTAAATTTAATTACTTTTTATGGACTATTGTTGCTGTAAAACGAACTCGCTGAAAATGCAATAACTGGGGCGGCTAGTTTAAACTTTTTTACGCACGTTCAGGTTTCAAGAGTTGTTTTCTAAAGCTGTCCTTGAGGCTGAAATGTTTCTTTATGAAGACAGCCACTACAGTCAACACTCTACATGCAAGTGCCAGAGGTTAGAGCGGTGCTATACCGTACGAAAACTTTGCTCATCGACTTGTAGTTGTGCAATGCTTCGATGTAGTTTCTACATTCTGTCTGTCATGCCACGGAGGCTCTGCGGTTGGGGCGCTCGTCTGCCGAACCCAAGGTCTCGGGATCGAATCTAGGCCGCAGTGGTCGGATTCCAAAAGTGGAGGCGAAAAGCAAGCCGCCTTTGTATTGTGCAATGGTGGTGCACATTGAAGAGCTCCAGCTGGTCGATATTTCTGGAGCCCTCAGGTATGGCATCACTTTTAATCTGAGTTAACATTAACGTTAAATCTTAAGTTAACGTTAACGTTAAGTGAGTTAACGTTAAACATTAAGTGGAGTGGGCCACCCAGGTCGCCGTCAGCCATGGGTTGATGGCCATCTAACACGGAATCGTCCACACATGCTCTCTGACGAAAATAAAGTTTTAGAGCGCAGCTCTTTGGCGGCCGTTCCTGGGTTTCGCGGCGGCGTCGGCGTCGGCCTCGTAACCAGTGCCGCCCCCCTTTCAGCCCCCCCGTTCGAGCCGGCGCTTTGGCCACCGGAGCCTCGCAGGAGGAGGGGGGGGTACACTCAGCGGCGAATGGTGGGGGCAGGAGCGCGCGCAGCTACCGGAGTAGAGGAGGAAAAAAAAAGGGGGTCGCCGGAGGCAGCGCTAGCAGGCTCGCTTCACTCGCTAGCGGCGTCAGCGAGTCGCTGCTATCTGTTCGTTGCTCAACGTTCCTATGGATCCACGCGCTGCTTCCCGCAACCTCCCGATAACTCAATTGCTCTCTTCATTTCTCGGACCACAAAGCTTCTTTCATGACAGCCAAGAACTGTTAGTGGAGTGTTTCTTGAAGGAATACGTGTGAAAAATTAAAAAAAAGGGTATGTAATTGTGCTTATGTGCCTTGCTCGAAATCCTTGCCTCTTTTTTTTTCTCTATTGGTTCACGGGAAAGAAAAGGCGCAGTATTTGTCACATTTGCTCTGTGGACACCTGAATCGCGCCGTAAGGAAAGGGAGGAAAGTGGGAGTGAAAGTGGAAAGACAGAAAGGGGAGCCGTAGTGGAGGGCTACGGAGTAATTTCGACCCCCTGGGGATCTTTGACGTGCCCTGACATCGCACAGCACACGGATGCCTCTTCGTTTTGCCTCAATTTATCGAAAAAAATGAAACAGCTGATGCGCTGCGCTCAAATTTCGCATTAGGAAGTAATATAATCGTGGGCATTTTTCCATCCATCAACGTTAAATCTAACAAACAGAATCAAGCCAAACATCAGGTTCTTTGTTGTTGATATAAAAGGCACTGCAGGTATGGTTGTTAAAACATCTGGAGAAAATCGTGTCGGCGTCTTTCTTCATTTTGAACATCAGTTGCTGGTCCTCGTGTGAAAACATACTAAGGCGGATTACATTTTTCGACCAAACATTACTTGAGCTCCTAACGTCGTCTTTCACTGCACACCCATATCCCCTCAATTCAGGGAATCATAACAGGTGCCAACGTAAGCTGCAACAAGAACAGAAACAGCAGAGAGCGCAAAATTCCACGCAGCGACGCGCACCGTGGCGCGGTCGGGCAACCTGACGCCATCGCATCGTCAGACACTTGGTCCCTGCAGCGTTTTCTGCAGAGAAGTTATTCAAAACCGGTAAGCAGTTAACAAAAAATAAGTGAATTATTCGAAATATTGTTGCTTTCGTAAAGAGCAAATCATAGTTATTAAATTAAAAAAATGTAATTACAATTGTTATATTACGTCTGCACAGGACGACGCGATATGACTATTCTCAAGAAAATATTACCTTTTAAGTGCACACTGTTCTCTTTTCTCAGGAGTGTTTTTATGCCTTATTATTTTTCCGCTCTGTCCTCTGTGCGCTTCATCAAATTCCACCCCTCCTTTCTCATCAATGTTGATGTGCTTTTAGAGTTTATCACTAGATGGCATAATGGCGTCAGACGGATGTCACTAAAAATCTTTGGTTGAAGCGGTGACCCTGGCCCGCTAAACTTTCATCATCGAGGAGTATGTTACTGTGCAGGAACAGCCTGGAGCGCGGAAACCTAAATGGATGCTACTTTACCCTAAATATGTCTAATTACTATCTGGTGCGGGCGATTCATATTTCATTCTGTAAGTCCTTTTTGTCGAAGTCAAAAGGTCATCGCGATCGTAGCTCACGATACCAGCATCGGCGTATTTCAAAACATGTTCATCCAGTGGTAAAAAAAAAAAAAACGAGTAAAATTTGTTTCTTGCGTTTGTATCAAAACACTGCTGCGGAATTGAACACTGTAGAAAATGAAATTTCCTTTTTTTTTTTCTTTATTGCCTGACTTCACTACAATACACAAAACCACTTACAGGGCACAACGAGCATTCATTAATACAACAATCATCCAGGTGGGTTGTGGCATCGTCGTGCTAAAATTTTCTTAGGGTCACTAATGGCTCCAATCTTCCGAGCCACTAGGGAGCTTCAGGAGCAAGTTTCTGAATTTCAATATATCTATTCATGCCTTCCCGAAAATAGATCCGTGGTGGCCGTGCGTCAGGATCGCAATGGTATCCTGCCATTCTCGAGCGCCAAATACAGTGGAGGGCCAGTAGCATAATAAGGTCAAATGGCACCCCATCCTCATTCTCTACTGTCAAGTACCTAATACCATGCGAGTCTAATGGAAATTCCTTTTTTAAAGTCCTTTGTAAAATATCCCAAAAGTACACCCCTTCCTAACAATGCAGGAAAACGTGGTCTATAGTTTCTGGCTGTTTACAAATTAAGCAATGCGAACCCCAAGGTAAAAATGAATTCTTCATTTCCAAGAACTTCTTTACTGGCAGTGTTTCCGTGCGTAACTTAAAGAAAAACGTTTTTGCATTTCACGGGACCTGCATCGCCTTCACCCGCTTAAGTACGTCGCGTCCTGGTCCTCCACTGTATAAGGCCTTGTACATTGGTATGGGTAGAACTACGTCGCACAAATCCTTGTACAGCTTCTTCCTGCTAACACAAGATGAATATTCATAAGAAAATCGAACAGACAGGAATCGCACACTAGCGACAACTTCTCTAAAATAACCAAAAATGCGTCCCGATACACTTTCGGTCGAGACAACAAAGTCCGGCAGTGCATTTCCGAGCCTTAATTGGCACACAGTATGCAAAAATGGATCTTTTACATCGCGAACAAAAAAAAAAATCTGCTGACAATCTGTCGTAGAAACAAATGCCCCAAACCCAGTCCACCGTCCTTCACCTGCCTAAACAAACTTGTACGGCTACATCGTTCCCATTCTGCTGCCCACACAAAAATGGCAAATATCCGATGCAGTCTCTGTACGTTCATCCTTGCACAATGCAACACTTGTATCACGTACCACAGCTTCGACATAAAAAACATATTGCACACTGTGGCCCTGGCGAAAACTGACAATTGTTGCCCTTTGCACCCTCCACCTTTTCCCGCATGGCTTGAGTCTGTGCCCTCTAGTACGATTCGCTATCGCGATAACTATCTAGTGGGACTCCCAAGTACTTTACTGGTGTTGTCACCCAGGACATGTTTGCGAACTTCTCGGGCGCCGTTGGCCATTCTCCGTGCCAAAGCCCCAGGGACTTTGACCAATTTACTTTACTGCCGGAAACCTTTGTGAACTCTTTTACAGACGACACGTCCTCGATTACCCCTTCGCGATTCACTGCGAATACAGCCACATCGTCCGCATATGCCAGCAGCTTAACCTCTGCAGCTTGCAATTGGAAGCCACGAATTTTGTCGTTTTCTATGAAATTTAAACACAGTGTCTCGATGTAAATGCAGAATAGCAGAGGGCTGAGGGGACAACCCTGGCGCACCGATCGCTGCACGTTTATGGGGGCCCCCAAACTCTTATTTACAATCAATCTTGTTGTGCAGCTTCGGTACGCCATGGCCACTCCCTCGCGAATGACGGACCCTACATTCACATGGTCGAGTATGCAGAACAGGATTTCATGTGAGACAAAATCAAATGCTTTCTCCAGATCAAAATGAATGATGGCTACACGACTGTTTGTGTGGTCACAGCACTCAAGCACACTCCTCACTTTATGCACATTGGAAACAATGGATCTACCTTTGATCCCACACGTCTGGTGTGGTCGAACTACCTGTTGAATTACTGACTGTAGTCTACGGGCTAGAATTTTTATAGACACTTTGTAGTCTGCATTCGTGAGTGCGATAGGGCGATATGCTGTAACCTGTTGTAACTTATCTGCTTCATTGTATTTAGGAATCAACACTGTGTGGGATTTGCCATAAGACGGGGGAAATACATTTACGTTGTAGGACTCGTTGTACACGGCTGTCAGTACCGGCACTATTTCATGTTTGTATGCTTTGTAGGACGCCGCGCTTAACCCGTCGGGGCCGGGAGATTTCCCCGGGTTCAATTTTTCTATGGCAAGCTCGACCTCCGACGCGGTTATTGACAGCTCCAGCCTATCTTTCTGTTCATCATCTAATCGCGGTAAAGCGCCCAGAAACTTTCCTTTGAATGCGTTTACTTCCACGTCTTGCTTTGTAAACAGCGTTAGATAATATTCGAGAAACGCCTGCTGGATATGACCACTTTCTCCAGATAACGTTCCGCCCCATTCGATCAGTTCAATGTGATTTCTCTGAGCATGCGTCTTCTCGATTCCTAGTGCTCGTTTCGACGGTGTCTCCCCAGCAGCTTTATCTTGCGCCTTCGCCCGCACAAGCGCACCACGATAGCGCTCTTCTTCGAACAGTTCAATCCTGTTTTTTATTTTCCTAATATCGTCCATCCATTTACCAGGCTCTTCGCTTTCTTTTTCAAGTAGTCTAGCCAGCAAGGATCTTAAATTGTCCTCCTCACGCTTCTCTTCTTGTCGTATACAGCTTGACCGTTCGATTGCTGCTATCTTTATTTGCTCTTTGCAAAGTTCCCACTGCTGCCATATTTTCTTCTCCCCCCTAGACTCTATTTTGTCAATTTCTTCGCTTACTTCCCTACTAAAGATATCGTCTGTAATGAGCTTATTATTTAATATCCACGTCTCCCACGAAAACTGATTGCCTCGCTTTTTTTGTCCCTATCCCGCACTCTACTAAACAATGATCAGAAAATGAAATTGGTACTACATTGTAACTACTGCATTTTGATATGATGTCTGTAGACACATAAATGCTATCCAGCCGCGCGTGGCTTGACCGCTGGAAATGTGTAAACTTCACACACCGCGTTCCTTCTAAACATTCCGCCACGTCTTCCAGGTTGCTAGTGTCTATAATTTCTGAGAGAGCCTCAGTACTTCTGTCCCTAAACGCTCTTGTACTGGATTTATCACAGCTTCTCAAGACGCAATTAAAGTCGCCCATGACAATCAGGGATTTATCGCAACTGATGTACTTTTGTACGTTTTGAAAAAAGGCTACCCTCTCATCCACAACATTTGGAGCGTACACACTAATAATGCGCCAATACTTTTTGTTGTACAGAAAATCAACCCAAACACATCTGCCCGACGGACATGCCATATGTGCCTGAACCTCGAGTCCGGGTAATTTCTTAACAAAAATGACACAGCCCGCAGACGTGCCAATTGCGTGGCTCACTACTGCAAAATACCTAGACGTGAAGCATCACACCATGTTACCAGTCTCTTCTTCCCCGTCAACTTTCGTTTCCTGCACGGCCGGGACGTCTATGTCATGCTCAGTTAAAAGGCGGTACACCTGGCCCTGCTTCTTCTTGCTTGCCAGTCCCCTGACATTAAGTGTACCTACTTTTATCGGAGCCGCAGAAGCCATTTTCACACAGAGGAAAGAGGCCGGTAACATGGTGCTTACCTCTCGCGTCTAGCGCGTGGCTAGACAACGTCTTTGACACCGAAGCCATCCGGTGGTGGCGGCAGGCTTGACTGCGGTGCGGGTTGTCGTGGTCTTTCCCCTCCGCCGACACATTAGATCGCGACCGCAAAGTGGACCGCCGCCGTCGGCTGGTTTTTGCCGGCGGCTCCTCGACGCTGGAAGCTGTCGCCTTATCTCCCTCAGCACTGGTCTGGGCGTGGGACCGCTTCGATGGGGCAGGAACGCCGGTGGAGCGGGCGGCGTTCTTGTCATGGTTCTGCTCAAACAGAGACGCTGGTTCTGCTTCCTTAAGTGCCGGCCCGCTTATTCCTTCAGTCGGCTCCTCCATCTGGTTTCCCGCAGGTTCTCCCGCTTCAGGTTTCCGCCCGACATCGCTGCTGGAAGGTCCTGAAGAGTCCATAGCGTCGGTTTTCTTTTCCTGTTCCTCAATGCCTTTTGCGGATTCCTCGGCCTCCACTACGTCCATCAGGAGCTCTGCCGTGTCATCTTTTGACGCTGCACCCGTAGCTGCCGCATAAGTGCGTACACATTCGTTGTCTGCGTGGCCGTACCGCCGACATTTCGTACAGCGGGGGACTTTGCATTCCCGGCGCACGTGACCGGTGCCGTGGCAGCGGAGGCACTGCATCGGGCGTCCAGGCGCCACGACAAGGGCCAACTCTCCGGCGACGCGTACCTGATGTGGCAGGTCGTCCACTTTCAGGCCCGGCTTCAACTAGGACAGTCCTTGTCGTAGAACCCTTTTCATTGACGCCTTGTATCCGCCACCGCTCACGCGTGACTTCCGTCACCTTGCCAAATGCCGCGAACGCCGTCCGGATGTCGTCGTCAGCCACGCCGTGAAGCATCCAGTGAAGCCGCAGCTTTACCTGCTGGTCTTCCGGGTCGATGATAAGACAGCGGCGTTTCTTCACTTGCAGCTCCTTGAAGGCGAGCAGCTTCTTTGTGGCCTCCGCACTCCGCAGGGTAACCGCCCAGACATGGTTGATTTGGTACGCCCCCAACGCAACCACGTCGGGGAGCGTACCAGACTCGGCCAGGGCGTCTCGAAAACTTCGACCCGGAAAGGCCTCACTCGTACATCACCGTGAAGAAACACCGTGTTTAAAACAACATGACCGGTTGGCAGTGTAGGCAAAATAATCTGGTAGTCCTTATATTCACTTGCATCGATCCTGTTTCCGCGGCCGTCAACGGCCGCTATCACCGCTCCGTTGGAGCCCATGACCCTGCGTTCCGTTCAGCTCGGCTACCGGAACGCTACGGCTACTTTCCAACGTGCCGACAAATCTTAAAACCTTAATTTCAGTGTTCGGCCCCTTTAAAAATATTTTTTGCTGATTTTTATAGCAAGATTTTTATGCCAGCTTAGGCCAACAAATTCACCGCACACGGTCGCAAACATCATGCCATTGTTTGGAGAGAATTAGGCGGCGCTTTTTGCTGCAAATAATAAAGAGCGCCTTCCATTATTGTTTCCGTGCCGATTTTGCCGTGTGGAGGTGGTAGTAGTGGTTCATTAAAAATAAGCATCGTAAAGAAGGAGGAGAAAGTGGCTAGCGGCGGCAGTCTCCAGGTGGTCGATATTACTCCGCAGCCCTCCACAACGGCTCCTCTTTCACTCTGTTCACTTTCAATCCCACCGTCCTGTCCTTCCTTACGGCGTGGTTCAGGTGTCCACAGAACAAGTGTGACAGATACTGCATCTTTCCTTTCCTGTGAACTAATTATTATTATTAGTTTGGTTTGTGGGGTTTAACGTCCCAAAGCGACTTAGGCTATGAGAGACGCCGTAGTGGAGGACTCCGGAAAGTTCGAACACATGGGGTTCTTTAACGTGCACTGACATCGCACAGCACACGGGCGCCTTACTTTTCGCCTCCATCGAAAAGCGGCCGCCGAGGCCGCGTTTCAATCCCGCGTCCTTGGGAGCATAGTCGAGCGCCGTAACTACAGCGCCATCCCGGCGGGGTCAATTATTATTATTACAATTATTATCTAAATAATGTACAGAGCACCCCCTGTCCTTCTGTAGTTTTTCTTTTATTGTCTCCCTATCCATTTTTATTCCCTCCAGCCGTACCTCGAGTGCTTAATAATTACAGTTGTGATTATTAATAGATGTAATTGTAATAATTGTAATTATTATTAAGCACTCGAGGTACGGCTGGAGGGAATTAAACTAGATAGGGAGACAATAAAAGAAAAAGTACAGAAGGACAGGGGATGCTTTGTGCATTATTTACAAAATACAAAACGTGATCTACTTTGCGTCGCTCGCGTGGAATTGTGCGATTTATATAGCGTCGCAGACTGATCGCACGCGCGACACACTGCACACTGCCGGCTTCAGGCACCCGTCAGCGTAGAGTCGTGGGAAAAAGTGGTATACAACACGTAGCGGATGTCGGAGCTCGGGAAAACTGCGTGTAAACGCCATGCAGCGACTGGGACAGCGACAGTAACACATGTATGACGATACAGTGGAGCAGCGCCACGATTGTGTCAATACCAGATAGCTGTTGCTATATAGAGATGGCGTTAATAATAATAATAATAATAATTGGCTTACAAAAAGGCAAAGACATAGTATCTGTCACACTTGTTTCTGTGGATACCTGTACCCGTGAGGGAAGGGAGGTAGGTGGGAGTGAAAGTGGATAGAGAGAAAGAGGTGCCATAGTTGAGGGCTACGGAGTAATTTCGACCACATGGGGATCTTTAACGTGTTAAAACTCCCCTGATGGGGTTGGGACAGGTGCGTGCGGCTGCGTTTCGATGGAGGCGCACGTGAAAGATCCCCAGGTGGTCGAAATTACTTCGTAGCCCTCCACTACGGCTCCTCTTTCTGTCTTTCCACTTTAACTCCCACCTTCCTCCCTTCCTCGCGGCGCGGTTCAGGTGTCCACAGAAAACGAGTGAGACAGTTACCACGCCTTTCCCTTCCAGTGAACCAATTATTATTATTTATTATTAGGTCCCTGCTGCTTGCGGCGGGGGCTAGCCTGTCCGAATTTTTACCTGTTGTAGGCCGTCATTGCACCCGCCACCTTTTCGGTGGTGGACGACGGCTGTTGTTGCAGCGCGCGTCTTTCTCTCTCTCTTCCTATTCTTTCTTCATTTTCTTTTCTGTCTGCACGAGGCAGCGGTTGAGGCTCAGCTACAGAGCCAGTAGCAGGCCCGTGCATTTTCCTTTCCTGCTTCCTACAGCCACAACAACAACAGCGCTGACATCGCACAGCCCACGGACGCCTCTTCGTTTCACCTCCATCGAAACGCAGCCCCCGTGGTAGGGATCGAAGCCGGGTACTCCAGCATAGTAGTCGGGTGTCTTACCACTGCACCACCGTGGCGGGCATAGATGGCGTTCAGATGCAGTTGTCCCGAGTACGGTTAGCGGCTCCATGTCGTATACCACTTTTTCCCACGACTGTACGTCCGAGATAGCACGCAAGGAGTCTCCTGCGCACACTACCTGGCGAAGAGCAAGTGCAACTTCAATCCCGCCTGCTCGATGAACGCGCAGAAGCTCACCATTGTCCTGTCACGAGTGTGCGCACTGTCGCGCGGTCACAGAAGCGTCTCGATGCCATCCTTGATGATTCCCAGCATGTCCCAGCGTCCTGTAGGCCGAGAGCACCTCGCGATGCGACTCTGCGTATGGTGTACAGTGCAACAGCATGTGCTCCAATGTCTCCACTGCACCGCAATCATGCCCCGCCGGGGTGGTGCAGTGGTAAGACGCCCGACTACTGTGCCGGAGTTCCCGGGTTCGAACCCGACCACGGCGGCTGCGTTTCGATGGAGGCGAAACGGAGTGGTGTCCGTGTGCTGTGCGATGTCAGCGCACGTTAAAGATCCCCCAGGTGGTCGAAATTACTGCGTAGCCCTCCACTACGGCTCCTCTTTCTCTCTTTCCACTTTCATTCCTACCCTCCTCCCTTCCCTTACGGCGCGGTTCGGGTGTCCGCAGAGCAAGTGTGACAGTTACTGCGCCTTTCCCTTCCTGTGAACCAAATTACATTTTTACCGCAATCACCGTACGCCCCTCTAGACGAAAGTCTGCGCACCCGGCATACCCCGGGCCACGTGTGCTCGGATAACTGCACGCTTAAGGCCGACATTGAGCACACGCCGACAGTAGAAATGTGTTCTTCTGGGCAATGCGTGAGTCCAGGTGTTTCTCACGGAATTGGTCACAGATCCCCGCACGTAGGTTTTTCATAGAGAGTGGTTCGTCACTTGGAGCAAGCTGATGTGCGGTGATGCCGAGCTCGTCGCCTTGGCGGTGGTGGTGAAAAACGATTATTGGTGCGAAAGCCAAAAGTAAAGTAAGTTACATAGCAGCATTGTGGCGGCAAACGGACTGATGTTTTTGGCGTCCGTGCCGTGCCTATACTACTTTTCATACATCAGGTGCAACGCATCGAAAGCTACGCAAATAGTTCGCAAGAAAACAAAAAGGAGCTGTATCACTACACGCTCGTTTTGTGGCTGAGTGGGGTCTGCGGTTATGGGCTCAATTCCGAGCTTACACGTTTGCAATTACTTGCTTCGCGTGCCTGGGCACGTTCGCAGTGCGGATCGTATAGAAAAAATCCGCTCCGAAGAAGCAGTTTTTTTTTTTTTTGTTAAATCCGCTCCGAAGAAGCAGTGCCCCGCTGGGGTGGTGCAGTGGTAAGACGCCCGACTACTGTGCCGGACTTCCCGGGTTCGAACCCGACCACGGCGGCTGCGTTTCGATGGAGGCGAAACGAAGAGGCGTCGTGTGCTGTGCGATGTCAGCGCACGTTAAAGATCCCCAGGTGGTCGAAATTACTCCGTAGCCCTCCACTACGGCTCCTCTTTCTCTCTTTCCACTTTCATTCCCACCTTCCTCCCTTCCCTTACGGCGCGGTTCGGGTGTCCACAGAGCAAGTGTGACAGCTACTGCGCCTTTCACTTCCTGTGAACCAATTTAACTTAACTTAAGAAGCAGTCGGGGTCGCTGCGATGCGCAGCGCGGAGGGCACAGGCTGCAGGGCTTCGGGGCAGCGACAACGCGACATGAAAAAAAAACGAATCATAAAACATACGAATTAAGCAGATCCGATACTTTCTCCCTAAAAAAGGTGCTTTTTATGAATTTGATGGCAAATGTAAGATGTATTAAGCTTGCAGACAAAGCAACTATTATTTCCTCTCGTGAAGAGCAGGCACTATTTTTTCATCGCGGATGCGGGGAGCGCAAACAAGAGCTCTAGCTTTGGCAGTGTTGCGCTTGATATATAAAACGGAATATAGAAGGGTGAACTGATACTCCCCTGATGGGGCTGGGACAGGTAGGTCACCGCGACTTGCGGCGGGGTCTAGCCTGCCACCGAATGTTTATCTGTTGTCGGCCGTCATTTGCACCCGCCACCGCTTTGGTGGTGGACAACGGGTGCTGTTGTGGCGCGCGTCTTCTTTCCCTCTTTCTTTTCTTTCTTCTCTATTTTGTCATCTGTCGGCACGAGGCAGCAGAGGTGGCTCAGCTACAGTGCCAGTAGCAGGCCCGTGCATTTTCTTTTCCTTCTTCATACTGCCACGACAACTTCCTCTGTCCGATCACCGGCCGAAGTTTGACGTCCAGCTCACTGCCGCGTATGTCGCAGTGATCGACCACTCGGGCGCACGAATGCCGCATTTGCTCTCTGCGAGGCGTTAAAGGGACACTAAAGACACCCAACTATGCTATCGTAATCTAATGAACGGTATTTCGTGGCAGCGACCCCAAAATTAAATTACTGCGGAGATATTGTGATAAGAAGTTGAGGTTTTATTTTTGTTCCCGCCGGTCGAATTGAAACTGTTCTCTCCTACTACGTAGTAAGAATAGAATGACGAACACTATGACGCAAGAGGAGACTTCGTAATTGGTGGCGCGCGGAGAGCGGAATTGATAAAGTTGAGCCGGCGTGGCCCGCGGCGTCGACCGGTTAGCATTCTTCAGGGGCCAACATGGCAACAGCGCACTCGCAATCGACCATCGGCTCACGATAAGTGACGGCCACAGCCGAAATGAATAACGCGATGAAGAGAGTAATGTACCGAGTGATGGGCCTTTGAAAGAGAGAAAAAAAACCTCATGTAATGCTCAATACTTTACGTGTTTCTCAAGCTTTTACGCTCCTTTTTGCACGGCGTATAAACACACCGAGCCCTAGGTCATCGCAACGCTTCCCGAAATGTTTACACACAAACAAGGTTTAGTTACTAGTGTCCTCGTTGCTGCGCTCTCCAGTTTTGAAGCTTCGTCACACATTTTTTCTTTAAGGTTTGTGCTACAGCGCCGTGTTCAGCGAAAATTACGTCCACGGTAGCAGAGCATGACCGAAAAGCCGGCGCTGCTAAATTAGCCAGCGCTGTGAAAATTCCGCATGTTAAAATGATCCCAGTGCACAACACAGTGCTCATAAACATCCAAAACATTAGTTGCAAGTCGTGAGAGCAGGCAGCATGCTCCGATGGTCAAGAAGTTGTAATTTTTAGACCGGCAGCAATGGCCTGTACACCTATAAACACGAAGTGCCATTATAAATGCGGCCGTGATATAATATGCAGAAATATTTCCCAGCTCCTTATGTAAACAGCAAATGGGCTGTTAATACCTAAAAGTGAGGACGAGGCTTAATCCGCCTTTTGCGGGAGGATGTGGCGCCCTCAAGCGGGAGCGGGCGAGAAACACATCGGACGGCAGTGCAGCAGACGACGCGAAAGCGCACCTTACGAAATGGCCACGCCAACGCAGGTAGAAACCGAAAGCTCCCCCATTTTTTGGCCTCGGGCGGAAAGTAGTGACAGTGATTGCAGTATATCATGTTCACGAGGATGGGGGAATGTTACAGGGTTTTCACAATCCACTCATAACGCACGCATTAACTATCTTCGTATTTTAAGAACGTGTAGCGCGGGACGTGTTCGACGTGACAGAATGGGACGCTCTCAGCGTGCAGGTTTTCGGCAGACAGGACAGCGCGGAGGCAGAGAGGGAGAGAGAGGGAGAGAGAGGGAGAGAGAGAGAGAGAGAAAGAGAGAGAGAGAGAGAGAGAGAGAGAGAGAGAGAGATTTCAAAAGGCAAAGCAGCCAGGGGTTTGCTGATGCAGCAGAGCTAGGTGGAATCGTCTCCTGTGACTTGCGAGCGGCGCATATGCTCGGGGTGTCTTGAGTTACCCAACACAATGCGGTCACCGCGGCGCCGGCATGGCGCAATGGGCTTCGCTTCCTCCTCTCGTCATCTTTCATCTACGAAGCTCGGCAGAGCGGCACTTATACACACCCCCTGAAAAGGGCATTGTCCCGGCCGGAATACACACCTGCAGGAAACGCGCGGCATTTTTCTGGCAACGGAATATTCAGCGCTGTAGCCGGTTTCTACCCTCAGGAGTCAGAACGGATGTGGTCGCAGTGGTGAAAAGGTTCTCCGTGCACAGAGAATCGTCATTCTGTTGTGAAAGGATCCACACCCTTTCTGCCTCTGCCACGATTTCTGCGGAATCAACGACTTGGTGACACATGTGCATCTCCTACATATCGGATGCGCATCTCGGTCAGGAACCAACCCTGTTCTACGTCCACAGGTATCCACTCTGCAAGTGAACGAACATGAACCCTCTAGGAGACTCATTTGTGCCGGGCGGTTTTCTTGTCCTTGCAAACGGTTGGACGAAGATGACGATTATCAAGCTTCCTAACGAAGTGCATCTGATTGCGTACACCGAAGGAACAAAATCTGAATGCTTTGGCGTGCACGAAGGCGAGCCTATAAGGTAAACAAAATACTGTGCGTCGTGAAAGAGTGTCAAGTGCGTCATATGCTCCGAGTGGCAAACACATTTACTACAGGTGTGTATGCATCTAAAGGAAATATGCATGATTAAAAGTACCTACTGGAGTTCCCACCCAGCCTGTAACGCACCAATGATAGCTGCAATGAGGGTTTCTTCGGTGCGTGATTGCTTTAGTTGCGCCGGGGCGCGATGGCGATGTATTTTGTAGTTTCTTTTCCTTATCTGCGAAAGGGCTAGGTAGCTTAAATATCACTGACGGCAGTGTGCGCTAGGCCATAATATTTAGCATGTTTTATCGTGACTGAACCTGACTAACAAGAAAAAAAGACGGCGTTTTAATGCACTGCCGTTCGCGAGCCTCATGATCAGCCCAACCACGCGGCTCGCGAACGGCGGTGCATCACAACAAACGCCCTTTGTTATCCTTTTTAGTCAGGCGGTAGTCGCGATAAAATCTGCTAAATATTACGGTCTAGCGCACAAAGCCGCCTGTGATATCTGCGCTACCCGGCCCCTTCGCACATAAAACAAACGACAAAATACATCGCCATCAGGCTCCGTCGCACATAAAGTAAGCACGCGCCGAACAAATTCTCATTGCGGCGATCACTGGTGGGTTACAGGCTTGGTGCAAACTCCGGTAGATGCTTTTCATCATGCACATTTCCTTTAGATGCATACACACCTGTAAAAAAGTGTTTTTCGCACAGTCGAGAGTCCGCAGTCTGTTGCTAAGGTTGGCCGTTCACATCTTGGCGCTTGGTGGCCCTAATTCAAGCTTCACGTCGCGGCTCGCCGAAGGAAAACTGAAAAATCGCGTCTTGCATCTCGGCACGCCTAAAAAGTGGCAACCGTACGCGGCAGATGCGGTTGGCATCACTTTGCCAAGTCTGTGACGGTCACTGTGCCGCCCGGTGCCGCCAGCCCCCGTGCACTGGCGGCGCCAAGAAACGCCGTCGACGCCGTCCAATGTGTTTCCATCGGTCGCTGCTACGACTTCGCGCATGCAGAGAAATCTCGCGCAAAAGGCGGATTGCTGTCGGTTGGGGCTTATCGTCCGATAAGCCTCACAAACGTTGATAATAAAGTTTTTGTGAAGATATGAGCCAGAAGAGTAAACAATGTTATAAAAGATCTTGTAGAGCCGCATCAAATGGTTGGTATTAAAGGCCGTACCATCGGAACAAACGTGCACATTGCAAGAACCGTTCTTGAATGCTGTGACGCCTTTGTTGAACGAGTTGCTATGATGTAGCTTGATCTTGCGAATGCTTTAGATAGAGTGTCGCACGAAATTCTTTTCGTAATACTAGAGCATGCAAAAGTTGGCTCGGTGAAACACGAGTTGTGCGGATGGCGTATGAAAAGTGTGTCGCACGTAACATTGTGAATAAGCAGTGATCAGAATGTGTGCCTGTCTGTTCTTCAGTACGGCAAGGTTGTCCGCTCTCACCTCTGCTTTTTGCTATTTATCTTGAGCCATTTCTGTTATCATTGATACATAATGAACGTGTCTACGGGTTCACTCTCTAGTTTACGCAGGTAAAAGTGCTGGCTTACGCGGACTATATCGCAGTTTTTTGCACAGATCGAGAAAGCGTTAAAGAAGTCCTTCGAGTTGCGTGTTACTACTGCAAAAAGACATGGTGTGAAATAAATTGGGAGAAGAGTGTTGGTTGTTGGCACGGTGAATGGGATAATGCACCGGCAATGCTTGCTAATATGCGGTGGACGACTGTTCCGGGGAAGTACTTTAGTGTACCATTGGAACATTATAAAAGCATCAGGGAGGTGTGGAACGATACAGCGCAAAAATACTTAGCAAAAAGCGGGTGGGTTGAAAGGGCGCGACCTCTCAATGTTCGCACGTGCAAGTGTCTGCAATTTGTTTTTTATTACCAAACCTTGGTATTTGCTGCAATATTTATGCATGTCCTACTTGAATGTGCGAAACTGCATAGAATATTTGCAGTTTTTATTTGGAGCTCAAATTGGGAGCGGACTAGACGCACGAATTTGTTTCTTCCCATGAAAAGGGGTGGCCTTGGCCTCTCGAACTTGTTGCGCACAGTGATGCAGACGCGCTTAGGTAACGTGATAACGGACTTAGTTGTGTCTAGTTATCCTGCCAGAAATAGCTCTGTCACTGGAAGTTTAAGAGAAGTTGTTTTTGTTTAGATATTTTGCGTGCCCATTTTTGGGTTGAGCATCTTAGTACTGTATCCAGGAAAAATTGTATAAGGACTTGCTCAACCGGCTTCTATCCGTACCTCTATACCGATCAATATATTCTGGAGGCCCAGGACAAGATGTCCTAAAGATAGTTAGGAAGGTACCGGTAAAACCGACCGTCAAATCGTTTTTCTTCAAGCTTCACTCTGGTACCCTTCCCGCAAAAACGTGGCTTAATGATAAAGGTATATTTGTACTCTGGACCCTCAACTGCACAATATGTCAAAAACCAGAGACCATCGATCACGTTTTTATATACTGCTGGAATCCCGTTTTTCACTGGGGTATATTACAAAGAACTTTAAAAAAAGAACTACTCATTAAGCCTTACGGCATACGGTTTCTACCCGTAGAAAGTGACGAGGTCCCATACCACATGATTATGGTGCTGGGACTCGACAGCATTTGGAAAACGTGGATGGCATTTCGAGCGGATGTCGCTTGCCCGCGCCTCAAATGCGAACGAGCCAGGCGCATCTGCTGCTCCGAGCTCGTATTTCAGACGCCACAAGTCCAAAACGAAACTATCCGAGCACACACGAAGTTCCTGAGCCGAAACATAACAGGAACTGAAGTGGGCGCGTGTTGCGCCTCCAAGTATATTTTTGTATTTGCCTTGCAACTTTTACGTTGTCTTTTCGCCGTCGTTTACGTATCATAATTGCAGGTTATCACATTCTAGAGAAAACCTATGACCGCATTCAAACGGGCAACGTAATTCGCATTTGTCAGCCTCCGGGATCCGTTGCGCGTCACGTGATTTGTAGTTGCGAGTCTCGGCCGTTTTGGCTGTGGCGGCGATACCTGTATTTCTGCTCTTCTTCTTTACTATCTTATAACAGCTCTGTTTTCAGAAAGAGTGAATTTTGGTGTAATCGGGAATTGGCATTCGATTGATGCAAGCCCACTTCATTTTTCTCTTTAGTGTCCCTTTAAATGCGCTCGCTTATATAGCGCGCAGAAGTGGAGTGCGACCGAGGACATTGTGCAGGCGGCTGAGTGCGACGCGGGACTGACACAGCAGTGCACACCTGCCAGGTGGTCTAGTAAAGGCGACCAACAGGTCCAGGCCCAGGCGAAGGCTAAGAAGTTAAGCTTGGTCGAAGAGCCCGAGTAGCCTCTCTTTGTTGGCGGTGCACCTGCAGGGTAAGGATGGTGGCTACGGCGTCGAGCGAGCAGATTTCGCTCTCCACGGAGCCCTCATTGTAAACGAGATAGTGGTCTCTCAGTTGCTCGTGTATGACGGCTCCGGCTATAGCTCTTGCACCGCGCGGAGTGGTGCGGTGCGTCTTCCAGATGGCTTTGGTCTTCCCGCTAAGCCGACGATCTCAAGCTGTACTTGCGCCGTGAGATGCCGGGGGAAGCAGAAGCTGTAGGATGGCATGGCGAATGTCAGCTGACCCTGTGAACGACCGGCGAGGCATTCTCCTTATCTTTGACTTGGTTTGCCCCTTTTAAGTCCCATTTTCGCATCTCTTCTTCCGGCTGTGTCGTTTTTCCCATGAGAGCGATAGCCCTGCTGCGCAAAGCGGTTTTCAAGACGAAAGTGTTTTCTGCTCTTGTACTGCGGAAATGTTCGCAGGACGTTTTCGGTCGAACAGACATAAAAAAAAAAAATCGCTCGACATGCAAATCGAACCGCTATCCCGCCGATCCCCATCCGAACGCGCTACTACTGCGCCACACATTTTTTTTTATTCATTGCATGAAAGAACTTGCGACGAAGCGAAATTAAAAGAGCTCTTGCCTCAAATAACGGGGCTGCATAACGCAAGCCCGCAATAAACCAGTTATTCTCCTTCATAACAATTCGCCCCGCCGGGGTGGTGCAGTGGTAAGACGCCCGACTACTGTGCCGGAGTTCCCGGGTTCGAACCCGACCACAGCGGCTGCGTTTCGATGGAGGCGAAACGAAGTGGCGTCCGTGTGCTGTGCGATGTCAGCGCACGTTAAAGATCCCCAGGTGGTCGAAATTACTCCGTAGCCCTCCACTACGGCTCCCCTTTCTCTCTATCCACTTTCACTCCCACCTTCAGCCCTTGCCTTACGGGGCGGTTCAGGTGTCCACAGAGCAAGTGTGACAGATACTGCGCCTTTCCCTTCCTATGAACCAACCAACCAATCCTTCATAACAAATGTCAAAATTCAGTGAGGCACACACAAGCATCGAGATGCGGTAGCCAACCTGACGACTCTTCCAGTGCAACGTCTACGACAATGCGTCTACGGAAAGGCTGCTGGGATTAGGGGTGCACAACACCCTAGAAGAACTACGGGAGGCACACTTCGTGATGCAGCTCGGTAGGCTTTCAAAAACAAAAGCAGGAAGGGACATATTGGAAAGGATCGGCATTGGAGTTGACGCTCCAGCTGGTGACACTAAAATTCAGATTAGGCTGGAAATGCACAAGGGATTGTACATAAAACCTTTGCCCAAGAACATGCATCCCATACATCACGAGGACCGCAGGAAGGCAAGAGCCAAAACTTTACATGCTAAGTACGGGAAGTACAACGGGGCAGTCTATGTAGATGTCGCCGAGTATAAGGACAAGAATGCATTTGCAATTGCGGTGGTGTACGGGCGGGGACGCTTGATCGCCTCTGGATCTGTCACAACCCGCTCCCTAGAAACTGCAGAGGAAGCGGCGATAGCACTAGGTATTACTAGTAGTAATGCTGACCTGATCCTCAGGTATTCAAAAACAGCCATCCGAAATTTGGCGAGGGGCAAAACATCTGTCACAGCGGCGCGATTGCTGAATCAGGCCACGGGGCGAGGGACTACGGAGGCGGAAATTGTCTGGGTATCTGCACACTCTGGGAACCCTGGGGACGAGACGGCTCACATGAATGCTCGAGGTGTCGTCAGCCGAGTAGGTGAGCCGGACGTTCCGGGAAGGTCCACGTGAGATGGGCTGGTATCCTTTCATGACATTACTAATAATTTCAAACTTGAGCGGAGAATTTACCCACCCCCGGACATGCAATTGGTGAAGACGCAGGAAAGCGTCTGGCGACGATTGCAGACTAGATGTTTCTTCAACCCATACATGTTGAGCAAAAACTACCTGGACATTCAGCCGGAGTGCAAATGGTGTCAGGAATTGGCAACCTATGACCACATATTATGGAGCTGCTGCATAGCACCGCCACCGGCGGATATTATGCGTGATCCTTTCCTCGAGCACTGGACGCCGTGTTGGCCAGCTCAGGCCCGGCCGTCCAGACTAGGGCCGTGGATTGGGCCACCCAGGTCGCCATCAGCCATGATTGATGGCCATCTAACACAGAATCGTCCACACATGCTCTCTGACGAGAATAAAGTTTTTCCATCCATCCATTGGCAATGGCGAGGGCAATGGCTACTTCCTCTGCGGCAGCGGAAGAGCAGAGATAATGGTGACGGAGAGGGAATACGTGTATTAGAAACAGTGCCAAAGGCATAGGCGAGGCGCAAATGGTATGGTAAATTTAAACAAAACAGCGTCGGACTATGCACCATACTGGCACCAGAGATTGAGGCGCGGGAATAGCGGCGTGATACTCAGGATGCATGTTCTTGTTAAGGGATTGATTGTTTTATAGGAAGGGAAAGGCGCGGTAACTGTCTGACGTTTTCTGTAGACACCTCAGCCGCTCCGAAAGGGAAGGGAGGAAGGTGGGAGTGAAAGTGGAAAGAGAGAAAGGGGAGCCGTAGTAAAGGGCTACGGAGTAGTTTCGACCACCTGGGGATCTTTAACGTGCGCTAACATCGCACAGCACACGGACGCCTCTTCGTTTCGCCCCCATCGTTCTTGTTAAGGGAGTTGAGGGAGTTCACAATGAGCATGGAGACGATGGAAGAGGGTAAATCGTGTGTTATACGGACAGAGGTCACAAGGGTCGAGCGAAGGGAAGCAAGAAGGGCTCTGCCAAGGATGGTACGAGATAGGCGACTGAGTTATGCCCTTCGGTCGGACTACACAGGTTCTGAAAGGTGAACGCCCATCGCCAACAGAAGAGAAGGGGGGAGCTCGAGAGCTGACTTGTATGCTTGGCGGTTGAGATGGTTGACCTTGTCTAAAAGTGTCAACTTAAAAATATATCTCCTTCTTATCCCCAAAGCCTAATTTTGAGCTGTCACTGTCAAAGAGGTTCTCAAAGTAAACGCAGAAAGAAGTAAACGGATCGCCCAGCGAAGAAGAAACTGAAGTTCAGCGCAGCCTAGCCGAGTCGGCCCAAAACCGTAAATTGTGACGCACATCTTTGACAAAGCAAATCATCACTTGTCCATATTGAACCACTTTAAAGCACCGTGAAAAGAAACATAATTAACGGATCCAAATCACCTTCCAACCAACAGCATACTACCAGGAAGAGATCGCTGGCAATGTTAGGTAATTGATATACAAGATCTGCACACCGGTCTCTGCATTTATACAGGCGCCGCCCTATACCTTGACGATGACGCCGGCATCACGTCTACAACCACTGTATACTACCAGGAGGGTTCACAGTTGCACGCTATTAGCCACAGTGGTCGCAGGTAGTGTTCCGCAACTGAACTCGAGTTAACGGCCATCGACGAGACATTTAAGCACTGCACAAAAGAAACATCGTTTCATCCACATCTACACCGACGGTCAAGGGGCTATACAATCCATGAAAACCCGTTCTTACAAGACCTCAGTGCAACACCGCATCAAACAGTCCTACCGCTACCTGAAGGATACCTCACAGGTCTCGATACGGATTCATTAGACACCTGGACACCATACACACGGAACCAAGAAATGGACGGTCTACGAGGCCGCTGGCGAGCAGCTAGAGGAACACCGCCAGCATAGCCTTGATGTTGGCCCATCTAACTCGGACCACCCTTGCTGCTCTCCAGTCTCCCTCATCATACCGGGCTGTCATTACATGGCTTAAACAAGAGTGGAGGGGTTTGTTGCCCCTGTCCCCGATATTACTCTACCGATCCCTTGCGGTCTTTCTCGCCCTGCCCAAGTTCTCACTCACAAGGTGCTAGCCGGTGCAGCATACAGATCGGACATCCCGAGTCAATGGCGCCGAACCGGGATCGGCTGCGCCAACTGCCCTTCTGACTTCGTTGACCTGCTGTACCTGATCCGGATCTGTCCTGGTATGGCGAGTCTCCGCGCTCGCTACACATCTGGTCAGCACATTCAGACTTACGAAGACTGAGTAGCCCCCAATATCGGCGCCAAGCGTAGGCGTAGTGCCCTGCTAGACTTCATGTCGGTATCTCGCGCCCGCAACCTCACCAAACCTAACCCCTTCTCCTCTAGACTTCAGGTGGTCCTTATGAATAAAGATTTATGTGAGTGAGTGAATGAAAAACTTTAATGAGTAGGGATAAGGGAGGGGAATTTGTAGGTGGGGTCCATAGTCTGGCACTCCAAAAGCTGCCGCTGCTATCCGCGCGCGTGTCTCGAGGGCCCGTTGGACCTCCAGTGCAGAGCTGGACAGGGCAGCCTCCCACCCCTGAATTGTTCGCACTGCATTTGGCTCATCTGAAGGATTGTGCAGCAAGTCCACACCATGTTGTGCAAGCCTGACTTCTCCCCGCAGTATTTACATTTAGGGTCGCAGAACCCGGGGTGTATTATGTTTAAACGGGCTGGTGTGTTATGTGTGCAGGGGTAGTGAAAGGTTCCCGGTGTGTAACTTTGACGAGTTCGGCTTGCGGAAGCGGAGCGCAGTCCTTCGCAGTCGCCCCGGCCGTTAGTGCTGTTTCCAACAGCGGCCGCCCTGCCAAACGGATGGTATACGGTTTGCTATGGCGCTCAAACAAAACACATAATAGTACCACGGTGTTGGATAGCTTTCACGGGCCCAGCGAAACAGCACTTTTACACTGCCACACCGCAGCATCAACAAGCACAGTGCAGCCCAAGATGGCGCCAAGAGGAGCCAGAGAATATTTTACCAGTTTGGCTGATACGGGCGCCAGCATCAAACTAAGATGGCTGCGCTTATGCACCGAAACTAAAGTCGTCTATAACAAGGTGTTACTGGCACTCGGAACCACCACCCTTTTCCAATGCGTAAGTTATAACACGCGAAAACATCTAATAAGAAGTTTCGATTTCGCACTACACGAAAAACAAGTGACACGTTGTGGGATAAGTATGGTAGGAATGAAAGCAGGATAATATGTTGGACGGACAGGTAGGTTACTGCGACCTTCACCGCGACCCTCAATGCCCACAAGAACTCAGCCAACCTAACAACAAGCGTCTTTGACGTTCGTTGAACTGCAGGAATGCGTGGTTCTTGCGACTGTTATCGATTTGAAGCTGATTTAGATATTGCAACAACCTCTAGAAGGAGTCGTTTGATACAGCAAACAATATTGCATATTTGCGAATATTCGGGACAATGTCTGATAGTTTGTGCACCAAGTAAGTGGTAAACCCGCGTTCCGAATAATTAAGCATGACAAGGAGAACAAACATTCGTGGCAGTATTTATTCATTTACTGGAATACCATCAGGCCCTCGGGGGCATTGAAAAATTGAGTGAAATGCACGAGAAATCATATATTACGAGAAGTCAGGCAATACAAAAAAGATGCAGAAAAGTAGGAACAACATGAAACAACACAAAGGTGGCAAAATAGATTACAGGGAATAAATATACTATTGAACAGCACATCGGAACATAACAGGGCCCGTAAGTATAGCTTTGAAGGTGGGCAGGAGATTTCATTTGTTACTGGCTTTCGGAGTAAATGAGTGAAAGTATGTGTTAGTGCGACAGGGAGGGATATCTACTTTACACGGGTGCTCTCCCCATGGTGAAATGTACGTAAATACAGAGAAGGGCTTCTTTAGGATTTCGGCTGTGATCGTAAATGTTTTGAGAGATATAGGCGAGAGACTTTTCCTAGAAAGGAAAGAAGCGGAAGGTTCAAGGTGGCTTTCATTTTTGATATAATGGATTGAGGCGAATAGTTATGAAGTGGGAATTGTGCGCTAGGATTTTGCATGCTCAAATGTGCGATTAGAGGAAATTTGGTTTTGTGTTCACTGCAGTCAGCTTCCAGATGTGCAGCTTCAAAAAGAAGAGCTTTATTTTCAAAGCGAAGTTCTTCATTAGTTGACCACCACCGACGAAGGACTGTTGCGATCTCGTATGTGGACTCACTCTGGTTGGCTACGCTGTTCATTTTACTGAAAACCCATGCTATCTCGGACGCGGAAATTCAATCTAATACCGGTATAGTGGCTCCAACACAGTAGCACACCCGACAGACCTCCAACAAACAGAGCAAATGATGGAGCCTATGATCAACTCTAAGCTGTCGCATTGCTTTCGCACTAAAATCAATCTCAGCGGATTCGAAGTGGTCTCACATTATTCCGGCACTAGGATTTAATAGCTGAGCGTATTAACATCTGGGCCACCGCCACGTGCGCTTTCGCTCATAATGGCCAGGTTCAAATAGAGTTAAAGTTCCGCCATTTGACGATGTAGCTCGCAGATAGCGGCAGATGTAGAGTTAAACTTGTACCCTCTGCGATCAAACGCAGCGTGGCACAGGAGGTGGTCCTGAATCCACAGTGAAGCTCCTCCTCTATTTTAACACGATACCGTTAGGGTCTCCGCGTCGCTGATAAGCCGCTGTCCTCGCTGTGATTTTAGCATAAATATCAGACGAGTCAAAGTTTTACGGGGTTGTAAGCACCAACGTGCCCTGAGAAGGGCGTGGGTAGAGGCACCCGGAAAGTAGCCCGCACACATAGCTAGCGGGAGACAGACTCGACCTTCTCGCTGCACACTGGGAGAGCGTTTATTCCGCTGTTTCTCGTCCCGCGTCTTCCCCACGCAGACCGGATTGGATGCCGTAGAGAAGGCACTCATGGGGATGGGAAAACACACGCTTTGAGGAATCGTCACGCTCTTACCTTTGTAATGAATCCTCTTGCACAGCATAAAAGGACACGACAATGTAATTATTGTGTTTCCAAAAGTCTATTGTAGATCACAGGCTTCCGAACCCGTGAAGATCGTGAAACCTGGGAGTCCGAGAAGGTGCCACTTGGATTTTTATAGCGCGCTGCCGCTTTTTACGAAGGTTTTGTAATCGATTAGCAGGGAGACGGAAGCGGCAGCTCGTAGTCCGCTGTCGCGGATGGTGGCGGAAGGGACTCCTCGTCATGAAAGATAACGACAGTCGTCGCTTGCGGTTGTACGTGGTCCGCGTGTCTGTTCCACAGCGTTCCGTATTCAAGCCGTACGTGAAAAGACGAACAACTTGCACGGCAGTGGATAGTGCCGCAAATCCAAGATGGGCCTGGTTGGAAGTTCCGAACAAAGACGCGGTCTCCTGCGAGAGGCAAAGTGCCTTTGCGTGCGTTGCTGTCGGAGCGTACCTTTTGCCCTAATTGCTCGAACTCCATGAGTGTTTTCATGCCGGGGTGCTCTCTCTGAATAGGAGTTTTTAGCTGCATGCCCATAAAAAGCTCTCCAGGAGGGGATTCTGTAAGCGCACGTGATGTTGTCCTGTATGCACGTAGAATCTTGTGAATATTCGTCTGCAAGTCTTTAGGCGCATCGTTTATCATTTCCCCTCAATTGTTTGCAGGCCCTGTTTCTCTGCTTCATTGGACGCTGGGTTGTGTGGCGAAGAAAGTCGTGGATACGAAATTTTCAGCGTTGAAATGTGAGCAGGCTTGTACACGCCGAGCTTCTTAGGAAGTGGTAAACGGCTTAGTGCGTAGGCGTTGTCCTCAAAGCTCGTAAGTCACCCGACAACCCTGACGGCATTCAGGTTGAGCTGTAGCGCGTTGATACAATTTCTCCCGAGAAGAGTTGGAAAGTGGTGAGGAGCTACAAACATTGTAAATGGCAATGTAGCTTCTCTTCGTCCGAACTGGACAAGCACGGTGGCCTTGCTCCTAACGGGTATAAGTCTTCCGCAGTAACCTTTCAGTATCATGCCGAACGCTCTACTGGGAGATCGGAAAATCGCTGCAGGAATGCAGTTTCTTCATAGAGAGACACTGACTTCCATGCGCATTCCGAGAGATCTGCCTGCAACTTTTAAAACTGCTACAAACGGTGAAAGTATTTTCTCACTGTTCATCTGCTTCATCTCGTAGACCTGCGGCTGGGTAGCAGAACATTTCCTATTGTTTTTAAGGCTGTGTGCTGCTATTGTCGTCTCTTGTTGTTGTGCTTACTTGACACATTCTTCTGTTTCATGTCTATTTTCCGTAGAGCTGCATAATGTTAATGCCCTCGGTTGCCGCATGCGTAGCAATGGGATTTTGCGTGCTGGCAAGTTGCGTAGTGCGGCTCTCCGCGGTGATAAGTTATCGTCCGTCTTATCTGCGTTCGCTTCGCTGTGAAAACCATCTAAGCTTCGATCATGCCCTGCGTTTGCATCATGATGCTTGAGTCTGTTCTGGCTGTCCCCATCGCAACAAGGATATTGAATACTTAATCGAACGCCAGGTTGGGCTCTTCAAGCAGGTGCCGCTGCACTGGCGCGTAGTTAATGCCGCAAACGAGTCTGTTCCGCATCATGTCACTAAAAAAGGGGCCATACTCACAGTTCGCCGATAGCTTTTTCAGTGATGCCATGTTATTGTCGACGGACTCATCTGGCTGGCGATGGCTACTGTTGAAGTTGAAGTGGCACACCACCACGGAAGGCTTCGGAATAAAGTGACGGCTGGAGAGTACGCTGAATATCTCGCCTACTAAATTTATCAGGCGTCTTAGGCGCCACCATGCTTCGTAACAAGGAGCATGTGTTTAGTCCGCAATATGTCAGAAACACAGACCTTTGCTATTCCTCTGGAAAGCTGTCGACGTCGAAAAACAGCTTCACTTGCTCGAGGTATTCGATACAGGCTGCACCTTCCCCACGAAACAGCTCCAATGCTCCGTAGGGCGACACAGTTGCTGCAAATTTAGTGCAGTGCCTAAAAAAAGTTTCACCTCGTCTCCAGAATTATTATGGAGTCGCAAGGGGTCACTCCTCAAGTCGCCTATGCATTGGTCTGCAACGTGCCCTGAGAAGGGCACGGTTAGAGACGCCCAGAAAGCAGACCGCGCACATAGCTTGCGGGAGACGGACTGGCCCCTTCGCTTCACGTGGGGAGAGCGTTTGTTCCGCTCTTTCTCTCACCGCTTCTTCCCCACGCAGACTGGTTCGGGTTCCATAGAGAAGACGCTCACAGCGACGGGAAAATACACGCTTTGAGGAATCGTCACAAAACGTTTTGCGGAAACCCGCGGATCAAACACGGTTCCACCGCAGTGCGAGGCGAGCACGTAACCACTCCGCCACAGCAACGCACTTCTTCACTCCGAAGAAAGGCGGACCTAATCTATACATTGTGGTATTACTGTCATTTAATGTTTAGGTGTGTGATTACAAAAAAAAATCTAATTACAGAAGTAATTGCTAAGCGAGTAGCAAAAAATATTGCTGCTTTGCTTACCTGCGATATGGTGCTGATTTGAAAATTCTGTCGATCTTACTGCGCCGCCGCAAATGATGACGAGAGACGCAGTCCGATTCAAACGCTTACACGTTCATTCGTCGTCTTCCAAGCATTGTGCTTTACACGCTATCACACTGAAGTTTTAAATGCGAAGCTAAAGATTCCACTAATTGTTTACAATGCTAGCCAAATCGCCCGATTTGCAATGGGAGCCATCGGTACCCTTCATTTCAACGAGTAAAGTCGTGCTACCGTCAGGGTAGGAATGATTGTGTCATACCGGTGCCGAGCTGCGCAGGGCTGGCGTTCTGGTTGTGGCTCGCTCCTACTCATACACCACGCGTCTGCCAGATTCTGGATTTATACCCCTTCTGGCGTAGCTCTCGCTTCATCCGGGGCGTGGCGCTTTCCAAGTCTCCAGTCGCCTGCTGCGGCAGCTTTGCCAGCGTTTCCAGGGGCATACGGCGTTCGCTTTGCTTATCATTTCAACATCGGCACTGCAATACTTCAGGCATTGGTTCTAGTGCTTTCGTAGCTTTTGCTGTTCACTGGGAGACGAATAAGGAGTTGTAAGTTGTTACGTGCGTTCATTTCGTCCACAACAGCGTCTCGCTCGCGCAGTTCGTTTCGTCTAGTACGACCCAAAAGCCTGACCTGACCAGAAATGAATCCTCTCAGCGCATTAGTCACAAAAGTGAATAATAGCCGATAACTTAATTGGCAGTCATAAATGATGTGACATGAGTTGCAGCACCATGCATTAGAGAAAATTGAATCTTCTTGAATCAATTGAACTGGTAGGCTAGAGTAGACAGAGAAAAATCTCTCCCCGTATAACGAACAAAGTTTATCCTGGCAAAAGTGGAGCTGCGACGTGAAAGCTAATACTCAGAGATTTATTACGCCTTATTCCGTTCTTGCATTTTACTTACTAAACAAACTGCTTCGAAAACCTGAAATATATGAAGTTATCATACTAGCTGCCATTACTCTCCGATTTCATTTTTTTGCCCAGCAGTTTCAGTGCCGCTGCTGAAATCTTCCGACTTGCAGCTCAAAGGCATACATGATTACAACAAGCCATCACAGCCTTTCACGGCCAACGCCGCATTGCACTCAACCATCGGGGCTTGCTTTTAAAACCAGCACTTGCAGCAGTTCAACCAAAATCAGCGTCATGAATTGCATAGTAATTGAGGCCTCAGTCGGTGACCGGCAGAAGGACGACTTTGTAGAGCGCAGCCCAACGAAGACAGAAATCACTTTACGAAAACTAGATTGTCCCGCTTTTCGTCATGTGTCGTCACGCGAATAGTATATCTTCTCCATAATAGTAAAGCAGGTGCCAAAGTTACCTATAGGGGAGAGTAAGGAAGAAGGACGCGACACGATAGGGCAGTGTAGAGCCAGATCGGCCGTATTCTGAGACAATGTAAAAATAAAGGAGGCGCTACATGATGCAACCTGCAATGTTGAATGCGGTGGCGAACAAATTACACCACATGCGCTACTTTTTTCATTTGATTTTTATTTCACAACTACAACTGTAAGAAGTTCAAGAACAAAGTCTGCTTTTTGAGCTTGGCGAAGCCCGGGAAAATATGTTACAGGGCAGGGGCATTGGTATGTAAGAGAAATATTACATGAGAATGATCTATGTAAAAAAAACTGAAATATGCACACTACAGATACATAGACTGAATCCGCTAGATTAATACAATGGTTTGATGTACACTACGTAGGTTTTACACTCACCTACTACATAAAATTAGAATTATGAACTCAGGACATGTAGAAAATCACCCAGATTTACTGTCGGTTCTCTAATGTACCGATAAAAAGATCTACATTCATAAAAAACAAAATAGACACGTCAAATAGTGCAACACAATCAAAACTTCATAAAGAAATGCATAAAGGTTTCTCTGTACGTCAGTGTGCTCTTACAAGATGTGCTCCTACAAGATCACAAGTAAAAAATACAAATATCTCACAGCTTAACAACATACTGCCTCAATTCGTTGAATTTGAAATTTGCAGTGTATATATAGTTGCTGATATGTGAAGAAGGTTATGCTTTGTTATTGGGAGTTTATAATTAGTTGAAAAATCAGGGACAATCAAATATCGCGCAGTGAGGGTTAGCAGAGGTATGTTTTGCAGAGGTATGTTTAGAGAAAGAAAAGAAACGTAGTATGTGTATGTCATACATGAGGTCAATTCTGATAATTTGATACATTTGAAACAAAATCGTGATTAAAATCCTAATCGTAATGTACTAATTAGCAACGTGGTGTAGGTTTTTCCTCTGGAGGCGGAGAATCTTGGCGAAATTTGTTTCGGTAGTGGTTGCCCAAATCAAGGTACAATAACTAATGTAAGACAGTGCATAAAGCTTTACGCATAACCTTTGAGTGCAACAGTGTTCGCCATCGTGACAATGGTCCAGTTGGGTTTTTTTTTTTTATATTCGAAGACTTCCCCCGTTGTCGCTACGAGCTTTTTAAAGATGTTATTCGCTTGCGCATTCCAGTTAAGATTAGCCGAGAAAACAACTTCCAGAATTTTGCGCTAATGCACAACTTCAATCTCACTGCCTCAAACTGCAGCGACTCAGGCTTGTAGCCATACTGAGTTTAGATGACTTACGTATCGTGTAGAAACAGCAATTACATAGAGGCGAAGCAAGTCAGACGAAAATATCGCGCGTTCGCACCCAGACCGGTTCAACACAGATACCTCCTGCTGATAATTTTCTTAATTCTTGTATATTGTTTAGACAAGTTCAGATAATAAAAATCAAGGAAGACTCGCATTGTTAGTCGGCAATGAAGCTCGCTAATATATTCATATGGGAAGCATTTGGAGACCTTTTTACGCTATTCTTTCATGACTTACAGATACAAGCAATGGTGTTGACTCTTCTGGTACAACAGAATGTTTCGATGCGTGTCGCCGACTTAATATTTGTGCCGCCTTGGGCCGCTGGACGCGGATACCCACCATCCGCCAACACGTGTGGCTTGCAAAAGCAGCCTGGTCCACACAATGCCCCCATTGCTTGTCCTGGAAAACACTAAGAACAAAGATAGATACCCTCATAAGAGTGCTGAAGGTAACGAAAATATAGCATGAATGACCTTTCATTGGCCAAAGGTGAGTAAACGGGAATCATCCCATTTAAGAAAGTGCCCAATGAGCAATTTAGCGAGAAAATTATTTCATTATTTTATGTAGTGTTGTTTGGAGCGTATAACTTTGTAAGGAGGGCTTGTGTATTTATTAATCAGTAAAGCTTTTGGGTCACACCTTGCTCAGGGTACGCCAACTATAACACACACACACACACACACACACACACACACACACACACACACACACACACACACACACACACACACACACACACACACACACACACACACACACACACACACACACACACACACACACACACACACACACACACACACACACACACACACACACACACACACACACACACACACACACACACACACACACACACACACACACACACACACACACACACACACACACACACACACACACACACACACACACACACACACACACACACACACACACACACACACACACACACACACACACACACACACACACACACACACACACACACACACACACACACACACACACACACACACACACACACACACACACACACACACACACACACACACACACACACACACACACACACACACACACACACACACACACACACACACACACACACACACACACACACACACACACACACACACACACACACACACACACACACACACACACACACACACACACACACACACACACACACACACACACACACACACACACACACACACACACACACACACACACACACACACACACACACACACACACACACACACACACACACACACACACACACACACACACACACACACACACACACACACACACACACACACACACACACACACACACACACACACACACACACACACACACACACACACACACACACACACACACACACACACACACACACACACACACACACACACACAGCACTGCGCTGAACTTTCAACTTCATGTTGGACGTGTTTTGCTCCGCGCTTTATATTATTACGGACGAGCAACGAGGAAGAAGCGGGCAGTGGTGGGGGGGAGGCTTCTTCTTCGTTGGTCGTTCGTAACATTATTTAAAAAAGGTCATCATACTGTTTCCCTTTTTATCAAGAAAAACCCAGCCCGAAAAAACGCAGGAAAAAATGGCAAAGGCCGGACCCACAATGCCAACGCCGCGCCACACGCTAACGAGCCTAAAGACGAGACAAAAAAGCGCGGGAAAAGACAAGGCATGATAACAAGTGAAACATGGCAAATAATTAACGAGGTAAAATTCATGAAGAGGGGAAGAAGCAGAAAAAAAATTAGGCCAATAAACAGCACTCCAAAAAAACTGCGATGAAGCTAAAGACAAAGTCAGGTAAAATAGGTTCATAAATGAGGCAGTGGTTAATGGTTAAGAAGTGAATGAGTAACTAAAATCAGGAGAAATTATGACATCAGTGTGGCAACATTCAACAGGCCAAAAAGAGAGCGGGGTAAGGAAATTATCTTTTAAAAGAGCAATCAAACTGACCCGGACATGAATGTGGTCTAGTTTTCTTGGAGGGCTACTGAAGGCATGCTGATAGAGTCTGCTTTTAGCTTCAATTATTTCGTGTATCAGCTGGTTCTGTTTTTCCCAGATGTTCTGGTATTCGCAAAATCTGGAGGGCGTCTCTTGCAAGGGGAGCAGCCACGATAGAGGATGGCCAAGATCCCTAATTTTTTGTGTGTTTTACTTTTTTCTGCAGCCGTTTCTGGAGCCGTTTGTTTACACAGATCTCTCCCTCCAACGCAATCTTTGCTGCAGGAAAGAGAAATAGATAGACGACTTCCATGGCGCATGAGACAAACGGTCCTTTAATTATACCTTATTTTGCATCTTTTCTTTGTTTGGACAGTTTATTGATGCGTTTACGCAGTGTGGAAATGCGGTGAGGAGCGGAAAAGACTACCTCAACTCCTACTTGTTTACCCAATCGTTTTTACATTCAGTAATACCTGTCGAATGTAGGGAATGACGGTATTTTCCTCCGATCTCTTTCGTTACATGAAGTGGGCTGTTTGTTTAGGAAGGCACTGAGCATTTTCTGGGCTATCGAAACATTCCCTGGGCTTGATTCTGAAATCACGCCTCTAAAGAGTGCTCAGAAGACTTGGTTAATGCGTTATTTAAAGCGGCTTGCATAATGTCTGTACAGCCTGGAATTGCGTTGCGCCGTAAGGCGTAGTTGTGCTTGTGTATTCTCCCTTTGTCCTCGTCTGTCCTTGCTACGATTGCATGAAAGCAAAAGGAGAAGAATACGTTTAAATGCGCCCATAACTACAAAGTATGATTGATGTCTTGTATGGACGCGCAGAAAGTGCGTTAGTTTTCCAAATATATCTGGTTATGATTGCTCTAACACGCACTTATGTTGACCCTCTTTTTTGCTAAAAAAATATAACACTCACTTTTTTATATTTTCTTCAAAAATACACAACAACGGTACGTCAAGTCACTGCGAAGTTGTATTTTTGTTCAAAAAACAGCTCTCAAGCCCTGCTCTGTAAGTAGATAAATGTAAATCTCAGATAGGTGCTTTCATTACCAAAGAAAGGTTTACCGCCTTAATGTTTATAGATGAATTGTCCAGGAATTATACATTTAAAATTTTTTGGGCCGTAAACGGAAGCGTCCTTATACAAACATGATTACGAGGAAGTCTAAACTGAATCTGCAAGTTTTGCGCGGCAACCGAATCATTTATTTTATAAATATTAGGGTACAGATATTGTGAAGGTTGCCTTTGCTCTGTATATAGAACATATTAGACACGTTTGACGTGCAGAATATGTATGAACATGAAATAGCCAAAATATGTGAATAAATCTATGCAATCTCTTGAAAGGACTTCCTACAAAAATAGCACAGACGCCTATTGTTAGCCATGCCATCAGGGCAAGTGATACCTCAAAGGTGAACAGAGAAGCACAACGCCAATCCTCCAGTACTTTCTATGCTGTTGTTGGTTTGCGTTTATTGTATCCCGTTCTTAGGATCAGGCTCCTACAGCGGCCGACAACTGGGGCCGGGCGGGTACCGGGAAGTGCCTGACGCCCCTTTACAAGCCTGGTTCTGCTCCACATTTCAATGTTTCCTTGAGAAGAATCATTGAGGTCAGATACGTCTAGACACATTTCGCCAGCCAAACTCCATCGCGCCACAACCTCCTCGCTTGCGGCATAGAGGCGCGCCTTCTTTTCCCCAGGCGACGCAGCAGATCACCGATGGGAGACCAGCGCGCTCGCTATTCGGTCGCCGCCAGCTGCTGCCTCCGGATTCAACTGTTTAATTGCCAGCGGCTTCGTGGTCTATAAAAAAAAAACTGACTGCCGATTGTCTATAGAGGCCTTCGTGAGTGTCCAATAAGTGTAGTGCGACTCGGCCTGAGCACACGCGGCCGAGTCTTCTGGTGACCGCTATGCGAAGACAGTCCTATGTAGATTGTAGCTTTTGGCCACCCTGCCGACGTTCTTATATTCTGTACCAAGCCTGTAAATAATGTGTAAAGTTGTTCGCCTCGTCTCGTGTAATAGGTGCTTACATACACTTATTAGAATCGTGACCATGATTCTTTCTCCGGATTCGTCGGACGTCGTCTTGGCAAAGGAGAGTCCAAGCGACACGGGCTCCGGCATCTAACACTGGTGGTGGCAGTGGTATCGTGAAGCAGCTCAGCCCCCATTTCTAATACCGCCTTGGAGTTATGCTATGAAATGATGCTTGAGGATTCTTTGAAGCGAATCACTGAGGCACATTCTAATATTTTCAGGAAACTTGCTATCCAGGTTCCGAGTCCACTTTAGCACTTCTTCAAGTTTCTTGAAGTACCCATTTTAGCGCTGCTTCACTCAGTTCCGTTCAGTCGTTCAGTCGTGTCCCGACTCTTCATGACCCTATGGATCATATCACGCTACGCTTTCCGGTCTCTCACTATCATCCTAACATCACATAACTTCATCTGCAGCGCCTCGAGGATGCCATCTAACCATCGCGTTCGCTGCCTACCCCTTCTCCGGTGACCCTCAACCTTTCCCAACATCAAATCTTTCTCCAGCGACTCCTCTCTTCTCATCAGATGACCAAAGTAGCTGAGCTTTAACTTTAGAATTTGACCCTCCAATGAGCAGTCAGGGTTTATGGTCGACAATATCGACTGATTTGATCATCTGGCAGTCCAAGGAACTCCCAAGAGTCTCCGCCAGCACCACAGTTCAAACGCGTTCATTCTTCGGCGGTCAGTCTTCATCACAGTCCAACTCTCGCATTCATACATCACAATACTTGAAAGACCATACCATGAGTTGTACGGACCTTGGTTGGCAGTCTAATGTCTCTGCTCATTACTAGGTGGTCAAGGCAAGCCATGGCCCTCTTTCCCAGAAGCAGGCGTCTCCTTATTTCATGGCTGCAGTCTTCTTCCGGGGTAATCTTGGACCCCACGAAGAGAAAATCTGTCACAGCTTCCCCTTCTTGTCCCTTGATGCTCCAGGACTTGGTAGGGAAATACGCCATGATCTTTGTCTTTTTAATGTTCAGTTTAAGCCCAAACTACTCACTTTCTTCTTGTATGCTCATCAGAAGTCTCTTGAGTTCCACTTCACTTTCTGCCATTAAAGTGGTATCATCCGCATATCTAAGGTTGTTGATACGTTTTCCAGCAATCTTCACTCCAGCTAAAGACTCGTCCAGACCGGCCTTCCCCATTATGCACTCAGCATATAGGTTAAATAGGCAGGGAGGCAGGGCGACAATATGCAGCGTTGTCTCACTCCTTTCTCAATCGAAAACCAATCAGTAAGACCATGCCCAGTTCTGACTGTGGCCTCTTGCCCTTCATACACTTTCCTGAAGAAACAGATAAGGTGAACTGAAACTCCCATCCCTTGGAGAGCTTGCCACAATCTGCTGTGATCTACGCAGTCAAACGCTTTCGCATTATTAATAAAGCAGTAGATGGGTTTCTCGAACTCTCTTGCTTTTTCCATGATCCAGCGAAGGTTGGCAATCTGGTCTCTAGTTCCTCTGCCCTTACGGAACCCAGCTTGCACGTCCGGAAGCTCCCGACCCACATACTGCTGCAGCCACCTTGGAAGATTTTCAACATCACCTTGCTAGCATGCGAAATAAGCACGATCATGCGGTAGTCGGAACAATCTTTGGAATGGGGATGTAAACTGGACCTCCTTCAATCTAGTGAGCACTGCAGGGTTCTCCAAATTTGCTGACATAATGTAGTGTAAAATACTTCACTACTACCCGCATTCTCGCAAAAACCGGATGTCTGAAGCTGATTTGATCAGTGACCTATATGATGAACTTGAGCTGTCTACAGACACAAATGGGATGACATTGCAGCTTTCCATGCCTCTAAACCAATTATAGAATGTCGGTTAACTTTGATGCGTTAAACGAAACACCGGTTGTGTTCAACAATGGGCGCGCGATGCACCGTATGCAGCAGACGCTCAGCCTTGCATTTCTCCACTGCAGATTCTACAGTGGTTTCGGAACATTTAGTGCTACAGCACTACTACTAGCATTCTCACAAAAACACGATGTCTGAAGCCGATTTTACATTTGCCTTTCCGAAGGATGGGTGAAAGGAGGAGGAGGAGAAGGCACGGAGCTTCGTCATACAGAGGACTGCACGTGCTTGTAGTGTAGTACAGAGACGAGAGGAAAGGCAGCAACACGTACTGTGGGATAATAAAGACGATTTGGGAACGCTCAATATGTGCGAAACCGGTTCAGAATTGAGTCGCAAGGGCTTCTGCTCTAAAGCTGCGGCGCCGGGGGCAGAGTGGAGCTCTCCCCGCTCTGTATTCATTGCTAGGCGCTCTTGACAAATTTTTGTAATGGCTCCGCTTTTTGGCTTATCATGCAGGGTGACGAGGCCGTCCTGGTTGTCTGATGAAGAGTATCGTGGTGTGTTGTGAGAAGAACACCTATGGAAAGACGACAGCGGCAGCAGGAAAAAATGGAGGCCGATGTTTGGGCTAACAGAATTATATGGACGCAGAGAAGCATAATATCAAGAAAAAAGTAAAAAAGAAAACCGATAATAGGGCAACATATTAGTTGTACAGACGTTGTATTTAAAAAATATGTCTGATGGAACACGTAAGGTCACGTCAAAGGTTTTAACTGAACACAAAATTGTGTTTGTGAAACTGTTGTTCAAAGTGGGATTCGTATCCAACACCATTGGTAATGAAAGTATTGCTTTAGGAAGATCATATCCTTGAATCACACGCAATGTGTGGTCTAAAGCATAACCGCCTGATTAACCCAGCACAATAAGGTTTAATTACTAAGACTTTTGACACAATCTTGTCAAAAGGCTCTGCTGCTGCAAGATATTTCGTGATTAACAGAGTTAAACTGCCTCTACCTTTTTCTTCACGGGGGCACACAATCGTGAGTATCTGGAGAAGCCGGATATTCTTCACCATCTTTAATTTCAAGACGCTGTTGGCATAGTTCCAGCCTCGATGTCTATAGTTCACGTCGGGCGAACTGGAGAGCTCTAAATTTGAGATGCCGCTTCCGAACTTTCCAAAAAATATTCGCCAGAATGAGCCAAATAGTGCACAAAGAACGAAAACACAGGAGATTCCAACAGCGGGCACAATTATTTCTGACTACGAACAATCTAGTCAAGAGGCCCGAGTTATCTACTTCGAGTGAACCCAATTTACGATCGTAAAAAAGCTATGGCTTTTTGAGCATAGTGTGAGCCACCGCTCGCAAAAACGTCTTTAATGCTGGGCGTAGCTTAAACTCTGTGCGCGATCTTCAGAATATTTGTTAGCGATAACAATGATGGGTATATATACAGCTGGAAGAACTGGAAGTTAGCCCACCACGCCCGCACAATTCCTTATCCGCACCAGTTCTTGGCCGATCCCCCTGTGTGGGTATGTACCATCAATTTAGAGGAGAATAACAGCAAAAAACCCCTGCTTGAGCGCGGCCACCGTGGTAGCAGTTTAGGCGGAAGTGCATCGGCGGGCGTGCGGCTTCATCCATGATCGATGTACAATTTCTGTGCGTCGACACCAGTCGGCGAGGTTATGAGAGAAGACAACGCGGTAGTTTACTGGGGTTGTTTGTTGGAGCGTGGTTGAAGCAACAATGTAGAGGTGCCGAATCATTTCGCACACTTGAGGAGGGCGGACTGGCCTCCAGAGATCACCAGGCAAAGAGGGGAATGTGGAGTGGTTCTGGTCATATCAGTGTTCGCGTTGTTGCTGGGTGGCTTCAGTGTTCCGGCGAGCAGTTGATCGTCAGTTCGGCAGACTGTTGTGTCGGTATCTGGGGTGCGACACGTGCGGTTACTGTTGTGTGATAAGGTATAATGCTATCACCATCATGTCTGTTCTGCGCATGTGTCAGGCTGCTGTGTGTGTATATATGCGTTTGTCCTGTGCTGTACTGGGGGGGGGGAGTTTATTTCGAGCTGCCAGCATGCAGCACTGTGAATAAAGCCGTTTGTTCAAGCCTACGCCTGCTTACTGTGGATGCAACAAACTGGCGACGAGGATGGGATTACACGAACTGAGGATGGCATCCACAGTCGGCAAGCTACCGGAGTTTGATCCTGACAGCGGAAACGTGGACGTCTTCATCGAGCGCTTCGAGTTGTACTTCACGAGGAATGAAGTAGCCGAGGAAAAGAAACTGCATCTGTTCCTCAGCGCAATAGGAGAAAAAGCGTATGTCACGCTCCGAAGTCTGCTTCTTCCAAAGTCACCCAGCAAATCAACTTACGAGGAAGTCGTATCGGCTCTGCAGAAGCACTACACTCCGAAGCGGTCCGTGGTGAGCGAGAGATATGATTTTAATAGAAGGAAGCAAGGACCTCAAGAAAGTATCGCGGATTTTATAGTGAAGCTCAAGCAAGCGGCAGCTTTATGCGACTTCGGCAGCTTCTTGGAACAAGCCCTGCGGGACCGTCTGATTGCTGGCCTATACTCGGAGGCGACACGTTGCCGGCTGTTGGCCATGACCGACACCGAACTCACCTGGGACCGTGTTTGCAGCATCGCTACGGCCATGGAAATGGCAGCGAGAGACACAGTGGCAATGATGTCTGAAACCAGTGGGGAGCACTCTTCAAGCGGCAGTGATGTCCTCTGGCAGAGCAAGTCGTCGATGGCGAGACCGGTCTCCGAAGGGGTGGCGTTCAGCTGTCACGCCTCTGACAAGCCAAAAACGAAGTCTACGGCTCAAAGGACTAAATCAAATTGTCATCGATGCGGTGGGCAGCACGCACCTGTAAGTTGTCCTTTCTTGAACAGGGTGTGTTACAAATGTCAAAAGATAGGCCATGTGGCTAAAATGTGCAAAACTAGAGTTGTACATCAGCTAGAGCAGGAATCGTCGGACAGTGAACTTCTTACCCTTTGCCACACCGAGAACTGTGCGGCCAGTCCTGCTATTGTAGTCAGTGTATGGTTAAATGGGGAAAACGTACCCATGGAGTTAGACACAGGAGCAGCGGTTTCCGTGATGTCAGAGGCAGAGTGTGCGAAGCACTTTCCAAACACTAAGCTCAGGCCAGCAGACGTCAAGCTGGTTACGTACATTGGCACTCCGGTTGATATCAAGGGTATAATGGATGTGGAAGTTAAGTACTACGAGCAGTGTTTTCGCTTGCCGCTAGTAATTGCTAAAGAGACGAAAGGTGCCAGAATGCCTACGTTGTTTGGCCGCAACTGGCTGAGGAAAATCAAAATCCGGTGGAATGAAGTGATGCATGTGCAGTCACTGACGAAAGAAATGCCCTTGATGACATTGGCTGAGAAATATCGCGAAGTGTTCGAGCAGGGCTACGGAGCGATAAAAGGGTTCAAGGCGAGCATTGTAGTTAAGGAGAACGCGTCCCCTGTATTTTGTAAGGCGCGATCAGTGCCGTACGCGCTGCGAGAACGGGTCGAGCAGGAATTGGCCAATTTGGAAAAAGCTGGAGTCATATATAAGGTGCGCCACAGTGCTTGGGCGACACCACTGGTGATTGTTCCAAAGAAAAACGGCGAGGAGCTTCGGCTGTGTGGTGATTACCGAGTCACGGTAAATCCGGCAATTGAGGTTGACCAGTATCCGCTCCCTCTACCAGAGGACATTTTTGCAATGTTACAAGGCGGGTCCGTGTTTTCAGTTTTGGATTTGTCTAAGGCGTACTTGCAGCTGGAATTAGACGAGCCAGCGCAAGAACTGCTCACTGTCAATACACACCTTGGCCTGTACCGGTTCCGACGCTTGCCATACGGCGTAGCCTGCGCGCCAGGAGTGTTTCAAGCTGTGATGGACAAAATCCTACACGGACTGACTGGCACAGCCTGCTACTTAGATGACATTGTCATCGCGGGCAAAGATCAAGAACAGTGCCATGACCGATTGGAGCAGGTACTCATACGCCTAAGAGAACATGGCATAAGGGTCAACACGGCGAAATGTAAGCTGTTCCAGAAACGAATACGATATCTGGGCCATGAAATTGACCGAGATGGATTACATCCCACAGCTGATAAAGTGGCAGCCATAAAGAATGCACCAAAACCTGGAAATGCGACCCAGCTAAAGGCCTTTCTGGGCTTAATTAATTTTTACTCAAAATGTTTGTCTAATCTGGCTACAGTTCTCGAACCCCTGCATAACTTGTTGCGCAAAGACACTGCATGGCACTGGTCGCGTCAGTGTGATACTGCCTTTACGAATTCTAAAGAGATGCTTACTAACGAGCGTGTTCTGGAGTTGTACGATGTCAAAAAAGAAATACAGCTAACATGTGACGCGTCCGAATATGGTCTTGGTGTTGTACTGTCGCACATCGTGAATGAAAAAGATAAACCAATTGCATTTGCATCCCGGTCACTGTCACCTGCAGAACGCAATTATGGCCAAATCGAAAAAGAAGCATTGAGTATTGTTTTTGGTGTGAAAAGGTTTCATAACTACCTCTATGGTAGAACATTTAAGGTGTTGACAGACCATCAACCACTAACCGTACTTTTCGACCCGAAAAGAAACAGCAGTGCTGTGGCAACTGCTAGGGTGCACCGTTGGTTTGTGTTCCTCGCGAACTACAGCTATAAAATAGCGCACAAACCAGGTACGGAAATTGGCCATGCCGATGCCTTATCTAGACTTCCTTTGCCAGAAACATCAGAGCAGACTGAAGACATTTTTTATTTTTCTACACTTGACGAGCTTCCTTTGACGGCAAAAGACATTGAACGGGAAACAACGCGCGACAGGCTGCTAACGGTGGTTCGCGACATGATATGGCATGGTTGGCCAAAATCTGTTTCTCAGGACCTGCAGCCTTTCTGGGTTCGACGTTTCGAACTTTCCAATGAAGCTGGCTGCATTATTTGGACAAACAGAGTAATCGTCCCGGAGTGTTTGCGCAGTGTTGTATTAAACTTGCTGCACGAGCAGCACCTTGGAATCACGAAGATGAAAATGGTCGCAAGGTCAATGGTGTGATGGCCAGGTATCGAAGAAGCGCTGGAACAAACTGTACGAACTTGCCGCATTTGTCAAACTGTTCAACCTGCAGCACAACCAGCACACTTGGCTCCCTGGAAAGTGTGCGAACACCCTTGGGAAAGGGTTCATCTCGATTTCGCCGAGAAGGAAGGAAAAATGTTCCTTTTAGCAGTTGATGCGTATAGCAAATGGTTGGAAGTGAAGGTGTGTACAACGACGACGGCCGCTAGGACCGTTGAAGTTGTAAGATCCATGTTTGCTGCCCATGGTCTACCTGTTGAAGTTGTAACTGATAACGGGCCGCAATTCCGTGCTGCTGAGTTTGAAAACTTCCTGAAAGCAAATGGAGTAAAGCACACATGCACCCCTCCGTACCACCCACAGTCGAATGGGTCGGCGGAGCGGGCTGTACAGACAACAAAGACTGCACTATTCAAGCAGTTGCTGGAGGACAGAGAAAAGGGAACTACAAGAACCTTGCAGCACAGAATAGACAACTTCCTATTTTGTTATAGAACAACGCCGCACACATTCACCGGAAAGACTCCGGCTGAATTGTTCTTAAGAAGAAAGTTGCGAACCAGATTTTGCTTGTTGAGACCAAAATTGACAAGTGCAATGACAGAGAAAAGCGAAAGGGTGAAACAGGCTGCAGATAAGCGTAGAGCGAAGCCGCGATCCTTTGCTGCTGGGGACAGGGTACTAGTGCGTTCCGTGCGCGGTGATTCGGTGAGCTGGCGTCCTGGAAAAATTACGCGTGTAAAGTCCCCCACTGCGTACTTGGTTGTCATTGGAAACAAAGTGCGTTTTGTGCATGCTGATCATTTGCGACATTCGGTTCTTGATGATGAAAAACCAACTGCAAAAGAAATGTGCCTGCCAAACGCATCAGAGATCGCCTCTCCTCCAATGCCTTCGGCGCAGCCAGCGCCTCAGGTTGGACCCAGCCCACAGGATCAGTTGCCATCTGATAATGAACCTATTCCGTTAAGACGGAGCAACCGGGAAAGGAGACCTCCCCTCCGGAGCGTTGGGGCTATGACCGTTTTTGACCTAGTAGGGGAGGAAATGTTGTGTCGGTATCTGGGGTGCGACACGTGCGGTTACTGTTGTGTGATAAGATATAATGGTATCACCATCATGTCTGTTCTGCGCATGTGTCAGGCTGCTGTGTGTGTATATATGCGTTTGTCCTGTGCTGTACTGGGGGGGAGTTTATTTCGAGCTGCCAGCATGCAGCACTGTGAATAAAGCCGTTTGTTCAAGCCTACGCCTACTTACTGTGGATGCAACACAGACAGCAGCAAACTGGTCTCCCAAAGATGTACATAGGGAGGCAGGAGCTGTGACGAAGGTGGTGTCAAAGATTGCAGTGTGTTTACGGCCATAAACTACGAAAGGCTGTAGCCAATAGTGTGTTGAACGGCGGGATTATAGGATAGGCAACAAAGGAAGAAATTACACGTTATTAATAGGACTGATATTCATGAAAACCATGTCGGACAAGGTGCTGTGAAAGTGTTTTAAGAGGCCACTGGTCGGAGAACGACAGCTGGAGGTTCTCTTGTGGCCGGTACTGGTGGCGCAGAGTATTTAAGAAAGCGGTGCATATCCACGGTGACTAATCAGAACACGGGAGCAAGATAATCGCCCGCAGGAAAGGCTGCACAACTTGAGAAGCTGCACCGGAGCTAAGAGGGTTGTATAAGTGCGCAGCATCAGATGGTCAGTGGCGGTGACAGTGACTGGCAAGCGTGAGAGGGAGAAGACCGGATAAATCAACGGAAAGGCAAAGGTAAAGATGGGCAATGAAGAGGATTCAAGGCAGTCAGCTTAACCCCATATGACTCTGGCAAGACGCATAGGATGATATTATTTCTCAACGCTTATAGAAAGCCCGGGCCGGCAAAAGTAGCGTCTATTGTGCGATCGTATGTTTTGTGGTGGCCTAAATGAACCGAGTGGACATCGTCGTGGTAAACCTCCACCCCTCGGTGATGGAGTAAGCGAGGAACAATGGAAACTTATCACTGACCAATTGGGTATACACATAGCGGTACAAAGTTCCGTGTTGAAACCGAAAGGGGTGTAGACGACGCAAGCAACTGTTGGAGGTTTGTGATAGGCCGAGGAGGCGACCGATGATTGCGCTGCAGTAAGGATCAGCCTGCTGAAAGTCCGCTAAGTCCGTGCGGATGTCCAGTGGACCCATATAGAAGGATTACATATCCTTATCATCAGGACACTGATATGAGGGGCAGATTGTAGAGGTTGCATGTGGTTGGAGTCGAAGGTAGCATGCAGTGAGAGAGAGCGTCAGTGTCGGCACTTTTTCGACCGGATTTGTAGGTGATGGTGTATGACGACAACCAATAGACCGCATGATGGTTTGTGACAATACATAGGTGCCGGCCATACGAATAGAGTCGAAAGTTTGAATAGAACACGTAATGGCAAGACATTCTTGTCCGGGATGTTACGCTGCGCAGTTGTGATAGAACGGATAACGTATAGCACAACCTGCTCTTCAAACGAAGCGTTACGTTGCAAAAGAACCGCACCGATACGTTGCCGACTGATGTCAGTAATAAAAATTGCTTAACACAGAAGTCGAAGTCAGTACATGCTTGAATGACTGAAAGGCCTATTCAATCTCTATGGATAATAAGGGCCTTCCGACTTCAGGAGGTTGTGTAAAAAGGGTGAAAAAGTAGCAACAAAGCTGCGCACTTCTCTCTACCGTTTCGTAAAACTATCTAAAGCTGCAGTTAAGTTGGGATCGGGCTCGATAGCAGCAAATGAACGTCACTGCCAAGGACTTCAATGGTTTTGTTTGTTACGGGGCCCTTAGTTCTGAGCTGGAGAACAAATTGTGCAAGGCACGTCAGAATTGTGAGAGAGTGCAAGTGCTGGCCGAAGTCGGATGAAAAGATTATATCGCCAGGATAACATAAGTATGTCTTTCATTTCATTCTTCGAAGTACGGTGTCGACCATGCACTGGAGAGGGGCAGGAGCACTGACAACCCAAAAGGCATCACATTGAAGTCCTAGAGATCATCGGGTGCAGCAATGACAGTCTTGTCCTTGTTAGATTTCATGCAGGAGAATTTGCCAGTATCCCGAGAGCAGGTCGAGAGTGGAAAAATACTGGAGGCAGTTCCATGCGTCGTCGATGCGAGGCAGCACTTAAATACATTTACGAGGTATTTTGTTATGGGCCCGGTAATCCGCGCAGATCCGCACAGAACCATCATTTTTCCTCAAGACAACACGAGAGGACAGGAGAAGGTCGATGACAGGATTATGTTTCACGCGAGCGTGTCGGCAACTTGGCATTGAATTATTTAGAGTTTAATGATGAAACGCGATATATCGACATCGACGAACTACCGTTGAGCCCTCAATCTCTATACGATGGGAGGTGACACAAGTCGCCTAAATCGGAGTAACACACGTGAAAAATGTCATTGCGCTTTAAAAGGCCTGCAAGCAAGGCCGCCGACTGTTCAGTAATTAGGTTAATGTTGATAGCTTCCAGGAGTGTAGAGGAAGAGTCTGGAGAGGTATTATCAGATTGTGAAGCACAGGAAAGTGTGTTTGGGGGAGGGGGGGGCTGGGTCTGCGTGAAAAAACTAAAGCCAAGCAGTTCCTCTTTTTGTTAAAAATAAAGGCTGAGCACGAGTGTTAAGCGCCGCAACAACCATGCAGCCATGGTTGAAAAGGGGGACGCAGGAAATAAATGGCTGTGCTGTCTCAGGTCCACCCTGATTCTAAGCTTCAGCAAACCATTTCCGTCAAGTGCGTAATCTAGGTTAATAATGAGCTGCTCGTGATCAGGGCAGCGCGCACACGCATGGGGGTGACTTGGAATCGGGTTCGAGTTCAGTTCCCACAATAGAAATGACGCAGGCATGACAGGAGATGAGGGAAGATGCCTACGATAATTCCCGGACTAAGATAAGTTCATGAATGCACGAAGGAACCACTTCAGATTTTTACATTTTTTCACATTTCACATTTATTTTCATTGTTAGATACATGTATACATGGTTATCAGTAATACAGAAGGAGTTTCCGAAGTAAAAACTGTTCGGGGGACCTCCTATGACAAAATGAATAAAATTCGCGAGTAACATACTAGGCAGTTATAAGAAAAGAATATACAGGCATGAAGAGAACAAAGTATAATACTAACAATAATAAATAATACAATGCAAACTATAAACAGTATAGCAAATCCTAAACAATCAATAACTGGAAACAAAAGTGCACTAATGCACTATGATGCCTCTGGTCATCAATGAGAACGAGAGCTTTGCATTGGCCAATGCGTGTGACGATAGTGTGATTGGCTCCGTGGAGATGGGGACCGATGTGCGGAGTTCTTATTTTGAGGAGCCGGTAACAAAAGTTGTGATAAATGTCGGAATAAGTTGCACCAGTCTTGATGAGAGCTTCGAGGTATAGTCGTTCGATCCGTACTAGCAGCATGTTAGAGGAACATCCGCGGAGAATTGCACGTATTTGTTTGTGAGACAGCTTTCCCTCCACAAACTGCTTCTGTTGATTTTACGCGGTGGGAGCGAAGGACTGAGAGAAGAGCGGTCGAAGCAAAGACATGCAGCAGAAAGGTCAGGGAGAAACATCACGTGAATAGACCTCTCCCGGCCTACGTCACCAATGACGTATCGGAGGACGGGGCGTGGGGGCGCCCGCCCCGTGGTGGGTCAAACATTCCGCTGCTGGTGGCATGGTGCGGAAGATTTGGTCTCGTCTGGTGACAACTTGCTGTGTTTTTTGCTACGCCGTCGAGATTCCGCGTGATGTGATGCAATTGTCACGTACTGGTTACAAGGCCGTGCACGCCAAAGGAAGACACAGGCGTGATGGTACTGAAATACCTCTTTATTGCGGCTGACTTGCGCCCTCAAAAGAACTAAGCAACTCGGCGGCGGCGATAGCAACAAACGCGCTCGTCGGTCGTCGAACAAAGGAATGCTCATCACACTCGGCAATGCTCAATTTAAAGGCTGCACAGAACAGTCTAGATAACGTCGCAAACAGCTACCAGCCCGGGCTTGAACATTGTGGAAAGACACCCGAGTGGCCGGAACTTTCGAGACAGATCTCGGTGCATCTTGCGCTACAACAAAAGTGATAAAGGTGTGACGCGCGACATCGAGCATTACAAACAAAGATTACGGAACTGATACGCGCTCCAGAATCAGAGTGATAAGCCTGTATGCCGGCGGCTGTTAAAAAACAACAAATACTGTTTTGAAGGTTTCGCGGCATTACTCCCACCTTAAAAAAACATCGCCTTGATGTTCCAAAACAAAGAAACATAAACATAAACACTGCAAAGTTTAAGCACCACAGATTCTTTAACGCGCGTAATATGGCTTCAGTCATACGAGATGTACAATTTCTGGGCGTGCGCGTCGACGTTGTGATGCTGACGTTCCGTCGGGAATGACCTCATAGTCCAGTGGTCCGGCGCGGCGAAGGATTTTGTATGGCCCAAAGTATCGAAGCAACAACTTTTCACTTAATCCGCGACGGCGAATTGGTGTCCAAACCCACACATGGTCTCCTGTATCTGCGTGGCGTCGTCGTAAATTGTATCGTCGGCTGCCGGTGCGCTGTTGTTCTTTAATACGCAGCCGTGCGAGTCGTCGGGCTTCCTCTGCACGCTGCAGGTAGGCGGCGACGTCAAGGTTGTCTTCGCTGCTTGCGTCCGGCAGCATTGCGTAGAGCGTCGTCGTGGGCTCCCTGCCGTACACAAGCTTAAACGGGGTTGCTCTGGTCGTCTCCTGAACTGCCGTGTTATACGCAAACATCACGTACGGCAAGATGGCGTCCCAGATCTTGTGTTCAGCGTCAACGTACATAGCGACCATGTCCGCGATCGTTTTGTTCAGGCGCTCCGTAAGGCCATTGGTCTGGGGATGGTACGAAGTTGATCGTCGATGGCTTGTGTGACTGTATTCCAGGATGGCTTTCGTCAACTCTGCCGTAAACGCCGTTCTCCTGTCCGTGATGAGCACTTCTGGGGCGCCGTGTCGCAAGAGAATTTGTTAGACAAAAAATTTGGGCGACTTCTGCCGCGGTACTATTTGGTAGTACTCTTGCTTCGGCGTAACGGGTAAGGTAGTCAGTGGCCGCGATGATCCACTTGTTACCCATAGACGAAGATGGAAAGGGGCCGAGGAGATCCATCCCAATTTGTTGAAAGGGCATGATTGGGGGCGGAATTGGGTTTAGTAGTCCTGCTGGTCTGATCGGCGGCGTCTTGCGTCGTTGGCACTCCCGACATGTCTTCACGTAGTGGGCAACTTCGGCAGGCAGTCGCGGCCAGTAATACTTCTCCTGGATTCGACACAACGTGCGCGCAAATCCGAGGTGGCCTGCTGTGGGCTCATCGGGCAACGCCTGCAGAATTTCTTGCCGAAGGGTTTTAGGCACTACGAGAAGCTGCGCGGTCTTGTTGGGTGCGAAGTTCTTCACGAGGAGGCCATTGCTTAACGTAAAGGATGATAAATGTCGCCTGAATACACCAGGAGGGGAAGTGGTCTTGCCTTCTAAGTAATCGGCTAGCGCTTTCAGGGTCTGATCGCTGTGGTTCTGCGAAACTGCTGGCGCTTACCGGTTCCAAAAAGGCGTCGTCGTCATCGTCCTTCGGGGGAGCATCGACGGGAGCGCGGGATAAGAAGTCTGCGTCGGAATGCTTCCGGCCCGACTTATAGACTACAGTCATGTCAAATTCTTGAAGTCGTAGGCTCCATCTGGCAAGGCGGCCGAAAGGATCTTTCAAATTAGCCAGCCAGCAGAGCCCGTGATGGTCGCTTACCACCTTGAATGGTCGGCCGTATAGGTATGGACGAAACTTTGAAATGGCCCAGATGATTGCAAGGCACTCATTCTCGGTCGTCGAGTAATTGACTTCGGCTTTTGTGAGGGACCTGCTAGCGTAGGCGATTATTTTCTTCTGTCCGGCACTCTTCTGGACGAGAACGGCTCCTAGGCCCACACTGCTCGCGTCGGTGTGAATTTCGGTCTAGGCGTTTTCATCAAAGTGGCCAAGTACAGGAGGGCATTGCAGGCGGCGCCTAAGTTCGTCGAATGCTTCTCCTTGCGGCACTTCCCATTTAAAAGGTACGTCAGCCTTTTTAAACTGCGTCAACAGTTCGGCGATCCGCGAAAAGTTTCTGACAAATCGCCGATAATAAGCGCTCAGCCCAAGGAATCGGCGCACAGCTTTCTTGTCGGCAGGTGGTGGGAATTGAGCGATTGCAGCTGTTTCTCCGGGTGTGGGCGAATTCCGTCCTTGCTAACGATGTGACCTGGGAACCGGAGTTCTTCGTAGGCGAAGTGACACTTCTCTGCTTTTAGCGTTAGTCCCGATGACTTGATGGCTTCCAGCACTGTAGTCATTTTAGGTGGTCTTCAAAGTTTGACGAGAAGACAACAAAGTCATCCAAATATACCAAACAAATTTGCCACTTCAAGCCTGCCAGGACTGTGTCCATTACTCTTTGAAACGTGGCTCGTGCGGAGGAGAGGCCAAATGGCATCACCTTGAACTCACAAAGGCCGTCCGGTGGGATGAATACGGTCTTCTCGCGATCTCTTTCGTCGAACTCAATTTGCCAATATCCGCTCTTCAGGTCCATCGATGAGAAGTATCTTGCATTGCAGAGCCGGTCAAGAGCGGGTAGACATCCTTCTTCGTTATGCTATCCAAGCGGCGGTAATCAACGCAGAAGCGAAGTGTGCTGTCTTTCTTGATCTTAACGACTGGTGCCGCCCAGGGGCTGTTCGATGGCTGGATTACTTCATCACGCAGCATTTCCTCAACTTGATCGCCAATGGCCTGCAGTTCTCGCGGCGATACATGATAAGGACTTTGGCGCAGAGGTCGGTCGTGTTCGTCCGTTATAATGCGGTGCTTGGCCAGTGGTGGTTGCCGTACCTTCGATGATGACGAGAAGCACTCCCTGTAGTTTCGAAGAAGACTGCGAGCCTGGTTTTTCCTGCTGTGGGTCAATACTGGGTTGATGTCAAATGTGGGCTGACGAAATTGGTCCGGTGCGTCTTCCAGTGGTTGATCGTGGAGGGCGAATACGTCTTTGAGGTCCGCTAATTCGTCGAGAAAAGCAATGGTCGTGGCCTTGTTGAGATGCCGGTATTCTTCAGTAAAGTTTGTTACCAGCACCTGAGCTTGTCCTCTGGAATTTCGCGATGCCTCTTGCGATGCCGATACCTCGTTCCAAGAGCAATTGGATATTTCCTTCGACGATGCCTTCAGCGGTTGTGATGTCTGTGCTACCTACGCTGACGGCGACGCTTGATCGGGGCGGCACGGTCACTTCTCCGTCGAGGACGTTTAGAGCGACGTGTTGCGTCGAAGTCTTCGTAGCAGGTATGGCTTTGTCTCCAGAGAGCTTGATGAGCTTGGATCGGAGGTCGATGATAGCCCTATTTTCATTTAGGAAGTCCATGCCTAAAATCACGTAACGGGAACACTGCTGCAAGATCACAAAGCTGGTGGGGTAAGTACGCCCATTTACGGTTATTCTTGCAATACATCGTCCCGATGGAGTAATCAGGTTGCCACCTGCGGTGCGAACCAGCGGGCCATCCCAAGTTGTTGTAACTTTCCTGAGATGGGAGGCTAACGGTGCACTGATGACTGAATAGTCAGCTCCGGTGTCTACAAGGGCAGTGACTCTGCGACCGTCGATATCAACTTCAAGGTCGCTAGTTCGCGTCCTCGAATTGTACGTGGGCCTTGGTGTCCGATCTCGGCTCCGTCGTTTCTTTAGGTCATGGCCGGGGCATGCCGTTGTTACTTCGCTGGGCTACGGTGTCGGCTTGCACTCTGGCCGTGTTTTCGTCGATGTCGTCGTGCGGAGCGGCAATGAAATAGCTGCGTCGTCGTTAGTGGTCGTCGGCGGCGGAGGATCTTCGTCTTTTCGCTGTTGAGCAACCTCACCTCCAAAGGTTGCTGCCTTTAGTTTCCCCTGCGCGGGCTTGGGGACCTTCCGCGCATACTCTCATCATAGTTACGGCCTGGCGACGCAAAGCGGGCCCTGTACGGCGATGGAGATCTGAACCGACTGCTTGGTGGCACAATCTCACCGCGACGCAGATAGTTGTCGATCTCTTGCGGTCGTTCACTTGGGCGTGGTCGTGGATCGTCGACTGCAAATCCGCGAAGACCGATTCGTCAGTACGGGCAGTGGCGCAGAATGTGTCCAGCCTCACCGCAGAGGAAGCATAATGGCCGGTTGTTTGCTGTCCTCCAGGCGTCGCACTTCCTGGGGCTTGGGGGTCGTTGGTAGGCTTGGCGGGCGGGGGCCAAGGGACGGTTTTCAGGAAAAGGATGGTAGCGGCGAGGGCTCGAAAAGTCATCACGTCCGGGCACAGGGCGACATAATGCAGCAGCGTAGTTCATCGCTGTTGCCTCTTGTGCTGGAACAGTCGCAGCCGTCGCTTGAGGATCGCCCAGCGCCTGCTGAACTTCTTCACGGACGACGTCCGCGAGCGTCGCCACCTGGGGTTGTTGCGATGATGGCATCAATCGGTGGAGCTCCTCTTGCGCAATCTCCCTGATGAGGTCCCGAAGGTTCTCTCCGGCTGCAGATGCGCTGGGGTAGTGGGTTGAGCAGTCCGGCTGAAGTGGTCGCTCGTAGTGGCGCATCCGGGCGGCCAACGTCTTCTCGATAGTAGACGCCTCCGTTTCAAATTCCGCCATGGTTCTTGGCGGATTTCTGACAAGACTTGCAAAAAGCGGTTCTTTAACGCCTCGCATTAAAAATTTGGCTCTCTCACCTTCGGTCATGTTAGGATCGGCGCGGCGAAAGAGGCGCTTCATCTCCTCGACGTACGCCAGGACAGGCTCGTTAGTAAGTTGAAGTCTTGACTGAAGGAGGGCCTGGGCTCTTTCCTTTAGGACGACGCTTGAAAAGGCAGTAAAAAACGCTTCCTTGAAAATTTCCCAATCCTTGATAGCTGCCTCATGATTTTCGAACCAAACTGGGGCATTTCCTTGAAGAACAAAGTAGACCTGCCTGAGTTTCGCAGCGTCGTTCCAGCCGTTGAATTCTGCCACACGGCCGAAAAGGTCGATCCAGTCTCCAGCATCTTCATCCGGTCGTCCATGGAAGCAGGGGGGCTCACGGGGTTGGTCGAAAACAACCGGTGCTGTAGGCTGGGCCATTGTCAGCGTCGATGCCTTCCGAGATCGAATGGTGTCAGGCAGCAGACCGTGTTCGGGTTGTAGGCCTTGAAGTCGGCGGCTGGCTCGGTGACCTGTAGGCTGGTCTTCCAGGGCGACAGGAACACGGTTTGGGTCTTCGCTTGAAGGATCAAAGGCAGAACCTCCACCAGATGTCACGTAGTGGTGACAAGGCCGTACACGCCAAAAGAAGACACAGGCGTTACGGTACTGAAATAACTCTTTTTGGGGGCTGACTTGCGCCCGCAAAAGAACTAAGCAACTCGGCGGTGGCGATAGCAACAAACGCGCTCGTCGGTTGTCGAACAAAGGAATGCTCGTCACACTCGGCAACGCTCAATTTAAAGGCTGCACAGAACAATCTAGATAACGTCGCAAACAGCTACCAGAACGGGCTGGAACATTGTGGAAAGACACCGGAGTGGCCGGAACCTTCGAGACAGATCTCGGTGCATCTTGCTCTACAACAAAAGTGATAAAGGTGTGACTCGCGACATCGAGCATTAGCAAACAAAGATTACGGAACGGAGACGCGGTCCAGAATCAGAGTGATAAGCCTGTATGCCGGCGGCTGTTAAAAAACAACAAATACTGTTTTGAAGGTTTCGCGCCAATATTCGATCGCAGATGACCAACTACATGTTTCTCCCGTTCTATACGCGGTCCAAATGTGTTTTTCAGCTGCGCAGAGCCAAGCGACAAATGCCGTGCGCTGGCAGGCCTCGACATTGTTCTCGACCGTAAGCACATTTTTGTGGTAGACAAGTGCGTTCGCGTAATTCTGGGAAAAAGAACAAGCTCTTATTAGTTTGCTTCATTGCCCTTCCGAACGAATCCTGCTGAATGCTGGGCAATCGCGTTCTAAATGGCCCGGGCGGAATGCGATAAATTGCAGCCGTTTTAGAGATTCTTGCTGAGCATTGAATTTATTCCAGTTCAGTAGGCCATGTTGTAGGAGCTGGCTCTCTCACCAAATGGCTCCCTAGGTCGTTCGAGCGGCATGATCGCAGAAGTACCTCCCTTGACGGAATCATTATATAGCTCGATCGATAGCTATCGTGTCCCAAGCGAAAAGTGTTTTTACTGAAATCTTTTAGGCGCCCTTATGAATATTTGTGCTACTTGCATAAGTATTATTTTGTGGTACAAAATCGGGCTTTGTTACTTTCCATACCACGGGTCTCATTCGCGTGGTATTGCTAGCTTCCGTGTAACACAGTTTTGGTGACAGTACTGCATGCACGACTACGCGGAAATAGGTTTTTTTTTCTTTGTCTGGCCGAACATAATAAAAACTAAAAATGTCTGTACTTAGGATAGAAATCATCCAGCCAAGCAAGAAGCTCGCACGTCCGCTGCTTTTTTGGCTCATAACTGCCTACGCTTCTTGGGGCTCACAGTCGATTTTGTGAAGATTAAAAAAATAAAATAATGCTTGTAATTTATTTCATTTATTTATTTATTTTTCCTCAAAGGTCCCTTTCGGGACATTATATGAGGGATGGGGATATCACGGCAAAAAATATTATACATTAATAAATGGCTGTATGCCTGTATTGACTCGTTTTCCAGCATGCTTACGTCCTATCAGTTTCAAGCGTTTGGTAGTACTTCAGGTCGTCCGCAAGCGGCCGTGCCAGTTCATTGAACAAAAATAATTGCATGCATGCTTGCCGAGACTGTTACCTTTTTCATGGCAAAAATTGCTAATAGGTGCGTGTACTAAGGAGTACCGCATATTGTGCCGGATGCGAATATGGCTATTGGAAGATTATAAGAAAGACTTGCACAGCACAGGCAGCTTCCTGCCGCTCCTTGTGGCAGGGAGACGCGGCTGAAAGGAGCGCTTTTGCCCACCAATCCCAGTTTCCTTCGGCGCGACCTCATCGTCACGTGCTTCTCTCACGTCACATTGTTTTCAAACGGGGAGAGTTCGGAGGGAGGGACGTTGTCAAGTCGCCGACTGCCAGGCGATTGACGAACGCTTGCAAACCTATAAAAAATATTCGAAAATTATAGATTAGGAAGACGTCTGATGCCGCCACCGCAGCCTAGCTTAAATAATAAAGAGGCCATACATAGCCTGGCAGCGATTACAAGCAGGAAATTTCCCAAACCCTGTCTGGTGGTTTCACACCCAGATAGATGAGAGAAAAATGATAAATGTAAAGCCTGCCAAGCGTGGGGGACCCTCGACCATATACTTTGGGAATGCCCTAAGTATCTGGGCGCTAGGGACAACATTAAAAGTAGAGAAGCCTGGGCAACCCTGCTGCCAAGCGACGTCCCCGCTGACCTGCAAAAATCCGTCCGCCTGGCGGCTGAGGCCGCGAATAACCAATGTATATTCGGCAGTCCCTAGTCGCGATGGTTCCAGCCTCCGTTCCTCAGGCCTGCGTGCCAAGAGCGGGGTGTAGGGGGCCTCCTAAATCGGTGAAAAATAAAGCTTTAATCAATAAATCAACCAAAAAGGGAGATGTCTATATGGCGACAACGTTGAGTGCGACAGGGACAAGCGGAGTACGGCATCGTAGAAACAGCAGGAAGGCACCGGCAGGCACTCTTGAATGAAGTATAGGCACGATGTTTTTAGTGCGTAAGCATCAATTCGCTATGTTCACAGATTTCTGTCCGCAGACCGCGTCCGCAAAATCATGTCCGCAGCAGTTGTGAGTAATTGAGAAGTGGTAGAGGTTAATGAGTGATGTCAATCGATAGAGGTTGACGATGCTGTGTCCGAAACAATAATTAGGCCAATACGATAATTAGGCAGTTATTATAGGCAAATAAAAGTAAAGACAGAAATGGTCCATTAGCCAATGGCTTGACGTCACATTCATATGTATCAAATGCTAAAATAATATTGCGTCCACAGGAAAGGAAACACGCAGTATCTGTCACACTTGTTCAGTGAACACCTGAACCACGCCGTAAGTGAAGGAAGGAAAGTGGGAGTAAAAGTGGAGAGAGAGAGAGAGAGGAGTGCCGTAGTTGAGGGCTCCGGAGTAATTTCGATCGTCTCGGGCAAGGCCATTGCACAATGCCTACCCAATCTCCTTTACGATGTCATAATTGGCAGTGTTCCTCGTGCAAAGTCTCCATTTTTAGTCGATTTACGAGCTCCTCCGGAACACGCGACTACCTCTTCCAAGATAGGATTAGCTGATGTTCCTCCTCCTATTGTAGTGGCGAGTGTTTCCGAGGGCAGCAAAGGTATCGCCCACAATGCGCTCAGTGTGTCATGTTCGGTGTTACGTTTTGAGCAGCAGAACGATACCACATTATAGGTATGTCGGAGAAAGGCAGAAAAAGCTTGTCTTGGCAAGCCGCAGACGGCCGATAGCTTTTTTCTTTAGCACGTGAAGTTTTTCCGGTCGTACCAAATGGGGCCCGATCGACTAGTTAAACAAGTAGTGGTACAGAAGTGCTTGCGCTATCGTGTCCCATGCTGGCGCATGAGAGTCCGCCATGAAGCCATAAAGGGATCTGGAAAACCATAGCTAAAGTGCTCAGTGAATTCTATTCACCCAGGGTACGGGCTGATGTTAAAGGATTCATCAGGTCACGCGACCCGTGCCAACGTACCGTGCTTAAAAAAAATGCCAAGCTAAATAGTGAGCGAAGTATATCGCACAATGAGTTTCCAGCCACTGATATTAGCGAAGTACGGACGATGGCTGTTTCTCGTAAGGGTTCCAATAAAACAGTCACAGCATGCAGCATTATTGTTAGAAACAATGGCTGCATTGGAAGCTACTAGGCTCACGGCTTTAATCACAAGTCGGTATCCTCCTATCCTCCATTTTGACGGGATACCGTGCTGATGCACCGCTCTGCTAGAAGTATTCAGGCCAAACCTAGCGATCAGTCATCACCACTAGGTACAGAAACCTTTCGTCAGCTGGCTTTGTTCTCGAATTAATGAAAACGCATGAATGAACTGCAGGACCGTCTCAATGACACATTATCTTAGTATAGCTGGCTGAGAATGCAGAATCTAGTTGTCAAGGACCTTTGTGTTTCGAGTTGTGTGAAGGAATGCTTTCTTAATGCAAAATAGAGACAGTGTGACGGAATGCTGTTGAAAGAGATCGGATCAGTGTTTCTGTCTCTGGAGATTTTGTGAGGAAGGTTATTACATGTATACAGTGTTGTTGTCGTTGGTTGCTATACGCCAGAGTGTATGACTGAAAAGTCTAAGTGCTGAACAGTTAAACAGATCGGAAGCGTTTGTACTATTCTCTGTGCATCTTCCGCGTTCGTTTATTGTTTTTTTTTCTGTATATTCATGCTCGCATGACTGCCGCTTTTCAAAAACACTATGTGCAGATGACGTGTACTTTAGATGCATTCTGCTGTACTTTGTGTTTTATGTGGAACTCCTGGGGACACACTGATCTGAACGCTGGTGACCTTCCTAGAGTGTGCGATGTGTTCTGCGTTATGTGGACTAATCGTCGAGAACACCGTTTTCCACGCTCATTGGGTTGGGTTTTTTCCCTTAGAGAAATCTTTCGAGGGGGGGGGGAGGGGACTATTAAGGACCTAGCGCCACACGGCTTCTACAACGCTCAGCACGAGGGAAAAGGGAGGTAGAAGAGAACCGAAGGATAGGGCGCACGCGGGCAGAACAAAGTGACACGTAGGCGAGAGAACGGCGGAGCAGCCTTGCTCAAGAACGGGGCTGTGGCTGATCGCGTCCTGCCTGCCCTACGACCCGGGTGATCAGAGCTGGGAGTGGCCGATTCCTGTTTTGTCCCTGGAGGACATAGCCAGCACGTAAGCTCGGTGTCGTGCTAGGTGTGCTGGATAGACGAACCAGAAATGTAGCGTTTCTGCACTTAACGGCAACCTGACGCCTCTCGCCTTGGCTGCGCCTCTCCAGCTACCTAGCCACCTGCTGGCCGAAGCCAAGCGCATGCGGATACTGGGCGCGCTCATTACCTATAATTTTTATCTATCTATCTATCTATCTATCTATCTATCTATCTATCTATCTATCTATCTATCTATCTATCTATCTATCTATCTATCTATCTATCTATCTATCTATCTATCTATCTATCTATCTATCTATCTATCTATCTATCTATCTATCTATCTATCTATCTATCTATCTATCTATCTATCTATCTATCTATCTATCTATCTATCTATCTATCTATCTATCTATCTATCTATCTATCTATCTATCTATCTATCTATCTATCTATCTATCTATCTATCTATCTATCTATCTATCTATCTATCTATCTATCTATCTATCTATCTATCTATCTATCTATCTATCTATCTATCTATCTATCTATCTATCTATCTATCTATCTATCTATCTATCTATCTATCTATCTATCTATCTATCTATCTATCTATCTATCTATCTATCTATCTATCTATCTATCTATCTATCTATCTATCTATCTATCTATCTATCTATCTATCTATCTATCTATCTATCTATCTATCTATCTATCTATCTATCTATCTATCTATCTATCTATCTATCTATCTATCTATCTATCTATCTATCTATCTATCTATCTATCTATCTATCTATCTATCTATCTATCTATCTATCTATCTATCTATCTATCTATCTATCTATCTATCTATCTATCTATCTATCTATCTATCTATCTATCTATCTATCTATCTATCTATCTATCTATCTATCTGTCTATATATATATATATATATATATATATATATATATATATATATATAGTTTGAAGTTTATTCTTACTTTCCGTACCCAGAAACTAAAGGACCCCGAACAAAAGGTGCGTACTTGCACCTGACCAGGTTCAGATCCGCATACAATTTGTACGCAGGGGAAACGGCGCAGTAAAGATGAAATTGTTTTTTCCACTCAAGGATGCAAATTAACAATAGAAAAATACAACAGTAAGAAGCACTCAAAAAGCTGAACAAATTAAAAATGAAAAAAACAACAACAACAACAGTAACAGGCACTCAAAAAGCTAAACATTTTGACATCGCTGGCAATTTGAATTACAACACTTAGTTCAACATCTCGTTCAGTGTAGGTTTAAATACACGAAGGGATGCATGCCGTTCAATAATGGCAACAAAATCCTTATTTTTGTTCAAAAGCATGGGTATTTGGAATCGCAGGCTTTGCCCACCGTATTTTGTTCTCAGCTTTGGTAGTCTGTGTTGTTTCTTCCTGAAGTCAAAATCTTGATTTATGCTCAAATATGTCTGTGCAAAATTGTCACAGTTTTTTATGATTTCATTGTATATTAAATCGCAAGTTTTTTTTCTCTAAAGTTGATCCACCCTCACTACTCCATAACTGCAACGAAAAGCATGCGTGCTTTCGCTGTACTTCAAACCTTCTAGGGCATGGGTCGATTTTTTCTGTATAATAAATATGCTTGCCAAATTGTAGCAGTAGTTGTGTCCCATACGAGAAGACAGTAATAATTATAGGACTGAATCATTGTGGAGTAAATAAGCCCTCTGAATTTTTCAGTGATTTGGTTTCTTATTCTCCACAATGCTTCTACCACTCGAGATAATTTTAGTTTAAGGTAGTTCGTATGAGCATTCCACAAGGGGTGGTCATGAAAAAAAAACTCCTAAGAGTTTTATCACGTCTGTGCGCTCTATCACATCACTTTGAAAGTACAAGGAAAATTCTGCACTAATTCTGGTGTTACGAGCTCTGAAAATAATGTATTCGGTTTTGCTTGTTTTAAGCTCCAATTCATTTGCAGTTAACCATTCAGACAGTTCACATAGCCATCTGTTTGCGTCTAATTCTAGTTTAGAGAGGCTGGGGGAGAAAAGAAGACATTCGTGTCATCTGCATAAAGGAGCAATTCTTGTGTGAATAGAAAGCTGGCTATATCATTTATGTGTAACAGAAAAAGCAACGGCCCAAGAAATGAGCCCTGGGGCACACTTGTTAAAATTGGTTCTAATGTGGAAGAGGTTGTATTATATATCACGCATTGCTTACGGGTTGGTAAGTAACTTTCAATAAGTTGAAGCGCTCGTCCTCGTATACCATACATCGGGAGTTTATTAAGTAAAATATGGTGTTGAACCGAGTCAAATGCTTTGCGTATATCAAGGAAGATTTCCACTGTAAATAGTTTACGTTCAATGTTTTCTATGAGCCTTTCCTTCTCATACAATAGAGCTAACTCAGCTGACTTATTTTTCTGAAATCCGTATTGGTACGGTGAAATTAACTTTAATTTATCTAGAAAGTCTAAACGCAGCAATAAATAACACGTTCTACGATTTTCGAAAGGGTGCACAGCACAGATATTGGTCGATAATTGTTGAAATTATTTTTGGCCCCACCTTTATGTATCACAGTTACTCTAGCCAGCTTAAGGTCATCCGGAAATAATCCTTCCTGGAGCAAACAGTTACAAACATGACTATGCGGTTGTGCAATCATGACAGCAACCTCTTTAATTGGTCTAACATTCATCTCATCCAAGCCTGCTGCACTATTGTTATTTAGAGACTTAATAATAGTCATCATTTCGGCTTCATCCGTAGGTTTTAAGAAAATGCTATCTTTTACTCGTGTCTGCACATAATCTATGTATATATATATATATATATATATATATATATATATATATATATATATATATATATATATATATATATATATATATATATTGATACGTGCCAGAAGGCTAGTACTCCAACAGGTGATGAGAGACTAGGTGTTCAGGCAAGCACTAACCGTTTTCTTCAGCTTCGTCGTCTATCACAGATTAGTCCATCGTCATCCTCTTTAGTGGCATGTACGTAACATTACCCCGGCACGAAAAGCACTGTCTCGGTGCGTACTATGTCGAGGAAGTACAGCTGGAGTGGTACGGCTTCATGCGAGCGACATGAACAATTTCTGTACGGGACATATCGAACTATCGGTGTGGGTGCACAGGGGTGACCTCGTATGTCACGGAAGTGACTGGCCGTAAAACACGGTAAGGGCCTGTGTAGCGTGGAAAGACCTTCTCGCAGAGCCCAATTCTACGAGCGGGAGTCCAGAGCAAGACAAGAGACTCCGGAGAGTAGAGGACGTCGCTATGACGAGAATCATGGCGGCGTTTTTGAGAGTTTTGGGAGGAAGCCAGTCGGCGGCGAGCAATAACATGGGCGGCGCCAGTTCGGGATATGGCGTCACGAACATAGGAACTTGCATTCGCGGTGGGAGGCAGTACGCTGTCCAATGGAAGGATGAGGGTCACGGCCGAACAGAAGGTAGAAGGCGAGTAGCCCATTGTATCGTGACGGGATGCATTATACGCTAATGTCACAAACGGTAAGGTAATATCCCAGTCACGGTGATCAGCCGATACATACATTGACAGCATATCCGTGAGTGTGCGATTAAGGCGTTCGGTGAGGCCGTTAGTTTATGGATGGTAAGCGGTGGTGAAGTAGAGCTTAATGGGGCAATATCAGATGATTTCTTCGACTACTCGAGCAAGAAAGCAACGGCCACGGTCAGTGAGCAGTTGGCGTGGTGCACCGTGGAGCAGAATAACGTCGTGGAGGAGAAACGCTGCCACGTCAGTTGCACAGCTGGTGGATATCGGTCGTGTAACGGCGTAGCACGTAGCATAGTCCGTAGCCACCGCAATCCATTTATTCCCCGAAGCAGACAGAGGAAAAGGCCCGAGGAGATCAAGGCCAACTCGGAAAAATGGGTCTATTGGGATGTCGTTAGGCTGTAGGGATCCAGCAGGCACAACCGAGGGCTTCTTCCGTCGTTGACACCTGTCACAAGAAGCCACGTAACGACGAACAGAGCGGTAGAGGCCTGGCCAAAAGAAGCGCCGGCGGACGGTGTCGTACGTACGAGATACGCCAAGATGACCCGCAGTGGGCGCGTCGTGCAACTGCTGAAGAACGGTGGCACGCAGGTGGTCGGGGACGACGAGCAGCGTAATCTGGTCACATATTGCGGCTATATAAATACAAATCAAGGTTAGCGTCAGGGTGATCAGTGCTGAGGCGGGTGATAATGCCGCAAAGCTTGGGATCTAATCGCTGCTCATAACGAATGTTTGAAAGGTCAGAGATCGACAACACACAAAGGTCATCGTCACATTCACTTTCAGACGGGCCATCTACCGGTTTGCGGGACAGGCAGTCGGCATCGGTGTGTTGCCGGCCGGGCCTGTGGACGACAGAAAAAGTGTATTCCTGAAGACGCAGCGCCCAACGCCCGAGACGCCCAGTAGGGTCCTTCAGCGAAGAAACCCAACATAAGGTGTGGTGGTCGGTGATGACGAAGAACGGGCGGCCAAACAAGGGCGAAACTTTGTAATGGACCACACGAGAGCTAAACGCTCACGTTCTGTGATCGAATAATTTTGCTCAGCTGCTGAAAGGAGGCGACTGGCATAAGCAATGACGCGAGTGCGACCCGTCTGCTGCTGGGCGAGAATGGCACCAATACCGTGACCACTTGCGTCGGTGCGTACCTCCGTTGGTGCCGAGGGGTTGAAGTGTACCAGGACGGGCGGGTTGGTGAGGGCTGCGATTAGCTCAGAAAAGGCTTGAGATTATTCTGGGCCCCAGCAAAATAGAACGTCGTTCTTCAGAAGAAGGGTGAGTGGACGAGCCGTCGCCGCAAAGTTGGGGACAAACCGCCGAAAATACGAGCAAATGCCAAGGAAACTGTGAACGTCACTGGTACAGCGGGGCGTAGGAAATGCACTTACAGCACGAATTTTGTCGGGGTCGGGTTGAACGCCGCGGGCATCGACCTAGTGGCCGAGTACCTTGAGTTGACGTCGGCCGAAGTTGCACTTCTTTGAATGCAGCTGAAGGCCAGCTCTTCGGAAGACTCCAAGAATGGCATCAAGGCGGTGAAGATGGCTCTCGAAGGTCGAACAAAAGACAATGACGTCATCGAGATAACATAAGCACTTTTGTATCGCCACACAGAGAAGATGACGAGAGAGATAGTGGAATCATATTTTATTTCAACGGACAATAAGTGTGTCAGCAAGACTTCTCTTGCTCTTTCAAGCAAAGAGGTGTCTTTTTAAGGTGTCTTTTTGTGCAGCAGGTGAAACCAGGGGGGGTTGTTTCACGTGACTGTTTCGTTTTCTTCATGTTTGTTTTTTCTGGGCGTTGGAGTAAAGGGCTTAGGCATAGTTGTGAGTCAGCGCTTGTACTGTGGCTTTCTTTTATCTTGTCCTTTGTCTTCGTGTTCGCGCTGTTTATATTAATAATGAATAAGCACTTCGCCCACTTGAAACCACGTAGAAGAGAGTCCATCATACGCAAAGGGGCCAGGTCATTGCAGGATGAGGTAGCCGCCGTGTTCAAAAGACGCTCAAAGCGATGTACGAGATGTCTTTGTTTAGCCTGCTCGAATTTTCGGCAGACTTGAAGCACCGTGTTGACGGTAGAGCAATCCATGCAGAATAGGATGTTTGTTTGTTTGTTTTTATTTCTTTCTTTTACAAGAAAGGGGAAGCCAAGGCAAAAGGCGGCAAGCCTGGAACGCATCATCCGCGATACCCTTGAGGATATGCCCTACCTTCTCACTTTCCGGCATGGAGGTGTTGATTTTGCGACACAACGCAAGCACGCCCTGAATGTAGGCGAGGTAGGACTCCGTGGAAGTTTAAAAACAAGACGAAAGTTCAGTTTTTGCATCGAGCGCATGCAGTTGGTTTCCCGAATAAGTCCTTAATCTTTCGCTTGCATATGTCCCAGGTAACGAGCTCTTGTTCGTGGTTTTGATACCATGTTCGAGCTGTTCCCGCCAAATAAAAGATGATGTTAGCGAGTATGATGTTGGCATCCCAGAGGTTGTTCCGGCTGCAGCGCTCATGCTCATCTAGCTAATCGTCAACGTCTGGGTTGTCGTCGCCATTAAAGATGGGAGGGTGGCGAATTTTCGTTAGAACAACTGGCTGAGGCGATGTTCCTGCGGTGGTAGGGGCTGCTTCGGAGGTCATCGTGGCTGTTTGAGATGTGGTTGTGATCCCAGGTAGGTGGCGACCGCTTCGCAAATCCAGCTTTTGGCAGCGTAAGTGGGGCTAATTGGCGCGTACGGGGACCTTGATTCACCTCTGCCAAGATGATATGTGGCAGAAGGCTAGTACCACAACAGGGGAACCCACAACAGGTGATTAGAGACTAGGTGTTAGGCAAGCACCAACCGTTTTCTTCAGGTTCGTCGCCTATCACAGAGTAGTCCATCGTCGTCCTCTTTAGTGGTATGTAAGTAACGCGCGCGCGCGCGCGCGCACACACACACATACACAAACACACACACACACACACACACACACACACACACACACACACACACACACACACACACACACACACACACACACACACACACACACACACACACACACACACACACACACACACACACACACACACACACACACACACACACACACACACACACACACACACACACACACACACACACACACACACACACACACACACACACACACACACACACACACACACACACACACACACACACACACACACACACACACACACACACACACACACACACACACACACACACACACACACACACACACACACACACCGTACGCTGACTTTCTTTTACAAGCTGCGCTCGACGAGCTTGGGCAAATTCTGGTGACATAATTAATCGCCCTCTGTGTGACTCCCGCTAAAATTCAGAATTGTTTCGTTTGTGATGATAGTGTGTGTAAGAATGGGCTGAAGCGCGCATTGAAGAAACAAACGTATTTAACGCTGTCCTTTGCAAATTACTGACTGCCTTGGGAGACGGCGAAGAAACAATGGGCCTGTTTTATTATTACATAAAACGCATTGAGTGTCTCATGTTGTACAAGCAATTTCAATTCGCCCTTTATGCAAATATACGTACATTAGTCTAGCCACATTTCTAATGATTTCTTGCCCGGAAGTATATGGTGTAAAAATGATGTCAAAATTCTCTTGCTGAAAGCAGTTTAATTTTTTGGAGGACATATGTAGAGAACGTTGTTTCACTGTAAATTAGGTTTCTTAAAAACAAATAGTTGAAGCGCAGTCCTAGTGGTCTAAATAGCCATGCCTCGACAATGAGCTACTCGCGCTGGTGCAGGTCGAACTACTCTCCTGGATGTAAAGTTTTGCCTTAATGCAACTTCCTGACCGAGGCACGGCAAAAACCAGAAACGACTGAACTACTGCACTGTGCTACTGCAAATCATTTACCCGCGCGCGCATTAAATAGCAGCAGCATTGAATATTGTTTTCCTATCTGTTTCCGGTGAATAATCGATAATTACTCGAAACATACATTCTCAAGCACAAAGAAAATTGCGCCGTACTAACAAAACCATACCAGACATAAACACATTTTTTAATTTTGCAAATGCTGTTATACCTGACAAATAAGAGCTGCGGTCAGGTGACTAAATTTTAATGGCAGCCAGTGGTGTGAACCAAAAGCAAGATCTTTGCAGCTCTGTTCTCATTGATCAAGATGCTACCACACTGCAGAAGTGGTGAAAACAGCTGCACTGCAATACTGCTGAAGGGGTTTGTTTCATACTATTTCAATATCGACGTATAGCAAAGCCGAGCTATAGACGGCACAGAAATGTTGCTTCGCAACGTGCTATGTTACGTGAGGGACGAAGGCGGGTTGCAGGGTCTAATTCCCTGATGTTGAAAGACAAAAATGCAGTTGTGCTTTAGACAGCCTCGTTTTTCGTCGTAATATCATGAGATCATCGGTTCGACGCCACAGCAGTCAAGCGAACTATAGGTCTACAAGGAACTGTTCGGCTTCCTCAGGCATACATGCTTCAGTGACCAATCGTGACTGCATTTATAGCTTCACGTCTCTTTCTGCCCTTATCTCCTCATTCCTCTTTCCTATTGCAGGGTAGACAACCCTAGCAAGTTTTCTGATTAAAATTCCTGCTTTCTGTCCTCCTCTTTCTCTCTATCATTTATGTGGAGCTTCAGTGAACAGCTGTGCGGCCGCCACCCCCTCCCCCCCCCCCCCCTCATATTGAGCCTTTCTCTCCTATTTGGAGCTTCGGTCTCGCTCAAGCGTTAACCCATTTCAAAATTTTTTCATTCACAGATTTCTTTTTTCAAAGGCGGTTATTTCGCGTGATAATGCGAAAACTTGTAATGAATAGCGAACATTCAATTCTATAGGCTATTTTCATGTTTATGAAATTATTTACAAGGCAATTGCAACTGATCTACAATTCCTCCCTTCAATCCAAACCCTCCTCCGCGCTTCATTTGTTTCGAAAATTTTCTTGTTAGGCATAGAAAGAGAGAAAAATATGAGAGAGCGGTAATAACAGATGTATACACCAGTATTCCTTAGGTGTGGTCCAACGTGCCCAAAGTTCACAAAGTTGTGGTTAATATTCTTCATTTGAGCATTTGTAGTCCCATAGCAGGCAAACTTTCATAAGGAAGCTTTTCTTGCTGTAATTTATATCTGGGCACGCCCCCCATTATCGGCAAAACGTTATTCAGCTAGAAAACATTTGTCGCACTACCGATGAAGTAAGGAAGAGATAAGAGAGCCTTCTCCCGAATGCTAAACGTGGATATACGGCTTGTTTTCCAGCAACGTGGGCCTGGAACGCATCTTTGAGAAAAGGTGTTGGTAGCGGGTTGTCTGATTTGTGAAATTCTGGCATCGTGTTCAAACAATATAGGGCAAATTGTGTCCATGGTCGCGAATCAAATGTGACCTGCGCATCGGACTAGGGTACTTTGTGCAGTGCTATTAAAGGAATTGCGCAATTTAAAATGTACACTGAACTTCTTGCAGTTCTTTCGGGCGACAAGCGAGTCAGTGTAAAGGCCAAATGTATTGAATGCGGGTATTAGCAGGACTAACTAACTGCATTTTATACAGCTCGATGCTCAAGGCAACTGTCCTACATGTATTTGCGCTATATGATGCTCAAGAATTAGGATGATGATAGGAGAGCTTGTAGACAGAGGCGGCTGCCTTTGATGATGATTGTGATAAATCAGTTCACACTACGCACCAAGGAATTATTTGTCTGGCATATAAGAGAGGAAGCATTGAATCAATTATCTGCCAGCGAAGAGGAGCCCATGAATGATGTGCCTTCGCGCGGTAATTTGAAGGAGAAGCGTTCGTGCTCTATTTGGTACATATTTTACACGAGATCATTGAATGCGCGTACTGCATTGAATGTACGAGGGGGTACCCAAAAGAAACAGAACAAATTTTTTGGTGGACAGTATTTTCGTTGTAACTTGTATTGCCGTATATAGGGGCGCATAGAGTGAACCTTCCAGAGTTAGTCAGCCGAGTGGCGTCGCTTAGGGTCAATGTACTAGCTTCGGCAGAGCTTATAGTGACAACGGTTTCCTGTGAGTGTCGTTTTTGCAATGACTGTGTAAGGTATCGCTAGGCGCCCTCGGATTAGCGGCTGTGTACTCAGTACCTCGTGGTAGGTTTGCTTGTAGCATGGATTGGTGCTGGCTGCGTGCAGACGAGAGGGCGCCGCGAACCACCGGATAAAGCAGGGAAAGCCATTAGAGTGACGAGTGTCACCGGGCGGCTGACAGGCAATCGAGTCCCCAAGAGGGGGAAGTTAAGCTGCTTTGTGCGTACCTGCAGTATGCTTTTCATACGAGCCGACACGACACCGCCGTCGCGGTTGAAACGTCCGTTCACAGACACACAGCGTCCAGACAGAAGTGTGACATTCGGCGCCGGTGGAAGAGGGATGGGGAACGGTGAACAAAGGGGAAGACGTCCGCGGGAGGACCGATTGACCGAGCGTCTTTTCGTCGCGCCGCCGCTAAGCCAGAGGTCACGAACTTTGCAAGTTCTAAGAAGAGTGGGGACGCGAGACGGCGGCGGTCCGCTAACGATGCTGCTCATTTGCTTTGATGATCTTAACGCGAGAACGCGGCAAGGTGTACAGTGGAATGTGGGAAGCATGTGACATTTTGTGTTTCTTTCGTTGTTGGGAAAGGGTTTCACTCACACTGCTGAAGATGCACGTGGCCACGAACCAATCATGTTGAAGTTCGTGGCGATTGGACGTAATGGAAATGTGGGCTGGACACGGAGGGCTTAAAACCAAGCCCGAGAGATCAGTCTGATGTTCAGAGCTATGGCTTGATGTGTACATCTTCGACTATACCGAGCTAGCCAGAAGCATATATCTTTTGCCTAACCTTGCTGTAAATATTGTCAAGGTTTTGCATATAAACTAAAGTTAATCTCTTTGTAACTCTCAAGTGTCGTTATCCATATTTCGTCGTCTCTGCTCACCGTCTCGGACGGGGCGCAGATGTGGTGCAATTTGCCACGTCTTCAAATCACCGATAAGAACCTAATTTCGAGAAGAACGACAAAAATGCACTGGCGCAGTCGACAGGATCCTGTGGGAGCACAGGGGAAAGACGACGACGTACCTGCAGCGCAGACGCAGGCGGGAAGCGGCATTTCAGGAGAGCAGACAAGATAAGCAGCAGCAAGGACAGCGGCAGCTAGGAGGCTACCGCTGAGGCGAGCAGCGGCGCGTCAAAAGGACCGGCTACTGAAACCAAGATCCCGAGGTGGAGTGTGCTGCGGCGCTTCAAAAAGACCGGCTGTAGGAACCAAGGGTTCGACTTGAAGCAAGCAGCGGCGCGTCAAAAAGACCGGCTGCTGAAACCAAGATCCCGAGATGAAGCGTACAGCGGCGTGTCAAGAGGACCGGTTGCAGACACCAAGGGCTTGATCTGGAGCAAGCAGCGGTGCGTCACAACATCACGTCACAACACCGGCACAACATCGCAAGTATGAGGTTCTGAAGTAAGTGGTTTTGGAAGAGCTTAAACTTTCTGCAGGAGAGTACCGCAGGAGGTTCATGGGGTCCACAAAATTACCCAATGAAGGCTGCAAAGCGTTCGCAGCCCGCTTGCAGAGTTATGTTAACTTCTAAGCAGATTCAAGGGGAGCCAAAACGTTTGAGGAGCTGGCCGAATCGCTAGCGGCCGACCAGGTAAAAAACATGCTGTCGGACGATGTCCTTCGCTATGTAACCTTCCAAGAATGTGACAGGTGGAAGAAAGCACCAGAGCTTGCCACTTCGTTACAAAATTTTGAAGAGGCCCAAGGAGGGAATAGCGCGGTCAACAAGCGTGAACCGGGAGGCGCGGGAGGCTTTGGCGGGCGAGAAGGAAGGCGAGACGCGGGCCCCCCTAAGCGAGAGACAGGAACCGAGCAGTGACCAGACGTAAAGCAGGGGTACAAAGGGTGCTTCTCGTGCGGCTCAATGGGGCATAGAAGGGCTGACTGCCCACACGGCGGGGGACCAACTGTGCAGAAAGCGCCGCACACAAAAGGGGAAAAACTGTCGGCACGCGTAGCGAGGCAGGACGGAGTTGTCGCAATTAGCGAATTGCAACTGATTTCTTTGGCATGCCAGAACCGACGGATTACCCCAATTCTCGACACTGGGGCCGAAATCACAGTAGTGCGTGAAAGTATAGTACCCCTAGAGTTGGTTAAGCCACACGGAGCCATCGAGTTGGTATCGGCTTTCGGGGAGAAGGTGCAGGCCAAACTTACTATTGTCCCCTTCACGATATAGACCGCAACTCGGGCATTTTCGCCAACAACAAAGAGGCAGTACCGGGGGTATGCGCCCGGACCGACAAACTTGTGTCGAGGACAGATTGCTTACTCTCAGAGGAGGCCTGGGTGTCTCTTAGGGCCGAATGTGATATGAAAGGCGTTGTAGCAGCGAGTAAGGTGGAAGCCACAGACCAAATGAAAGTCGACCTGACAGAACTGGTGCCGGGCGCGCAGGGAAGATCAGTCTATGGGGTCGTTATCGCACAGGAAGTGAAGGCGGTAACCAGTAAGGAAACAAAAGGCGGTGCTCGAGATACTGAAGACACGGCTCTTAGTACAACCAGAGAAAGCAGCGCGTATGCAGTTTTCCAGAAGGATCAAAAGAGTGACTCCACGTTGGCAGGAGCTTGGAAACGAGGTATAGAAGGGAGAGGAGGCATGGCAGAGATAGATGGCTTGCTCTATCATAAGGAAAACTTGCTTGGACAAAACGTAATGCAGCTTGTGCTCCCGAAATCCCGGCGTCCAGAAGTCCTAAAATTAGCACGTGAAGCTAGCTGGGGGGGACACCTAGGAGTCCGAAAAACGCAAGCTCGAATTAAGTACAGTTTTTTTTGGCCAGGTTTGGAAAGCGAAGTACGCGAGTATTGCAACAGCTGCCACGGATGTCAAACGAGGTCTGAGCGCCGGCAGAACGACAATGTACCCATAGAGCCCTTAACGAGGCCGCGGTACCCGTTCGAGCAGGTTGACGTGGATATAATCGGGCCACTGGAGCCACCCTCAGCGAGAGGTCACAGGTACGGACTTTGCATCATCGACTTGTGCACGCGCTGGCCTGAAGTGGTGTGTTTGTGCTCCCTCAGTGCTAAAGCTACCTGTGACGCCCTCCTGATGGTGTTCAGCAGAACAGGGATTCCTGAAATAGTGGCCTCCGATTCTGGCACTAACTTCACATCTGAACTCACCAAGGAGCTTTTGAAGATGTTTGGGTGTTCCCCGAGGTTTTCTACGCCAGGGCACCCGGAGAGTAACGGGGCGGTAGAGCGGTGGAATCGAACTTTCAAAAACATACTTTACCATGTCATCCAGGAAAAAGGAATATAATGGGACAAGTTCGTTCCATTCCTTTAGGGGGCTTACCGAGAAGTGCCACACGATACGACGGGAGTCGCGCCATTCCAGATGTTGTACGGGCGAGAACCAACTGGCCCATTATCGGTTCTAAAGCGTAGTTGGGCCGGGCAGATGAGCGCACCAGCAACACTGGGGCCGTCCCCATCAGAATATATGCGACAACTGAAGACGCGCCTGGAGCACGCAACAGAGACCGCAGAGTTAATAAGCTCGGAGCAGTAGAACGCATACGCAACCCAATTCAATCGACGGGCAAAGGAGAAGTCTTTTGAGGTAGGCGACAGCGTGCTACTGTTTGACGACGAGCACCCTGGAAAAATGTTCCCTCAGTGGAAAGGGCCTGGAAGTGTAGTGGAAAAGTATCGCGAGCATTCGTACTTCGTGGATATACCGGGAGGAGGCCGAAAACTAGTGCACGCCAGCAAACTACGACCTTACTAGAGGTGCGTAATGACGGTCGGGGTGATATTTGACGATGATCGCGCGTTCGGGGAAGTGGAATGCATACCCAGGTCAAGGGCAACATCCGCTACGACTACGATCTTCCCCGAAGGGATGACTGCTCACCTAGAAGTAGAAATAGGGGCCCTAATTCGCAGTGTTTAAGGAGTATCAAGGACTGTTCGATGACAGACCCGGGATAGCTGACGTGGGGGAGCATAAGATCATCTTAGATGAGGGATGTAACCCTAAGCCAGGTAATCATTACCGCGTACCTACCAGCTTGAAAGGAGAAGTGGGGAAGCAAGTTGACGAACTGCTTCAATTGGGCCTGATTTTCCCCTGTGAAAGCCCGCACGCTCACCTTGTTGTTTGTGTCCCCAAGAAGGACGGAACCATACGAATGTGTGTGGACTTTCGGAAACTTAAGGCGGGGACAGTGGCTGATGCCTATCCTATGGCCCTGCAGCAAGAACTTATAATGAGCGTAGGAAGGGCGCACTATATCACCCTCCTCGACCTTCGGAGAGAATACTGGCATGTGCCGCTGACCCGATCCGCCCAGCTGCTCACTTCTTTCGTCTGCCGCCGGGGGCAGTTTGCTTGGAAAGTCATGCCATTCGTGCTGAAAAATGCAGCTCAAACATTTCAGCGAGTGATAAACGCACTATTACTCCCGCACTCTGCCTGCACGTGCTCGTACCTAGACGATATCGCTGTTTTTAGTGATACGCTGACGGACCGCGCATGCCATTTGCGCGCAGTCTTTGGAGCACTGCAAAAAGCCAATGTAAAGGCTAAGCTGGAAAAGTGCCAAGTGGCGAGAGGATCCATACGTTATCTTGGTCACGTGGTTGGTTCGGGAATCCACGCACCCGATCCCGACAAGTTGTCGGCGATTAAGGGGCTGAAGGCGCCAAAAACGAAAAAGGAGCTTCGTAGCGTGCTCGGGTTGTGAGCTACTACCGCGGCTACGTGCCTAATTACGCCGAGGTCGCAGCGCCGTTGACGGAACTGACAGGAAAAAAGATACCGAACACAATCCCATGGTTTGCGAGAGCCGATAGAGCGTTCCAAAATCTCAAGACGGTGCTGTGTGAAGCCGCTGCCCTCGGGACGCCTGATACGTGTAAGCCATTTTGGCTGTACACGGATGCCTCAGCTTTAGCAGCAGGAGCCTGTCTCGCTCAACGCGCGGAGGATGGCTCCGAGCGACCGCTCGCATTTGCGAGCCATCAATTCTCTCCAGCCCAGGCGCGATGGTCGACTATAGAAAGAGAAGCATTTGCAGTGATTTGGGGGCTGGGGAAGTTTGACCTCTGGCTGTTCCGAGCCCAGATTACGGTGGTGTCTCATCATAACCCCCTCTCTTTTCTCACCCGGACCACCCCTCAGGGCGCAAAGTTGACACGCTGGGCACTTGCCCTGCAAAGATATAATGTGATGGTGGAACACCGGAAGGGAATCGCTCACGGCAATGCCGGGGCACTGTACAGGTTACCAAACAAAAACTGGGAGACAGACAGTGGTGATTGCGCCGGGATGCAGGAAAGGGAATAAACGTGTAATGCTGACAAAACTCAGTGAGGTGTGACGTGGGGGACACTGTGAAACAGTGTGGGACACGTGACGGATGTGCTGCATGCCTTATGATGCCAGTGTTCGATGTCGACAAGCGTGCAACCGAATTTTCCTGTGTTTCCCTTTATTGCATGCACTTCAGTTGAGTGTGCTGTTCGCAAGCAGAACGGGTATGTGCGTGAAAGCGTGAAATGAACGCCTGAATGCCGCGCACGAACCTGGACTTCGAACAAGTGTTATATATTTGTGTTTGTGCATGCTATCTTTGGTTCTCACCCAGCAAGATTTTGTTGGAGTACATGCGCCACCCTCAGGGGGGTTTCGTGACGTATGCCGATACCTTTTGTTGGTTGTAATTTTAAAGGTGTCATTTGGGCCCCTTGTAAAATCTTGGGAGGGGCGTGTAAGGTATCGCTAGGCGCCCTCGGATTAGCGGCTATGTACTCAGTACCTCGTGGTAGGTTTGCTTGTAGCATGGATTGGTGCTGGCTGCGTGCAGACGAGAAGGCGCCGCGAACCACCGGATAAAGCAAGGAAAGCCATTAGAGTGACGAGTGTCACCGGGCGGCTGACAGGCAATCGAGTCCCCATGAGGGGGAAGTTAAGCTGCTCTGTGCGTACCTGCAGTATGCTTTTCATACGAGCCGACACGACACCGCCGTCGCGGTTGAAACGTCCGTTCACAGGCACATCGCGTCCAGACAGAAGGGTGACATTCGGCGCCGGTGGAAGAGGGATGGGGAACGTTGGTCAAAGGGGAAGACGTCCGCGGGAGGACCGACAGACCGAGCGTCTTTTCGTCGCGCCGCCGCTAAGCCAGAGGTCACGAACTTTGCAAGTTCTAGGAAGAGTGGGGGCGCGAGACGGCGGCGGTCCGCTAACGATCCTGCTCCTTTGCTTTGATGATCTTAACGTGAGAACGCGGCAAGGTGTACAGTGGAATGTGGGCAGCATGTGACATTTTGTATTTCTTTCGTTGTGTGGAAAGGGTTCCACTCACACTGCTGAAGTTGCACGTGGCCGCGAACCAATCATGTTGAAGTTCGTGGCGATTGGACGTAATAGAAATGTGGGCTGGACACGGAGGGCTGATGTGTACATCTTCGGCTAGGTCGAGCTAGCCAGATCCAAGTATCGTTTGCTTAACTTTGCTGTAAATATTGTCACGTTTTTCTATATCATCATCATCATCATCATCATCATCATCATCATCATCATCATCATCATCATCATCATCAGCCTGATTATACCCACTGCAGGGCGAAGGCCTCTCCCATATTTCTCCACTTAACCCGGTTCTGTGCAAGCTGCATCCACTTGACCCCTGCGAACTTCTTAATCTCATCCGCCCACCTAACTTTCTGCCGCCCCCTGCTACGCTTTCCTTCCCTTGGAATCCAGCTTGTTACCCTCAGCGACCATCGGTTATCCTCTCTTCGCACTACATGTCCTGCCCATATCCATTTCTTCTTCTTAATTTCTACTAGAATGTCGGTAACTTGAGTTATTTCTCTGACCCACTCTGCACGCTTTCTATCTCTTAATGTTACCCCTACCATTTTTCGTTCCATAGCCCTCTGGGTTGTTCTCAACTTAAGTAGAACTCTCTTGGTTAGCCTCCACGTTTCAGCCCCATAGGTGAGTACAGGCAAGATGCAAATGTTGTATACTTTCCTCTTGAGCGATACCGGTAAGCTGCTAGTCATAATCTGCGAGTGCTTGCCAAATGCGCTCCATCCCAATCTTATTCTTCTTGTTATTTCCTTTTCATGGTCCGGATCTGCGCTTACTACCTGTCCTAAGTAGACATATTCGTCCACTACCTCCAGTATTTCGCTACCTACTGCAAACTGCTGTTCCTTCCCGAGGCTGTTGAACATTACCTTAGTCTTCTGCATATTGATTTTCAAGCCTACTTTTCTACTTTTCCTGTCTAGGTCATCAATCATTATTTGCAGTTCATCCCCCGAGTTGCTTAGCAAGGCAATGTCATCAGCAAATCGCAGATTACTGAGGTATTCTCCATCTACCCTTATCCCTAACTGCTCCCATTCCAAGTCTCTGAATAGTTCCTCTAAACAAGCCATGAATAGTACTGGAGAGATTGTGTCTCCTTGCCTAGCACCTTTCTTTATAGGAATTTTGTTACTTTCTTTATGCAGAACTATGGTTGCTGTGCAGCCACTATATATATCTTCCAGCACTTTCACGTACGTCTCGTCTACCCCCTGATTTCGCAATGCCTGCATCACCGCCGAGGTTTCAACTGAGTCAAATGGTTTTTCGTAATCAATGAATGCTATGTATAAGGGCTGGTTATATTCCGAGCATTTTTCTATCACCTGATTGATGGTATGGATATGATCGATAGTAGAGTACCGTTTCCGAAACCCTGCTTGATACTTTGCTTGATTGCAGTCTAAGGTTGTCCTGATTCTAATAGCGATTACCTTAGTAAATACCTTATATGTAACAGACTGTAGGCTGATTGGTCTGTAATTTTTAAGGTCCTTAGAGTCCCCTTTCTTGTGAATGAGGATAATGTTTGTATTCTTCCATGGTTCCGGTACTGTCGATGGCACCAGGCACTGCGTATACAGGGTGGCCAGTTTTTCTAGCACGATATCCCCCCCGTCCTTCAGCAAATCTGTAGTTATCTGATCCTCTCGAGCTGATTTCCCCCTTTTCATAGTTTCTAGTGCTTTCTTGACCTCGTCCTTCGTCACTGGTGGAACATGTGACTTTTTTTCCCTGCCGCCAATCTCACTACGGTCCTGACTACTTTGGCTACTGTAGAGATCTGTATAGAACTCCTCGGCTACTTTGACTATCTTTTCCATATTAGTGATGACGTTGCCCGCTTTGTCCCTTGTCGCATACATCTGGTTTTTGCCTATGCCCAATTTCTTCTTTACCGCTTTAAGGCTTCCCCCGTTCTTTACAGCATGCTCAATTTTCTCCATGTTATACTTCCTTATATCGGCCACCTTGCGCTTATTGATTAGCTTTGATATCTCAGCCAATTCGATCTGGTCTGTTGGATTGGAAGCTTTCATACTCTGGCGTTTCTTAATCAAATCTTTCGTCTCCTTAGACAGCCTACCGGTATCCTCTCTAACTATCCTACCGCCTACTTCTACCGCGCACTCAGTAATGATATCTCTGAAATTATTGTTCCTTGCTTCTAGGGTAATGTCGCCATCCTCAGTTAGAGTTGAATACCTATTCTGTAGCGAGATCCTGAACTCTTCTGCCCTCCCCCTCACCGCTATATCGTTTATGGGTTTCTTTCTTACTAATCTGTTGCGTTCCTTCTTCAGATTTAGGCTAATTCGGGACCTAACCATCCTGTGGTCACTGCATCGCACTTTCCCAATTACCTCTATATCTTGCATAATGGCGGGGGTTGAACACATTATGAAGTCGATTTCATTTTTAGTCTCTCCGTTAGGACTTTTCCATGTCCATTTCCGGTTCTTCCGTTTGCTGAAGAAGGTATTCATGATTCGTAGGTTATTGCACTCTGCAAACTCAACTAGTAACTCCCCCCTGCTATTCCTAGAACCAATGCCATAGTCACCTACTGCCTTGTCTCCTGCCTGTTTTTTCCCTACCTTGGCATTGAAGTCGCCCATTAGTACAGTATACTGCGTCTTTATATTTCGCATTGCCGATTCTACATCTTCATAGAAGCTTTCAACTGTCTGGTCATCATAACTACATGTAGGTGCATAGGCCTGTACAACCTTCTGTTTATACCGATTATTAAGCCTAATTACGATGCCTGCAACCCTTTCAATAATACTATAGAATTCATCTATATTACCCGGTATATGCTTATTGACAAGGAAACCTACTCCTAGTTGTCGCCTCTCTGGTAAACCTCGATAACACAGTACATGCCCATCCTTCAGTACAGTATATGCCTCATTCGGCCTCCTGACCTCACTAAGCCCTATGACATCCCATTTCATGCCCTCTAGTTCCTCTAACAGCATTTTTGTATATAAACTTCAGTTAATCTCTTTGTAACTCTCAAGTGTCGTTATCCATATTTCATCGTCTCTGCTCACCGTCTTGGACGGGGCGCACATGTGGTGCAATTCTCCACGTCTTAAAGTCACTGATAAGAACCTAATTTCAAGAAGTATGACGAAAATTCAGTGGCTGATTTTCCTGAACATCGTGCGGTACTGCAATTTTGCTTTCGACTAAAAAAACAGAACAGAAACTCTTGAAATGTTAAAAACGGCGTAAAAGAATGATGCTATGGAGAGAACTAAGCTGTTTGAGTGGTCTTCCCGTTTCAAAATTGGAGAAATGTGAACTGATCACCAACCCCGTTCTGGACGTCCTTCCACGGCCCGGAAACATGAAAAGGTTATGCAGTCATCAACGAAGATCGACGACGAACAATTGAAGAAATTGTGGAGCTGTTGGGAGTGCCTTGGAATTCAGTGCAGCGAATTTTGACAGAACATTTGTGGATGAAAAGAGTGGCTGCTAAATTTGTGCCACTACTGCTAAACAAAAACAAGGTCACGTGTAAGCGTGCTGTGCTTTGAAAGAAGAGCCCCGAAATGGTCCAAATATTTTTCGAAAATCATCACTGGTGATGGAACTTGGTGCTGTGTTTTTACGATCCTTATACAAAGCAACAATTAAGCCAGTTGAAGACTTCAAGTTCGCCTGGCCCCAGGAAAGCTCGTCAGGTGAAATCAAGCCATAAAACAATGCTGATTTGTGTTTTCGACGTGAGAGGAGTCATCCATTTAGAGTTTGTTCCGCAGGGTCCGACACTTAACCAGTCTTTCTACTTGGAAGTTTTGAATAGACTGTGCAACAGTCTGCGGCGCAAGCGGCCTGATTTGTGCCAGTCTGGTGACTGGCTTCTCTATCATGACAATGCCCCTGCTCCCTTTTCTGCGCGGCAATATTTGATCAAAAATGGTATTACCCCTGTTCCTAACCCCCCATACTCACTGGGCCGTGCCTCTCGTGACTTTTTGGTTTCCCAGAATAAAAAAAAAAACACAAGAAAGGACAACATTTTGCTGATGTTGCGGAGGCAAAGAAAAAAAAAGACGAAGGCGCTTTCAAGCATCACATAAGATAAATTTGAACAATGTTTTGAAAAGTGGAATGAAAGCCTAGAGCAGTTTATTAGGGAAGTGCAGAGTACTTTGAAGGAGATTGAAAGTCTCGGCTTAAAATATGAATAAATAGGTTCAAAAGAAAATCAGTCCAGTTTTTTTTGTATACCCCCTCGTACTCTTGAAGGATGGGCATGGGCGGAAGACGCGGCAGGGAAGCTTTGGGGCGCCTTAAAATTGATTCTCTGAAGCAAGCCCTATTGTTAGTGAGTAAGGCATTGAAATTACGCGCAGTACACTATTCACAGCTAAATGATGTAGCGCAGACACTGCCGGCCACTATTAGAACGCGCATCGCCATATCGCACAGAGTGAGGCGATTGAGACTGAGTCAAGTGGTACAAGTTGACCATGTATTAGAAACAAGACAGAATAGGATTTGTTTCTATTTCCAGAATAAGGAATTGTCTGCCATATTGTGACTTAAGGGTAATACCGCTGTGGGTATCAAAGAATAGAAAGACGCATTAGGAATGAAAAACTCTTTATGGGGCTTACTTGCGCCCGCATCGTACTAAAGGCGTCGGCGGCAGCGGCAAGCCTGCTCGCTCGGCATCGAACTACGAACGCAGTTTGCGCTACTCAGCGCTCAAGTAAATGTCCTCCAAAAAGTATTTATATAGAATGGCAAAATGAGACTGGAACAACGTGGAACACCGGCGAAGCCAAAGCGAGTGGATCAAATCACTCAAGATACATCTCGTCGCATACATGCTTACAACAGCGCAGAATCGCGGATAACCGAGACAATACGGGCACTGCAGGCACCCACTTGAACTTGTTCATAACTAAAGGAAAGAAAGGACACACACCAAATAAAATAAGTTTTATATCTGTGCAGACAGCAAATATTATGGTTTTCTGTGTGTACTTAACAGAGCTTTTTTAGAACTTCTCTGATTGTGCTTCCAACTGCTGTTTTATACGCCTTTTCGTGCGTTAGAGTATAAGCATCGCTGATTTTCAGACCCGAGGCTTTAACTCCATCAAACAAAGCTTCATGTTAAGGTAGGTTGCAGGATTTTTATCTGAATATGATCAAAACATCCTTAGCATAGCTGACTGCATTTCTACATTTTCGCACGTGTAAGAGATGTTCTATAAAATGAATGTCACATATGATACCTAAGTTGATGTTTGCAATATCATCTGAACAATTAGAGATAGTATGCAAATTAATCAACTAATGCAGCAGAAAGATATCTTGCCCTCAATTGACTCAGCCTCAGGGAGAATTGTATGTTCGCCTTAAGGCGATAGATCAGTGCTTAGGGCGCTCGACAGATGAGTCGCGATATCCAGGTTCGAACCCTGCATTGGCGGCTGCGATTACATGCGGTGAAAGCGTAGGTCGTTCGTGTAATGCGCGATGTTCGTGCACCTAAAATAACTTTGAGTGGTCGACATTATCCGGCCCCTTCCTATCCAGCGGCTTTCGTAGATTATTTTTGGCAACCTAAACTCCGAAAACTGCAACCAAACGAAATTATAAATCCACGTGTTAGGGCAATATTGACTCTCTTTGTTTAGAATTATTAACACCCCTGTCACCACTTGCTGCTGGTTAAATCTCATTCGACGCTAAGGGTAGTTTAGTTTTCTTTTTTTAATGTCTTTCAAGGGCCAGGAAACTAACAGCGCGGTGATTACAATTCTTTATATGCAAATGCATGACGGCCATGTGTCGTGTGGCATTCTCATTCGTTTTTTCATGTTTACAGAGCAAAGTGCCATAGTCGCGCACTGATCTTTAAAAGTATTCGACTGCTCATTTTCTGAAAATCTGACGTATCTGGCGTATCTGACGTCTCAAGTAAAACATCGGCTTGCAGGAGGTACTCTGGGAATCAGTGATTAGTTCAATCGCTATTCTTTCTCCCTTTCACGCGTATTATGGCAACATCAAATGTTCGCTTGATGCGGTACGCCATGACATTTGTTCTAAGAAGTGAAAAACGCAACCACTTACATATTTAGGACAAGTCACCATCGCAAATTGAAGTTGCCTTGGTGGCATAGAGCTGAGGTAGAGAAAATAGTTTCAAACTTTGGATAAAACATAGTGACTGGCTAGTAAGTTTTGCAAGCTGGAGATGGCAGCGCTGCAGTTGTAATACGCACGAGACGAGAGCACAGTGCTTGTATTTGCGTTTTTCTTGTCTGGTCCGTGTTTATACTGCGCTTCTATCTCCAGCACTCAAACTTTGCTTCTAAAATAAACAGAAACATATACGGCGGCGTGACATTGCGTCCTCATTCTTTGACCGACCACAAGCACTATTATCAGAGCCATATCTCAACGGTCCGACAGCGATACAACAAATCCTGAGTGGAAATGAATGTGTTGTCATGGGGATAGCTTTATTACCATACATGTATGGAACAAATACTCTTTCTTAATACAATTAAGATGGCTGCCACGTACAAGGCTATTATAATCGGGATATACCGCTACCGCAATATTCGGATTCATCGCCCATCCTCATGCCTCCTCATACTGATGGAAAAAAACATATTGGAAAATCTCCGAGGGCATCAAACGAACAAAAAACCATTTCAGGAGCTAGAAATTACGCATTTTGCGTAAGCCTACAGTGTCGCTTTAAAGGCGATACGCAGAAATTATTTAAGGGATGCTATCTTGCTCGCAAGATTAATACAACAATGCCCTTGAAATGTACTCCGTGCATCGAGCAAAGCTAGCACTGCACGACGTACTCCAAATAAGACCCATTATGAATGGGTCTTCTGTAAACCGAATATCAACGAGGGCTGTATCAGCTGCATGTCAAGCTGCAAAACGATAGCGACCTCGTATTCCGAATCGGGTGGTGACTTTCTTGCTCTGTGAACTAACGAATGCTTACCGTCGTTATCTCGGTCATTTTTCTTCTAAACGACCATTCTTTTACCTGAGCCTCGCGAAAATGCGGGAGGATGCGTGAACAAAAGGTTCGGTCTTCTTTTCACTTCTCTGTTTTGCGGTCGCAAAGTCCGAAATGCATATTCCGCAAATTGGGAGGAATCATGTTTACGCTTTTCACGAATGGGTAATGACTCGGTGGATTTGTCATAATCGATATTTCGACTAAATTGGGAAGGGGGGCGAAGGCTCGGTGACTGGTGATGACTAAACCTATAATGGTGCGTAGCGTACTCGTGCCGTCTCCACGGATGTATGGTACTCTGCAGTGAAAAATGCTTATCCCTCTGCGTTCTTATCGTACCAACCTGTTGTGAGGGTGAATTAAACTTGGGCTGCTCTTCTGATTCAAGATAAAAACAGATGGGAAAAACAGAATTTTTGGCAGACACGAACCGTTAAAACAACAGATGCACCCTTTTTCAGGAGCGGTGTAGGGCAGACAGAGCATTGCATTGCACACCTTTCGCACAAAGAGAGAAAGAGCCCCATATTCCACTTGACAACATGCCAACTCATGAAAGTCTGACGCGATCAAGCACCGTAACCCAACATGTCATTGCCGCGCATGACAGTGAGAGCGGCCTGCTTCCAGTAGTGTAAGGGAGGTCGACTAACAACTGACAGGAGATGTGAAGAACAGGGAAGGGAGAAGACAAGAAGATAGAATATGCGCCGAGAAAAACCGAAATGTAAAGGACCAAGCGCTGCTTGACACCAAATTCTCCTAATATTCCAAACAGCAGCCAAGAGCTATTTATTCCGTTAAAACAGAGGCTTTATTTGATATCTATATTTTATGAATTACCGGACGTAATACTATAATTGTCCAACCATTCAATGCAGGAATTATCCGCCTGTATTATATTGTGGCTAATTAAGGATTCTGAATGCGCAGCGGTCTTAAAGAGAATCGATACAGCACTTCGAGTTATAGATCAATTCGCTCTCGCCCTACCATCTGATCTGCTGAACGTCCTGGTTAGCTCAGTCGGTAGAGCGACTGTCCCGGAAAGGCGGTGGTGCCGGGTTCGATTCCCGGATTAGGACGAATTTTTCTTTAACTACGAAGTTTCTGAGAAAGCTGTAGAGCTTTCCTTTGTAGCCGTATGGCTATGCTTGGGTGGATGCAATGAGTAATTACTCCCTCATTAGCATGTCAGATAGCATACCGCATTGAGATGAGTCAACGATGCCACGGACTAAAAAAACAACTGGGAAAGTGGAGATGAAGTACTCGTCTCTTTCACAATGTGCAAATAAATGACCAGGTCTGCAAAAAGAAGCACTTCACAACGTGAATGGCAACAACGAATTTGCATACCTTGCTAATTATCAGCAAGAATAATTAAAAAAATTACTTATTATTCAAAACAGAATACAAGTAGGCGCTGCCATCCATACTAAATGTGAACATTGGAACCACAAAGAGCACATACAATTATCTTAAAGACCAAATTCCTAATTCAGACCCAGTCGTCACATCCTGGAGTTGCAATGTTATATTTTATGGCTGACATATGACTCCGGCTGCAGGACATCATTCTAGATTGCACCAGCATCACAAATTCTGATTTTGAAGCTAATTTCGTGTTAATTCTTCTTAATACGTCTCTTGAAATTATAGATATTTTTGTGCAGACCTGGCAGTGTTGTCATACCGATGTAGTGTGCAGACAACCCAATGGGGTTTTTTGAACTGCAATCTCTTCCCAGTTTTCTGCAGATCCTTAAGATGCACTGCAATAACATGGTCTTTTGGAGCGACTTTAGCCTACTCATGACCAGCATGGATAAGCAATGAATATATTCGTATCTTCACCGCTCTGAAGTGCTGCTGCAGATATCATTTTCGTTTAAAATAAATCAAATTTGCAAACGAAACTGCTTCTACTTTGAATTAGAGATCATTCATTAACTTGTTTGCAACTTTGAGAACATAAAAAAACATGGGCTCACGCTAGAACGTTTGGCAGACACATCCAAGCATGAACCAATAACTCTTGAAATTAATATAGGAATAAAGGCGGCGCTTTCCGGAGAAACATCATTTCGAATTTTAAAATGCTGCAGACGTTAGTGCCTTTTACTTTTAGGAACATAATTTTGAGTCCTCCGCTAAAATCGAAAGGCGCATGCTTTCTTTGTTAATGATTTCTGGCTTATATTAAGACTTGGTGCTCAACGAGTTCAGGGGTATATTTCAGGAAAAGCGGTAAAAATGACTCCCCATGATCGCAGGATCCCTCATGACAAGCTGCAACTAAAATTATTCATAAAATTTCGGTCATATTCTATTTTTCTCTTGCTTTTCTGCGATCGGTGCCTAATAAAAGCATGATAAGCAATATATTGTACCCACAAGCGCCAGCTTTTATAACTAACATACAGAGAAATGCGTTTTCAGACCATAAATAAATATCCAAAAATGAAAGGCTCAAGAAAATAGCGAGAACAAAGCGGAGATGTCCAACGAGTATTTTTGATCGGTGCTCTAAGTGGTCATGATCATAGCACCCAACTTCTAAGTTCTCGCTAATATCTATCCAACCTTTTCCTAGCCGAATAAAGTATTCTTTATTTTCTTACAAAGCACAAACGTAATGATGTATCTTATGCTGATGAGGCATCAAACACCTTACTTGGTAGCCAATCATAATGAGGGCAATATATGTTTAAATATTTGAAGAGAGTCTAAATCAAAGTACCATTTCTAGTTATTCAAAAGTTGCAAAATGATTATCATTAAAGAGCCCAGAAATGAACATAGCATCGCAAATTGCAAACCCGTTCAGCTCCTCTACACCACCATTCAGCTCATAGGGCATTTAGCTCGTATTTATTTCAGCCGATTGTGGAAAGAAAAAAAAAACGTTTCAGTTAGGAAATACAGCATAGATTGACTTGCGCTATATCCGAATGCCCAGCTGCTACATATTCTTAGTAAGGGGACGCCAGTGCTGGATGCGGAATGGCAGATTAATACCCTTTTTGTCGATGCTCAGAACTCTATTTCATCTATTATTATTGCATTGTCACAAAAGTCACAGTTGGATCACAGAGAGCGTTAAAAAAAACAACTAATTATCCGTTACCCTGATTCGACTTTGTCACGTCGAAAGCACTAGCTTATCTTTTCACCTAATTTAGTAGAGACGGCCGCACTAATATAGACCTACGGCTCTCCGTAGCCAACTGCTCAAATATCTTTATGATGCATGGGAACCTTAAGCTAAGGGCCAATATAGTTAAATTTAAAGCATTTGCAAAAAAAGCCCGTGGTTGGTAGGCAGCCTTAGCAACTTGCAAAAACTTGTATCCAGGTGAAGTCTACAAGCAGCAGATTTAACTGAGTGATTTAGGGAAGGTTAAACAAACGACGTTGGTGCCAGGCACAGAAATAACGAACCACGTGGTGCCAGGCGCAGCGATTAGCTAGAGTTAAGATCTTCCCCTGATGGGGCAGGACAGATAGGTCACCGCCGCTTGCGGCGGGGGCTAGCCTGCCACTGATATTTATCTGTTGTAGGCCGTCATTGCACCCGCCACCGCTTCGGTGGTAGTGGAAGACGGCTGTTGTTGCGGCGCGCGTCTTTCTCTCCTTCTTGTTTTTTCTTTCTCGTCTATTTTCTCTTCTGTCCGCACGAGACATTGGAGGTGGCTCAGCTACAGAGCCAGTAGCAGGCCCGTGCATTTTCTTTTCTTTCTTCCTACAGACACAACATCAACAGCAATTAGCTAGAATGTGAGCCACGTCAGCTCCAGATATTTAGAGGAAGCTGTGCAGCACCAGCTGCGGCCAATGAGTTGAGTTGGCGTCACGCCACCTGCTATTAGTGGATGCAGAATGTATGGCACAGCAGCTAGAGATGGTATATATACATGTCGTCGCACTTTGGCTGGCTCCCTCGAACACCTGACATTAGCTGAATTTATTTAGAGCAGCTAGTCAACCAAAGATGAGGCTGGATTCTCTGCCGATTATGAAAGCCAACACTACGTTCAACGAGCTTGAATGGAGCGTAGACAGATAGCAAAGTTTAAAACGTCACACAGAGCGAAGAAAGTCGCAAAGATAACGTTAGAGTCCTTCAGAGAGTTGAAGTACTCTGGTATCATTTATGTTTTGTTTGCAAATCTAGAGACATTTTTGCCAAAAAGGTTGTTTTTTTCTGGGCAGAGAAGGTGGTGCATGTGCCCTGGCAATAAATAGTTACTTAGCGATATGCGCTGGTCCTGCGCCAGAGGACGATGAAGTAGGGCAGACTGCCTAAGTATGACGATGCTTAGGACGGACAGATCTGAGCTATTACCAATCCTAATTGATCAGAATACTTTCTTAGTGAATCTACCCCGTAATATGTCGTGGTGGAGGTGCTCACACACTGACCGATGAAAGACGTTTGCTTGTCTTGGGGGCGGGAACAAGTAACAGCTTTCTCAGAGCTTACTGCTGCTCTCACTAGTTCACCCGTCTTGGCCTACTTCAACCATCCGTCCCTACTGAACTCCGCACCGACGGAAGTGGCCATGAAAGTTGAGCTATACTCGCTCAGCTACAACACGGTCGAACAAGGGTAATTGCGTATACCAGCCGCCTCCTTTCTACGTCTGAACAAAATTATTTTATTCAGGAGCGAGAGTGCCTGGCGCTTGTTTGGACTATGCGAAATTCCGCCTTGTTTACCCTCCCCTTTACTGGCCGTTTGAGACGCTGGTAGATACGATTCGAAGAATACACCTTTTTCGTCGTCTGAAAATCTGGCCAGCTTTACAAAGACGCAGAATACTTGTCCCGTCCTCCCGTCGACTCCCCTAGCCCTTCCGACTGTGACGATGACGCATGTGACTTATCTGTTGTGGCCTTTTTAGAACATTATGATGAACAGAGCTTGAATCCAACGCTACGTTCCCTTATTCACCGCCTTACTTCCGACCGCTCTGATCCATCCCTCGCCTTATATGTACCTGAAGGCAAACACCCTATACCAACGTAATATGCGATCAGATGGCGCTAACCTTTTGCTACAATGCCTGCCCTCCATGATCCTTGAACAGTTGCATGATGTTCCCACGGCTGGTCACCTGAGTCTTCCTCGCATATGCGACAGTGTGCGCCGACGTTTTTCCTGAAGGCAAACACCCTATACCAACGTAATATGCGATCAGATGGCGCTAACCTTTTGCTACAATGCCTGCCCTCCATGATCCTTGAACAGTTGCATGATGTTCCCACGGCTGGTCACCTGAGTCTTCCTCGCATATGCGACAGCGTGCGCCGACGTTTCTACTGGCCGGTGCTCCACTCAGCCAGAACGACGTTGCCTCATGTGAACTCTGTCAGCGTCGTAAGAAAGCATCAGTTTTGCCTTCAGGTCACTCGCAGCCGATCCCTGTACCGACCGACTTGTTTTGAAGTGCTGGCGTTGGTCCTCTTGGGCCCTTCCCAGTCTCCACTTCAGGGAACAAAAGGATCGCTGTCGTCGCCGATTACGCTAAGCGGTACGCTATTACTTGCGTTATCCCGACCAGCTGCGTCACAGACGTTGCTGACTTCCTTCTGGAGGACGCGATTCTTCATCAAGCTTACAAGCCGCTTATCGTTAAAAATTATAGGTTGTGCCGCATTTTGCCTGTAGACAACAGGGTGTAGAAAATTATGAGACGTGAGATTATGCTGCGCTGATACGAGTTGCGTTGCATATCTAATAAGCGCGTGAAACCAGTGAGTTTTTCGTGCATTTGAGCTGAATCCAGGAGCTCAAAATATAGTTTATCACGCACTACATCCCTCTGCGTAAAAAGATGAGTAAAAGAGTTCTTTAAAAATTCAAGTTACAGTTTTAAAACATCTGTCGTGCGCACCTGTAGTCACCAGTAGGGTAACTTTCGGAAGATTATTTGCCTAGCGACGGATGCATACATGCCTATGAACTTAGAGGTTTGTTTTCAAAATTATACTGTACTTCAGCCTTCTCCTCGTGTAATACTATGACTCATCACTCAGGCATTATCATTGATGTATTGAGAAATGGCTGCTAATACAAGGGTAGTTCTTTTGTATAGTGCAGAAGACACTTTTTCTTTTAGGAGGGAGTGCTAGCAATCATATGTCCGAAATCACGAGCACGTCACCTGGCGATTGTTGGCAGGTGATCAACACCGACACTCTTGCAAAACATTTTAAACCTTCCCAAGTCGTAAAACCATGGAACCTGCCTGTTGGCGGCCATAGCTGGCAGGTATTGACCACCGCGCCCCTTGAACCTTCGTTTGAAGCCTAGGAACCTCGAGAAGTCAAGAACCTTTGGGTTCCATGTGGTTAGACGGTGTCCTTTCTGACCAGAAGAGTGTGACGTCCTATTGAGTTCGAAGCATTCAACAAAAAGAAATGTCAATGGTGACAGGGCATTCTACATTGTTTGCGCCACTTAAAGTGAAAGTTTCATGAGATAAAAATTCCACATTATTCGGTTTTACCACCCTTCCGCTACCAGTCAGGCAGGCTGCCCAGAAGGCAACGAAGGTGCACAACAAATTACGTAACAGCACTGCTTCTTTGCTTCTGGGCATAGTGGCGCCTACATGCCGTGCCCTACGGAACTAGGGAGAATGTTTTTATAAGTCGTCGATGGGCAATCACGTGACGCGTGGGTGACGTAGTCTACACGTCGCGTACGCGTATCCCGTGGAGTCCTTTTTTTTTTCCTTCTAAGACGAAGCGCTCGCGGCAGTTAGTTTTGTCCACGCCATGGCTCCTCCTTCAACACAGTCTTCTCCCCTCCCCCATGGCTCCACGCAGTGATGACATGACACTATGGGCAGCAGGAAAACAGAATTTTTCTCCCCCCGGGGGAATGAGTGAGCGCAGATTCTGTGCGTACGCAGTCTTTTGCTTTCGTTCCCTTCCTTCGGGAGTTCTGGCGGGGTTAGAGCTGGTATTCGAAGCGACGCAGGGACTCGCGAGTCTGCTTCTTCGCAGCGAGCTGCAGGGATTGCGAGTTTTCTTCCTCCCTACAATGAAAACGTGCAAGAGTACTGACCTTATGCGGGGCCGTAAATATATTAAGTACCTCCGCATGAGTTATTTTCAGACAGGCGCACCCACAAACATGCAGTTTTGTAGTGGCAAAAAGCAAATAGCTTTAACCGCATGGCATTAAGCTGTGAAATGATACAAAATGGTACTTATCTTATGAACAAACAATTTTACTTCACTACATACATACACACACACACACACACACACACACACACACACACACACACACACACACACACACACACACACACACACACACACACACACACACACACACACACACACACACACACACACACACACACACACACACACACACACACACACACACACACACACACACACACACACACACACACACACACACACACACACACACACACACACACACACACACACACACACACACACACACACACACACATATATATATATATATATATATATATATATATATATATATATATATATATATATATTATAGTTGTTTCAAATAATTGAGGCGTAAATTGTAAGGTGCAGAACGGCCGATTGAGCCAAGTACACGCGGACAGCAAATGTTCAGCACTCCCACCGCTGCCGATCAAGCCAAACATACCTCACAGCTAGGGAAAATAAAAAAAAAGCAGAAAGGAAGCAAGCGTGCACACTGCTCTGCCGAGGGCAGCTCCAAGCCGTCACTTGTTTGAAACTAGGCTGTCTACTTTGTCCAGCCTGCCCGCCCTTCCTTTCAACCTTTCCCCGCTAATAAGGGGGGGGGGGATACAGAAGAAAGTGTGCGTGCTGTTTAGTGCGGACGGCTGGATGCTCTCCCTCCAAGCGTGTTTCTCATTACCCCAGTAGAATTAAAAAAAAAAAACGAGCAGCAAAAAGTGACGTAGCTCTACGTCACTTTTGTGTCACGTAGTTGCGCATTCAGGATCTGCAAAAATGTCCTCCCACGGAACTATACCTCGAGATCTTATGCATCACTTCTGCAACATATGGGGTCCGGTGAAAGCGGCACAGAGGATAAGAGGGCGCTGTCGCGTGATGCCCTTAATACGGAGCTCAGATATCCGTGTAATGGTTTACACTTCTTTTCGTTCTTAATATATGTCTCGATAAAAAGATTATCTTCACAGTCTAACTATAGGCATCAGCATCGCCGCGGTGGTGCGGGGGTTAAGACGCCCGACTACTTTGCCGGAGTACAAAGGTTCTAACCCCAGCACTGGGCCTGCGTTTGGATGGAGGCGAAACATATTGGCGCCAGTTGTCTGTGCGACGTCAGTTCACGTTAAAGAGCATCAGGTGGTCGATTTCTGCGGAGGCCGTCACTACAGCCCCTCACATAGCTTGAGTGAAACGTTAAACTCTACAAAAGGAAATCTATAGGCATCACCTAGATTGGTTTTTCTGATCGTAATTGTTTTGGTCAGAATTTTGCTGCGAAATCTAGACTTTGTTGTGCGCCGGTCTGGTAGTGCAACGGTTAGGGCACTCGACACTGTGGCCAAGGATGCTGGGTCGAGTGTCGGCTGCGGCGGCCACTTCTAGATACAGGCGAGAAGCAAGGCGCCCATGCTTTGTGCGATGTCAGCGCAAGTTAAGGAATCCTAGGTGGTTGAAATTTCCGAAGCCCTCCAATACCGTGTCTCCGAGATAGCCTGAGTTTCTTTGGGATGTTAAGCCCCCATAAACTGACCTAAATTACATATTTTCGGATACAGCATTATGAAGCGCACATAAAATTTGACAAAATTGTGCTTACTATGAGGATGCAACCAAGGCCAAAGTAACAAGCACAGAAAGGATCTTCAGCTGCATTTCAATATCTCGAAATTCGTTGTCGTGCGAATGCAGGTTATGTACTGGAAGGTCTGCTCCAGGGACAGAAGCTGCTGTAAGAGATATATTGACAAATGGTGACATTTGCTGTCATGTTATTATTTTTGCTATAGCGTGATAGAAAACACTTCACGAATGTTAAGTGCTTTTTCGTGTTAACAAAGAACGACCAAATCGAAATATTTTAAATGTTTCTTAGAACAGCTGAAGTACACCGACAACACGGGCTGTTGAATAATGAGGAAATTAAATAACGAGTAATGACAACAAGCATCCGTACATGGTTCCCAGAAACACCTTACATTTCAAGCATTTCTTGAGACTCCGAAAATACTGGTCCCCAATGGCTGCATAAACAATAAACAATTGCAATAACAGGCAGTGTTTGTGTTTCGCATTCGTTCATGTTTCTCAGAAACATATTTAGAAATTCAAATATTCAGAAAAGCATCAGATTTTGAAAGCTGTGTGAATTTATATGCGACATATGTGAGTGCTTTAGTATTTCCTACTTGCTAATACGGTGCTTATGGTAGAGGAAGTTTTTAAAGGCTTTCTTGTCGGCGCTCAATATGCCATCGAATATGCCCTCTGCATGAGCATTTGCATGCTTTCTGCACGCGCTTGCACACAGGCACTGAAATAAATTCTACGTTTATTTTTCATCATCTTCTTTTCCTGTTTGTCAAAATGCAAGCGCCTCATGGCTAGCAAAAGCAAACCGTACAGGCTTCTTCAGAGGTAGTAATGAAAGGAACGAAGTCTAGACCCTTGCAAAATTGAATTTTAAGCTAGAGTTGACAGCTTGTTGAGCTAGTGTTGCACCAACTGCAAGCCAACATGAATTCGAAGTCTGTTGAGTTCACTTTACAGTCGCCCAAAAAATTTCCACTGCGGTTTGCCCAGCAAAATATCTGTTGGCGAGCTTGTGTTAATTTACAATTGCTGTTTTGTAGAGCACAAAAACAGTTATTTATGAAAGCTTTTTTGGCACAATAGAAGCACTAAGCACGCTGACAGCTTAAAGCAAATATTTTTTTTCCACACTGCTCGACAGAGAATTAAAAGGGCCTCATAAGGAGACAGATCTTGCTGCTACTGCTGGCAATTTGTTTCTTCACCTTGAACTGTTTTTCTCCAGTCCTTTTTATATAGCTCTCAGAATCAGAAATGAAATTAGAAATATTTTCGTACCCTTGCAAAATGAAACCATATCCCCTTCTAAAATGCTGTAAAAGTAATCACTGAATCTGAATGACCACATGTACATGCTCATTGCATGATAACGATGCCTGTGAAATAAAAGGTAAGTTGTAATGTCAAGGCGCTAAATGGGGCCAGTTAGTTACACTGGTGTATTTAACAAAACAGGAAACTTTATGTCCTGTGTAGCTTTCAGTTTCTGTTTGCTAATTCCTTCAGTATATTCTGGTTGTCTAAAATATAAGTAATGTAGGATAATATCATTACAACAATATTGGTAGGTCACCATCTTTTCTAAAAGTGTGAAAGTTCAGTTGCTTAGATGTCACAGTGTTGGTCGCCGGAAACAGAGCTAGAATCTGATTCGCTTTCATTTGATATGTACCCAGCCACATGCTGCTGTTGCTCAAATGAATGTATGTGTGTGTTCGGGGGGAGCGGTGTTCCTCATTTCTAGCACTGGCATGACTAGTAGACGGAATTACATTGTCCACTTATCCTTCCCTCGATTGTGCTTTCAGAAGAGCTATCTTCGTCTGAATCACTGTCATCTGAGGATGCGGAAGACGCAGGAAATGACCCTTTCTACTTAAACCGTATATGGAACGCCGGGGTACTTCTACCGACCAAACTTTATTTTATACGGCATCCTAACCGGTTGTGCGATCTTTCGGTCACCTTGAAACGTTAAGCGGTCGGTCACTTAGAGAAGAGATGTCAGGGTCGGGCGATGCAATATACAGATCTGGGGTGCTACTGGCAAAATTTTAGTGCCTAGCATGCGGCGCACATTACAAAAAAACGCGGTAGAAATCGGAATCGAGAAGCACCTTCTACCTAGAGTGACCGCCATTTTGAAATGCTCGTGTGATGTCACAGAATTAGGATACGCGGCGGAGCGTCATCTGCAATGCAGCCTGCAATATCAAAGGACATATCTCTTTTTCTTTTGTGGACGATTGATACAGTTCTCGTCCCTCAGGCAGAAGTGCTTGATGAAGATTTTACCGTACGAAAGCAATATTGGGCGCGAGGGACACCACTGGAGCGAACGGCGCTAGCGTCGATCTAGGGGAGCAAATGGGATCCCATGACTCCTCTTACGGTTGCTGAAGTATACGCTAGATTGCATTTGTGCATTTTAAAAGCTAATCATCTCGTTTAGTTTTCTATTTTGGGTTGATATAGAGTGCCAGTCTTGCACGTTTGGTCTTGTATCGTGACTGAGGCTGCTGAAGTTATTTAGGCTGTTGCAACGGTCCGCTGCTCTGTGCCCGGACGTAAGCGAGGGAAAGCTCCTATTGCTACCCGAAACATAAGCTCACAGAACCTTCGTTAATGAAAATTTGAATGGACAAATCAGTGAGTAATCATTCTTATCATGTGCGTATAATCATTCTTAACAAGTGCGTAGCAGACATTTCAGCCAGCGAGATTTCGTCCATAGAGTTGGCGCTAAGAGATCGGTTAGCGGCAGAAGAAACTGCGCGCGCGTTCTAATTTGCGCTTATCACTTGTGAAGCTAACGATACTATTGCTGTAAGGATGGAAAAGATGCTGGCTTCTTCATGGAGCGCTAACATGCCAAAGAATGGAGGAATCGTGCGAAGGCCAAAAGGTTTCAAATTGTTTTAAATGAACGCGTTGACACGGAAGTTTTACTGAACTAATATAGACGATTATGTCGCCTCGGGCAGCGGTATGCATGGTAAGTTGTCTCAGGCAGCGTCTCTAGTGCTGTAGTAATTTTAAATGACAGACTCCGTGAATAAATTAAAGATAGAGCATTGTATGCATGTTGTTATGTGCTGATCGAGATATATACGTAAAAAAAAAAAACTACTGTGCACGAAAAAACGAAACATAGAAGGGTTCAACACCGCTGAACCAAATATTAGGCTCAAGTATTAGCTGCGGGTGACCGAGCGTTCTTCTTTTCTTTTTCTTCTTCCTCAGCGTACATATAAAGCCCCGCTTTAACCAACCCATATGAACGTGCCTTAGCGGCCTATAGGGGTAAAGCGAATGCAAGGATCCTAGCAGGCTGATTTTGACTTAACCGTCCCATTTGAAACGAGAGAGCCAAGTTGGCAACTCCTGCCAGCCCGTATGTCACGTGGAATGTGACGTCACAGCGTCACGTGTGTAAGACGTACCTGCGGCCGGGTACAGGCTTCATAGTGTGAGTAGTATTGTTTCGCAATAATATCCGCTCTAACCTAGAGTGCCAATGGCGGTAGTCAGTGCACAAGAATTCGCTGCGTAGAACGTAGGTCTCCACACTTGCTGAATATTGGTCCATGTCATGCCCACGGTCAAACTTGTCCGCTTTACTCGTTCAAGGGAACAGGGGAAACGCTGGCGCTTTGCGAAGGCACTCAGCCTCTGTCAGGCTCCTGACCGTCATCTGACCTTGCAAAGGAATCCAATTACCTATGCACTGACAGCTTACATATGAGTAGTTGTGTGGTATCTTCAATTGTTCTTTCTTGTTTTGTTTTTTGTTTCTCATAGCAGCAGAAATGTTGCAGCCGGTGCGTGTCGTCGTAGCAGTAAAGCTCATCAACTACGATAGCTCACATTCGGGGAAGTACTTTTTTGCCGAATGAGTGGGTATCATACCTAAAAATAACCTTATAAAGGCCCAGACGGAGGTAAAAATAAATAAACAAATGAACGTAATGCTAACGACAAACTGAACAGCCTAGGAAAGCATCCCACAGCGGTACTTCAACGTGCGTTATCCCACGTCTTCATTCGGATGCTTCCGAGAGGTGGGGCCACGGTATGTCCTTGCGCCCAATGGCATATTTTCTAAGCATAAGGTACGTTTACATTGCTCTAGAATATGGGTAGTGGGTTCAGGAGCTGGCGAGCTCCATACGATGCGGTGAGGCGGCGAGCGACTACAAGTCCTGGATATATGCGATGACCCTGCACTAGCATGGGTTGTAAGGCTCAACGCGCCCGCGCTGCCCGCACGCCTAGATGCCGCCCAGTCGCCTGCAGCTTTTCATTCCTGTGTTGGCGGTGCTTTACTGTTATTTCTTACTTTGCGGCGTTGAACTGAGGCGAAGCCGAATAGTCGGCGCATATGGCATTTCTTAGCTCCCGGTTGCAAAACAGAATAACAATAGACGAAATGCGAGCAGCAGCCCCTCTTCGCTGTGTCAAAAATGCATGCAAACTGATAGAACACTTCACCAGAACGACAAGGGTTCGGATGAAATATTTTGGAGGAAAAGGGATGAGAACAAGGAGAGATTATCTGCAGTGTGGATTAAGGAGGGGGCTGAGGAGTTGCAGGCCAGAGCCTCACCTTCAACAGCTGGGGGAGGGAGCCCGTTCATTGTAACATGCTTAATATATTGCCGCGAAACCTTCCAAACTGCGTGTTTAGCAGCTGTCGGCATGCGGCCTTATCCCTGGGATTCCGGCACGCATATCATTTATCTATTCTTGATATGTTAATGCTTAATGTCGCGAGACGCACCTTCAGTTTCTTTGTCGCGCAAGATGCGCCGCGATCTGTCTCGAAGATTCCGATCACTAGCGTATATTTCTGCAATGTTCTAGGTTGTGTTACTAGTAGCTTGCGACATTATCTAGATTGTTCTGAGCAGCCTTTAAATTGAGCGTTGTCGAGTGCGACGGGCATTCTTTGTTCGACGATTGACGAGCACGCGTGTTGCTATCGCCGCCGCCGAGTTGCTTACTTATTTTGCGGGCGCAAGTCACCCCAATAAAGAGTTAACTTCAGTACCATCACGTCTGTGTCTTCTGTTGGTGTGTACGACCTTGTCACCACTAAGTGACATTTGGTGGAGGAGCTGCCCTTAGAGTCTCAGTTTACCCCTTCAAGCCAAGACACCAGCCCTGTTCCTGTCATCCTGGGGTATCAGTCAAATGCCAGCAAACCAGCCACCGTCTTCACGGGCTACAATCCGAGAGCGGTCTGCTGTCGTACCCCGTTCGATCTCGGAAGGCATCAACGCTGACAATGGCCAAGCCTACAGCACCGGTTGTTTTCATCCAACCCCGTGAGCCGCCCTTCTATGCACGACCGGACGAGGATGTGGAAGAATGGCTCGACCTGTTCGAACGCGGGGCAATTTCAACGCCTGGAAGGAGGAAACGAAGCTTAGGCAAGTCTACTTGTCTCTTGAAGTATCTGTCCGAATATGGTCCGAAAATCATACGCAGCTTTGAAGGATTGGCAGTTTTTCAAAAAAAAGTTTTTGACTGCCGTTTCAAGCCTCGTCCGAGAAGAAAGAGCCCAGGCTCTCCTTCAATGAATAATTCAACTTCTTAACGAGCCTGTCCTGGCGTACGTTGAGCAGATGAGGCGCCTCTTTCGCCGCGCCGACACTAACATGACCGAAGGTGAGAGAGTCAAATTTTTATTGCGAGGCGTTAAAGAGTCGCTTTTTTTCAGGTTTTGTCCGAAATCCACCAAGAACCGTGGCGTAATTTGAAACGGAAGCGTCTACCATTGAGATGACGTTGGACACCCGGAGGCGCCACTACGAGCGACCACTTCAACCGGACTACTCAAGCCACTACCCCAGCGCATCTGAAAGCGGAGAGAATCTTAGGGACCTCATCCGAGAGATCGTGCGAGAGGAGCTCCGCCAATCGCTGCTATCATAGCAACAACCCCAGGTGGCGACGCTTGCGCACGTCGTCCGTCAAGAAGTCCAGAAGGCACTGGGCGTTCCTCAGGCGACGGCTCCGACGGTCCCAGTGCGAGAAGCACCAGCAATGAACTATGCTGCTGCATTCATCCTACACCCCGAAGCGACCTCCCAAGCCCTCGTCGATACCATCCTGCTCCTGAAAGCCGCCTTTTATCCCCCGCCTGCAACGTCTACCAATCACCTTCAAGCCCTAGGAAGTGCAACGCCTGGAGGACAGCGATCAACCGGCAATTATGCTTCCACTCCGGTGAGGCCGGCCATATTCTGCACCACTGCCCGTACCGACGAATCGGTCTCCGCGGATTTGCAGTCGACGCTCCACGACCAAGCCCCGGTGAAGGACCGCAAGAAAGCGACAACTATCTGCGTAGCGGTGAGATTGTGTCACCAAGCCGTCGGTCCAGGTCCCCATCGCGTACAGGGGCCGACTTTACATCGCCAGGCCATAACTACGATGACAGTGTGCGCGAAAAGACCCCAGACCCACGCAGGGGAAGCTAAATAGAGCAACCTTTGGAGGTGAGGTTGCTTCACGGCCAAAACACGAAGATCCTCCGCCGCCGATGACGAGTGATGATGACGCAGCCATTAAAACACCGCTCCACAGGACGACAACATCGACGAGATCACGCCCGGACTTCAAGTTGACATCGCCGCCCAGCGAAGTGACGACGTTGTGCCCGGCCGCCACCTCAGCACAAGACGAAGCGGAGATCGAAAACCGAACCCAACGTGCAATGCGAGGACGCAAACAAGTGACCTTGTGGTTGCGGTCAACGATCGCACAGTCACTGCCCTAGTAGATACCGGAGCTTACTATTCAGTCATCAGTGGACCGTTTGCCTCCCAGCTCTGGTAAGTAACGACGCTTGGGATAGCCCACTAATCCGCAGCGCTGGCTGTAACCTTATTACGCCGTCCGGGCGATACACCGCAAGAGTGATAGTGAATGGATGAATGTACTCTACCAGTTTTGTGGTAACCAGTTTTGTGGTATTGCAACAGCGCTCCCGTAACGTGATTTTAGGCGATTATCGACCTCCGCTCAAACTCATCAAGCTCTCCACGGACAAAGCAATACATTCCACGACTATGTCCACGCAACATTTCGCAGTAAACGTCCTCGACGATGTACTGAGCATACCGCTCCGATAAAGCATCATCTCCGTGGATACCAGTGACATCGCAACTGCGAAAATTGTCGTCGAAGGAAACGCTGAGTTGCTTTTGGAGCACGGACTAGAAGTCGCAAGAGGCGTCGCCCGTTTCCGTCGTGGACAAGCTCAGGTGCTCTTCACGAACTTCACGGAAGAATACCGGCACCTGAACAAGGGCATGTCGATTTTTTTCCTTGACGAGCTAGCAGACGCCCGAGAAGTCTGCGCCCTCCCTAGCCAACTTGAAGATGAAGCACGCAACCGAGCCAAGCAGCACAATATCGACATCATCCCAGCGCTCTCCCGAGACAGACAAGACAGGATTCGCGCTCTCCTTGAGAGCTACAGTGAGTGCTTTTCTTCAGCGTCGAATGTGCTGCCGACCCGTTGGCAAAGCATCGCATCACCGCAGACGAACACGCTCGACCGCTACGTCAAAGCCCCTACCGCGTATCGCGGGAGAACGCCAGGCCGTACGCGATCAAGTTGAGGAAATGATGCGTGATGACCTGATCCAACCCTCGAACAGCCCCTGGGTGGCACCAGTCGTTTTGGTGAAGAAGAAAGACGGCACACTTCGCTTCTGCGTTGATTTCCACCGCTTGAATAGCATAACGAAGAAGGATGTCTACCCGCTTCCCCGCATTGACGACACACTGGACTGGCTCCCTAAAGCTAAGTACTTCTCATCGATGGACCTTAAGAGCCGGTACTGGCAAATTGAGGTCAACGAAAGAGACCGCGAGAAGACGGAATACATTACACAGGACGGCCTCTTCAAATTCAAGGTAATGCCATTTGGCTTAGGCTCGACATCAGCCACGTTAAAACGTTTAACGGACACTGTCCTGGCTGTCTTAAAGTGGCAGGTTTGTTTTTAGTATACTTAGACGACGTCATTGGGTTCTCGTCAAACTTTGAAGACCATCTGAGATGGCTTCAAACAGTACTTGACGCAATTAAGTTCGCAGGTTTAACGTTGAAAGCAGAGAAGTGTCACTTCACCTACGAAGAGATGTTTCTGGGTCATATCTTCAGCAAGGAGGGAGCTCGTCCCCGACTAACAGAAAACAACTGCGACCGAACAGTTACAACAGCCCGGTGACAAGAAAGCTGTGCGCCGATTTCTCGGACTGTGTGCGTATTAACGACGATTCGTCCACACATTTTCGCGCCTCGCCGAACCTTTGACGCAGCTTTCAAAGGCAGACGTTCCATTTCAATGGAAACCATCGCAAGCGGAAGCCTTCGATGAACTTAAGCGCCGCCTACATTCCCCTTTTGCGCTAGGTCATTTTGGTGAGAATGCCGAGATCGAGATCCATACTGACGCGAGCAGTCTGAGCCTAGGCGCTGTTCTCCTTCAGAATAACGCCAGAGAGGAGAAAGTAATCGCCTACGCTAGCAGGTCCCTCTCTAAAGCCGAAGCCAATTGCTCGACAACCGAAAAGGAATGCCTTGCGATCATCAGGGCCACTTCAAAGTTCAGCTCGCACTTATAAGGCCGACCATTTAAGGTGGTAAGCGATAACCACGCGTTCTGCTGGATGGCGAATTTGTAGACCCCTCCGGCCGCCTTGCTCGATGGAGCCTACGTTTTCAAGAATTCGACACGACAGTCTTCTGCAAGTCACGCCGCGAGCACTCCGATGAAGACTGCTTGTCACGAGCCCTTGTTGATGCGCCAGCGAAGCAAGATGACGAAGACGTTTTTTGGGACCGAAAAGCGCCAGCAGTTTCGCAGAACAACAGCGATCAGACCCTGAGCTGAAAGCGCTAGCCGATTACTTAGGAAAGACCGCTTCAACTCCTGCTATGCTCAGGCGTCAGTTATCATCGTTCGCGTTAAGCAATGGCCTCCTCGTGCAGAAGAACTTCGCATCCAACAGGACCGGGCAGCTTCTTGTTGTGCCTAAAAGACCCCGGCAGGAAACACTGCAGGCGTTGCACGATGAGCCCGGAGCAGGCCATCTCAGGTTTGCGCGCACGTTGCGTCGAATCCAGAAGTACTACTGGCCGTGACTGCGTGCCGAAGTTGCCCAATCCGTGAAGGCGTGTCGTGAGTGCGAACGACGCACGACGCCGCCAATCAGACCTTCGGGTTTTCTGGCGGGCTAGTTGGTGCTTGTCGCTCATGATTAAAGTGGGCGAAAAAACACGGACAGAGACAGAAAAACACGTAAACACACAGAGCGCAGATGTGTGTGTACGTGGTTTCTCTCTCTGTCAGTGTTTTGTCGCGCAGTTTAATCAGACCTTCGGGACTACTGAACCCTATTCCGTCCCCAACCTTGCCCTTTCAAGAAATTGGAATGGATCTTCTCGGTTCTTTTCGATCTTCATCTATGGGTAACAAGTGGATCATCGTGGCCACAGAGTACCTTACCCGTTACGCCAATAGCACTACCCAATGGTACCGCGGCAGAAGTTGCCAAATGTTTTGTCAAAAAATTCTTTTACGACACGGTGCCCCAGAAGTGCTCATCACGGACAGGAGAGCATCGTTTACGGCAGAGTTGACTCAAGCCATCCTAGAATACAGTCATACAATTAATCGACGAACAACTGCGTACCATCCCCAGACCAATGAACTTACGGAGCGCCTGAACAAAACAATCGCGGACATGATTGCCATGTACGTCGACACTGAACTTAAGACCTGGGACGCCGTCTTTCTATACGTGATTTTCGCCTATAACATGGCAGTCCAGTAGACGACCAGAGCGACCCCGTTCAAGCTTGTGTACGTTAGGGAGCCCACGACAACGCTCGACGCAATGCTCCGCACGTAACCAACGAGGACAACTTTGACGTTGCCGCCTACCTTCAGCGCGCAGAGGAAGCCCTACGACTCACACGGCTGCTTATTAAAGAGGAGCAAAGCACCGATGCCCGACGATACAACTCGCGATGCCGCCACGCAGAGCAAAAGCCCGGAGACCAAGTATGCGTTTAGACACCAATTCGCCGCCGTGGATTAAGTGAACGTTACTGCGTCGATACTTTGGGCCATACAAAATCCTTCGACGTGTCGAACAACTCGACTATGACGACATTCCTGACGGTACGACAGCATCACAATGGCGACAAGCGCACCCAGAAACCGTACATGTACGCATGAAGCCATATTACGCACGTTAACGAATCTGTGGTGTTCAAAATTTGTAATGTTTATGTTTAGGTTGCTTTGTTTATTTTGGAAATTCAGGCGATGCTTTTTTAAGCGGAGAGTAATGCCGCGAAACCTTCACAACTGCATTAGTGGTTTTTCAGCAGCCGTCGGCATGCAGCCTTATCACTGTGAATCTGGCACGCATAAAAATTCTGCATTCTTGGTTTGTTATTGCTCGATGTCGTGAAACGCACCTTTATCAGTTTGTCGCGCAAGATGCGCTGAGATCTCTCTCGAAGATTACGGCCACTCGCGTACGTTTCTGCAATGTTCCAAGTTTTTCTAGTTACAGTTTGCGATGTTATCTAGATGGTTTTGAGCCGTCTTTAAATTGGGCGTTGACGTGCGCCAGGCATTATTAGCTCGATGTTCGACGAGCACGTTGGCTGCTTTCGCCGGCGAGTTGATAGTTATTTTGCGGGCGCAAGTCAGCCCATTAAAGCGGTAAGTTCAGTACCATCCCTCCTGTGTCTTGTTTTGGTGAGTATGCCTTGTCACACCTACGTGACATTATGGAACAACATATAATATAGAAATTTGACGGTTCCGTAGGAAGAGAGCAAACTAGAATGGAGAGATAGGAACCCGCTTAAATTAACTTCCTTGCCGTGGTCAGTTATGCAGGGTCCTAAAAAAATTGAATTTTGTGCCTTCCAAGCGACCCCCTTTTTATGGGACCATCTAAGTTTGCTTACAGGATGTGTTTTTCAAGAACCCTCTGTTTATTGCTGTCAGGAGAGAGAGGGGGAGAGTAGACGTAACGTATAATTTATTCATTTAATTGAAAATACTGCAGGCCAATACTTTGGCCCATGCAAGAGGGGCAATATAAGACATTTCAAGATTCACATGTAAAAAATTAAATTAAAACGCAGTTCATGTGGTTGCAGTCAGTAAGCAAAAACAACAAATACAGCCCTAATTTTCTCTAGAAAATGCGCTTCTAATGGCGCCAGTAGGTAAAATGAAAATCTTTCTCGTTCTTCCCGCCCCCACAACGCACGTCAACTACCTCTCAAAGAGTTTCATTGCTCGCTTTCTCGAGCTTTGACAGAGGGAAATAGAAAAAAAAAAACATGCCACGATGCTTTCCAAAACAAGTCGCATTGGTGTCCTGTAAGGCAAACGATAATGCATTACTGTCGAGTGAATCCCGTCGATCGCTTTTGTTCTTTTAGCGCGTAAGAGTTAATTAGTACCCACTTCTCGAAACAAAATCTCCGTGTGCGGCGTCGACCACTTTGAAATCTCACACTCTTAACAATCTGAGAATTTTGGCAGGCTGCCACTGCGCGAGAGTTAAAAACACCAAGTCGTCAAATAGTTCACCGGCATCGGCGTCAACGGTTTCAAGCCTCGCAGCTGCTTCTAAAAATAAGTGCCATGCATGTGATACGTGGTAGTTGGCATGTGGGAACCACTGACCCTTCTTTTGAAGGACCTCTACAGCCTTGAAAAATCAAGGTATGCCTTTGGAAGGTCGCAATCGGTAGTCTGCATGGCCGGGCACTGATAGGTCGGAGCTCCACCGAACATTTCGCCTTCACTCACGGTATTTGCCAAAGGTGTAATTGGTAGACGGGTTGCTTTATGTTACCAGACCAGATGACGTTTTATACTTGGAAGGAGTTGCCAACTAGTCAGCTCCTTTTCTACAGAAGGATGAGATGCAAATCGAACTCGACCCTAGCACCATTGGTTTGAAGCCTCGCAGCCTCGAAACTTCACGTACATCTATGCCCATGCATCCGGGCATAGATAGACAGGGATGAGGATGGAAGGCAGGGATGTTAACCAGAAAAGGCCTCCGGTTGGCTACCCTACACCGGGGAAAACGGATGAGGGAATCAAAGAGGGGAAGAGAAATGGAACGGGGTGCACAGTCAGAGTTTGTGCCACAAGTCGATGGCTGATGGCTATTAGAAAACTGAAAAATGCCCTTTATGCCTTAAAGGCGGTCGACTGCCGTGGCCACGGACGAATGATCTTAACCGCCGTTAAAGGGCGAGGATCGAGGCGGTCTAGCGCACAACGCAGCTTATGTATTTTACTCAAAAATGCAGAGCACTCACATGAGATGTTCGATTGTCTCATCACAGCCAAAATTTTCACAGGCAGGGCTGTCGGCCGTTCCAATCTTGAAAGCATACTTGTTGGTGAACGCAACATCGAGCCATAAACGGCACAGCAACGTTGCTTCTCGACGAGCAGTCTGATGGGGAAGGCGGACGTACGCATACACATACAGGCAGGCTGGCGCCCGCTTCTCTTCCCGTAAATGCAGGTCCCATTGAGCTCTAAATCATTACGTCAAAGAATGTCGATGGCTACTAGACATCCGGTATGGTACGCTTTTTGAGTATCGAGTTCGTGTTTTCTCAATTCTGCCTCGATCTTTCTAACTTCTAACTTAGCTGCTACCTCCATCTTTCTAATGTGCACTTTTTTTTTTCTGTTCGACTTTGCCTTTCTCGCCTCTGAGCCTCTTTTTCAGCCTCTGTCTCTTGAAACTTCACTTCGTCCATACTTTTCGTCTTTGTTACATATTCCTTCCGTCTCTGTGCTTCTACGGGGACTCTTACGGGCGCACTGGTCCATCCAAAAAACGCTGATATTCTAGTCTTCATGTCTGCTATTTTACTACACGTCGACACCACGCACCTACCGCTCCCAATGCTTGAGCCACGAGCACAAATGACGCACCTCCCCCGCTGACATGAGCAATGGCTGTGCCTGCTTGGCAACGTCGCTCCTCGCTGTGGGGCACTTCCGCTCGTCTCTGTCCTTGACCCTCACCGCTGGGGGTCCCTGGGCCCTTGGACGCGTCAATAAAGCTCCTGCCGCGTACAACCGGGAGATCTCGGCATCTGGGCAATGGTTGCTCCTTCCTTGCCGCGTCGCTCCATGCTGGTGGTCACTTCCTCTCGCCACTTCCTCCGACCATCACCTCTTCGGGTTCCTAGGTCTTTGCACGCAGCGATGCTCTCTCATCCTGTACGACCGAACGAATTGAGTGAGCGCCGATAACGCTGCAACGGTTCGAGTAACGGGCTGGGCTTGCGGAGTGCTGCGGTTGCCAAATCGTACTGTCGACTGCGTCAGTGAAGGTCAGGTTCGTTATGTTCCTGTTCAATTTTTCTGCGCCTTTTCAAGGTGCTTGTCGATTTGGCGACCGACGTGTAGTTCCCCCCCCCCCCCCCCCCCACACACACGCACACTGAGATGAAGGACGACGAACTTGAAGAAGCAAGATGAAACCTCATTTTATATAGCAAAAAACCCGAAGTACAGAATACTTGTTTACAAAAGACAGAGAAGCAACTACACTTGGCAAAAGAGATTGAACGAAAACTAAGCGCAGCTCCACGAACTGGCACGTTAACTGCAACATAAGCTGACAGTTCTCTTTACGACTTCTTCTAAGTGGGGGCCTACCTCCTACCGCTAACGTAGCTTCGCTTACCCATAACCGGCGATCGCTGCGCGACGCGCTCTCAAATAACCGCCGACGAATATTCGAGACGCGGAGGAGGAGTAGCGCTGCAAAGCTATGCTCCCCTCTTCCGGCTTGTTAGAAAGACTTGGAATTTGCTAGAAGCCATGGTCAGCACGTGTGGCCGTCTCAATGACGCGAAGTGAGGAGAGCCATGTCTATGCGTCGGGATGCACGCGTAGTTAGCGTGCGTTGTTGCCCACATCGACGAGGGCGAGGAGGCGCAGCGCGGTGGCCGGGATTTTCGCAATCGGCAACACATTAATCGGTTAGCCTCCTGGTCTTTCCATCTGCGCCGCTCTCTCCGGCGTGCGCGCTGAAACATTAGAAAATGAACCACCGCGGCCTTAGACATTCTATTTACCTACAATTTAATGCGTAAGGGCTGACTTGCTTATTCATCATTCAGAGGACAACTGCGCAGTCGCAACGCGGACAAACAAGACAGATGGACACAAACACGGGCGGTGACTAACAACATCGTTTTCATTGTCTTCATCTGCCTTACAACTACTGAATAACTTCTTTCTCTCATCTATATTTCTTTTCTCCTCTGTTTTGATTTCAACCGCCAAATATTTGCAGTGATATCAGAGTTAAGTCTAGATCACACAAGGGATGTAAAGATGGGGATATAATATATTCATTGTTTCAATGCACTGCAACGGTAAATAAGCCTGCCTAGGGAAACTGAATCATAACTAGCAAAGAAACAAACTGCAGTTTATTTTCATCCTATTCCATGGCACAGAAGTCATGTTAATAGCTCGGCTGTTGAAACCTAAACCAAAGCAAGTGAGAAAATTGCGTGTTATGGTAAGGTCATGGGAAACATTTAATCGGTTACAGCATGCTGTATTGAATGGAAGCTGTAACGCTTGCAATGCAGCAAACGTTGGTCGGAACGATCACTTTTTGAA